>NC_141140.1:105760496-106077580 GCF_053477565.2 Lygodium microphyllum
CGTATTCATGGTCCATTGAAGCCCCTCTTGTGCCCAAGTACTTGAGTGACTTTGGGGCAAGTAAAGGGGAGAATTTGGAGGTGTATGGGGCTATTTTGGACTCCTAAACAGGGCAGCCCACTGTTCTTGTCTTCTTGAAGGGAAATCAAGTGATCTATGTGGTTGCAAGTGATGGTATTGACCTCTAAACATCAGGGCTTCATTTGAGAGTGATTAGAGAGGCTTATTCTTGAGATTATGTGCATTTTTGGAGCTTGTTTATGGGCTGGAAATTACTGTTATAAAACAAGGCTGAAGTGAATTAAAAGCTTTGTCAGTGCATTTCAAGAGTTTTTGGTCTATGTCTTGGAAGTAGTGGAGTCTACCACTCAAATACTTGTATCTTGGAGTTTTTGTTCATTGGCATTCATGAAATTGAAACCGTTTGGGCTTGCATTTGAAATATGTATTTGGATTAAATCTGAGATAAAATCTCTATATGTATTGGTCTATTAACCTCATACGCATTTGATGTAATCGATTCAAAGTCTTTAATTCCATTCATGTATGCTAAGTATATGAAAAAGCTTGAGATCTTCTTCTCCAACTGAATCATCTCTGAAACCCAAGACTTATCAAACCCCATTCTTTTCTCCCTCTTCTAACCTTGAATCCCTCACTCCTCTTCTGCTCTAAACCCCAATGGTAGACCTTCGATCCCCAACACGACGACAGTGGTGAACCCGACGTAAAGGTCGGTTGCAGAAGAGAAAGTACAATGGGAGAATCATCAAGTTCAGGAGGAGATGCCTTGCAGCAATTGGTTCTTCTGATGCAAGAGAGCCAACAACAACAATTGTAATTTTAGCAGCAGATGCAACTGCAGCAACAACGGAGACAAGATGAAGAGCGGAATGATGTCGCTGCCATTAAAGCTTTGGAAGCAGTTGGTGGGCAGGAGCTCAAGCAATTCAATGGGCAAAATGTGTCCTCTTTTATCCGCCTCTATACTGACAAGATAGTCTTCTTTGGGGTCCCTCATCATGCTTGGAGCCAATACTTTGCCTGTTTGGCCATGCATGACCTCCAGGACTAGATTCATGGTCTTTTTCAAAAAGATGCAGGATGGTCTGCATTCAAGAAGGCTCTTTGAGAAGAATTCTTTCTTGAAGATTCTGGCCTCATGACGAAAAAAATCTTCAATGAATGGATTGAAAGGCCTAATAAGGGACTAACTGCCACAGCTCTTCATCGCGAATTTGAAAGAAAATTTACTCAGCTAGATCCTGATGATCAGCAGAGTATGGAGAGCCAGAAGATTGAATTGATTCTGAAGGCTGCGTATCCTTTTCTTCAAGAGAAGCTAATTGATCGGCTTGAAGATCCTGACTCTGAGACGGGATTGAAGACTGCTTGGGGTGATGTCATTGAAGCATTTAATATGATTGCTCGAAGAGAGCAGATGCGCCTAAGGTGGGGTCTACCTTTGCACCATCTGAGTCCATAAAAGAGCATGTTCCTGTATCTCGACCTCCTGCTGTTCCACCTCCAAAGAAGGATGTTATGGACAAGCTGATCAAGAGCATGCGAGATCTCCATCTTAATCTAACGGAGATTAATTCCAAGGTGGAAAGGTTTGATGTGAAAGTGGAAGAAAGAGGACGGACAACTGCCCAAAGACCCGTATGAGAAGGCTTCAAAAGACGATGTATTTGGTGTGATAGCCTACAGCATGATAAGAGGGAGTGCAGTGCATTCCGTCAAGCTGAGGGGCAAAAATTAGTCTTTTGGAAGGATGGTAAAATTCATACGACCGAAACTGGGCTTCCTCTTGAGCCAAATTTCAACAATGGTGGCATGAAGAAAAGACTGGAGGATTTGGCAACAAGAACAGCCTATGCAGCTGTTGACGCAGCTACCTATGGGATGCAAATTGAGCCAACTAATGAAATTGTTAAAGCATGTAAAGCTGATGTAAAATCTAAAGTGTGGATGCAAACCTTAGATCGCATAGAGCGAGGCAAGGTATCCAAAGATGATTTAACTTACTGCCAATCAATGCATCAGAGGAAGAACCGGATGGACCGAGCCGGTTGATTCATTTTCAGCTTTTGCTCGGTTGGCTGAAATCAATAATCAAGAAGCTATGGTAGAAGAAAAGAGAAGAAGAGATAAAGATGTTGCTGGTCCCTCCTCTTCGGGGCCAACCAAACATGTGACAAGAAGTAAACCGGATCAGCAAAAGGCTGCTGAAAATCCACCACCACCGCTAGAGCATGATATGGAAAATACCCCACAAGCAAAGAAGACAGAAGGAAAGAGAAAAGGTAAACATCATGGCTACAAGCTGCAGTCTGACATAGCGACTGCAATGGATCTCAAGCGATTCCTAGAAGAAAGGATTCTTGGAAGCAAAATTGAATTTACATTGGGTGAAATTCTCGAAATTGCAAAATGAGGATTTCATGATGTAATAATTGATGTAATTAAACGAAAAAGACAATATGTTGGTGAAGAAACTGAAGAATCTGTGCATGCTTTTTTGCAATCTCTTCATGTGTATTTGCAGGATGAAGAGAAGATGAATACTCAAGGGATTTGATTGGAGGCAATCAAAGAATTGATTGCAGCCATAGAAGCCAAAGATGAAGACATCTATGAAGCAAAAATTGAAGAAGCTATTGCAGAGAATGTTATGGTGGGGTCTTCTCAATCTAAAGAGCAGCCCATGCATAAGAAAGAAGCTCGTCTTCACAACATGCAAGAAGAGATTGATGCTCATTTTATTCCAAGTAGTCACTACTCCCGTACCCATTGGGCAAGGGCGACCACCGAAACCGTTGTCAAGATTGGAGAAAGAGAGACTCCATGCATTGCCCTTATAGACCATGGCTTGGAGATCAATGTCATGTCAAGAAGTCTTTATGAGAATGGCGGATGGCCCATAGATGAGGACCCGGGATGGCGCATGAAAGCAACCAATAATTCTTCTGGCGATCTCTATGCGGCATGTCCTTACGTACGGGTTACTATTGGCAATGTAAAAGATGAATTTCATTTCTTTGTTCAAGATTCATGTAGCTATCCTATCATTCTTGGTCAACCTTTTATTTCTAAGTCTCGTTTGGAGACAAAGGCCCTTGATGATAGTTCATCATATGCTCAGATAAGAAGTAAGGATAATGACAAAGCTGTCCAATTTCTGACTATATATGTAAATCATCACCGGAATAGAGATCGATTGAGAGATCATCCTATGCCTCCTAATGCCCGAGAATTTAAGGGTTTTCGGATTGCACTACTGTAAGTGGAGGCTATGGCAGTGCTTCATGTCATAAAAATTTGCCTCCACATGTAAAGGGGGCTATGCCAAAAGCTGACTTGCAGGTATTTATGGCCAACAGTGTGGGCTGTTATAAACAATTTTCAGCCATGAATAGGGCTAAAAGAAAGAATTTATGTCATGTGGAATGGGAGCTAAAGCAAGTTGATGTTTTGGCTGAAAATGAAAAATTTTTAGGACTATTTTATGGGCTGATTTATAATGATACATTGGCTGAAATACATGTAGCTATTCATGTAGAAAATCAGGCTGAAAATCAGTCCATACAGGTATGCACATTGGATATTTATGATATAATTCAAGAATTTGCTGATCATGAAGCTTTTGGACAGCCAAACAGGGATGAGGCAAGAGTAGAAACGAAGTACAAGACAGTTGACAAGAAGGTCAAGCCGGTGGCAACTCCACTACCTCCCGAAAGTGAGGGATTGGCTGAAAGGGCATCCAAACAGCCAAGTCTTCATGACCCCAAAGATATTGGTCACCAATTTACAGTTGAAAGCTTACAAGAGCTAAAAATTGGTGAAGAATCTTTTCTCTTGCCAACTAAAAGCAAGTCTTTATGCAGATATTAAAGAAACAAAAAGCTTTTTCATTTTAGCCTCATGAAATTGGCTGTGTGGATCCAAGTGTTGTGGCACCAATGGTGATTTTCACGGTCCCACACAGTCCTTGGAATCTTAAACCAATCATGGCACCAAGGGCTCATTTGCTAAGTTACTGAAGCTTTTAAATGAAAAGATAAAGATGCGAATATTGGAGCCATCTTCAGCTCCGTATTCTAACCGATGGTTTACCGTGCCTAAGAAGAATGGATCTTTGCGATTCATTCAACATTTACAACCTATCAATAAAGTCACTATTAGAAATGTTGGTTCGGGGCCAATTTTTGATGAATTTGATGAGGCTTTTGCAGGTAGAGAAATTTGTTCCATGGGTGATTTATATTCGGGCTATGACCAATTTCAACTTGCTTTGGATATCCGAGACATTACCACAATGAAGACGCCTCTTGGTTTAGTCCGCATGTGTACTCTACCTCAAGGAGCTACAAATTCAGTGGCTCACATGATGAATGCCATGCATAAAGTATTGAGAGATTATATTCCCCAACTAACTCTTCCTTTCCATGATGATGTACCGATCAAAGGATGTGAAATTCATGAGAAGAATGAAGAGCTCAATGAGCTTGGATGCCGCAAGTTTGTTTCTGATCATATTAATGATTGTGCTCAAATCTTGTCTAAACTGGAAGAAGTTCATCTTACTCTTTCTGGAGCTAAATCTATTTTTGGAGTTGAAGAAGTTCTTGTGGTTGGGCATATGTGTGGCCCATATGGCCGAAAGCCTTCTCCAATCAAGATTGATGCTATCAGCAAAATGCAGGAAATATGCACAAATGTTTCGGAGGTGAGAAGATTTCTTGGAGTGTGTGTTTTCTATCTTATTTGGATCCCACACTTCGCTCATGTTGTTGAAAATCTTTATCAAATGTTAAGAAAAGGTCAAAGGTCTATGTGGGAAAAAGAGCATACTCAAGCTGTTTGAAAATTGAAGAAATTGCTGATTTCAGCCCCCACCTTGAAGAGGGCTGATTACTCTAATGGACAGCCTATCATACTCACGGTAGACACAAGTCCTATTGGGATAGGCTGGGCAGTCTATCAAGATGATCTTGAGGGCAACAAATATGCAATTTGCTTTGGAGCGAAGGTCCTTAATGAACGTCAAAGAAGGTATGCTCAAATTAAAAGAGAACTTTGGGGAGTTGTAACTGCATTGAAGTGCGATCGGAAGTACTTCATGGGCGCACATGTAGTAGTTGAAATAGATTGTCTTCCACTCTTGGGCGTGATTGCCAACTGTTCCACTCCCAACATAGCTATGCTAAGATGGATAGCCTAGATTAAATCCTTAAATCCTGATTTGAAACATATTGCAGGAAGAGATAATCCAGTTGCTGACATGCTTTCACGTGCCAGATATAAAGATGAAGAAGAGATGATAGATGAGGAAGAAACAAAGTCTATATTTGCTGAAAATGATGCTATAATTCCAGGTTCAAATCTGAAAACAGCAAGTACAACTGTTCTTAATGATGGTACAACTGTCATAAATGTAGGTACATCATTAATTACGGCAAGTACAATAGGTACAACTGTTGTAACAGAACTTACAATGGCAAAGAAAGAAGAAACAACCATGGAAGGACGGTGGGCAAACTGAAAGACAGCATGCTCAATGTTTTGTTTTAATTTGTTCTCATTTTAAGGAAGAATATTATGCAGATGATTGGTAAAAATTGGCCAATTCTTGAGCACTATGACAAAGAAGGAAGTTTGGACTAATGAAGAATTCAAGAGAATCAGGAGAAAGGCTTATGGCTTCTTTCTCAAAGATGGCTACCTTTGGAGACATGCGAAGAAGAAAGGAGGAGCGCCTGTTCGTTTCCTAGGAGACAAGAAGACTCAAAGATAGGTCATGCAAGAATTTCATGAAAGCCTATTGGCTGGCCATAGAGGCATATGGGGCACTTTTGCCAAAATAAAAGAGAAATTTTGGTGGCAAAACATGTATAAAGACATTGAGTATTTTGTTGAGACTTGTCATGTTTGTCAAATGTACTCTATGGTTAAGCATAGAGATGGGCTTCATCCTACCTTTCCTTTATCTATTCATTACAGATGGGTTGTTGATTTAGTAACCATGTCTATAGGAATTTGGAACATGAGATATCTAGTGCTTGCTAGAGAAGATCTCACAAATCAGGTGGAAGGAAAAGCCTTGACAACAAAGTCCACTCAAGCTGTTTGTAGATTTTTACTTGAAGAAGTGTTTTGCAGGTATGACTGTGTTGCCAAAGTAACTACTGATACAGGAGAATTGGATGCCGATGAGGCTTGCCATTTCTTTGCTCAATTCGGAATCAAGCTATCTCTTACATCAGGTTACAATCCTGAAGGCAATGGTAAGAGTGAAAGAGGTCATCAACCAATTCTCAAAGCTTTTGCAAAGTCTTACAGAGGGAAGATGAGAGAATGGCCTAAAATGCTTCCATTCACGTTATGGGTTGATAGAACTACCCATAGTGCAGTAACATGTTATATGCCGACTGAACTAATATGTGGGCAGCCACCTATTATGCCTATTGAGGAGTCTATTATCACATGGAGTATCTTGCCTTGGGATGAAGGCATAAATAGAGAAGAGCTGCTGATTTTACGCATAAGGCAGCTTGAAAGAAGGCCAGAGGATGTCAAGTCAGCCATTGAAAGGCTGAAGGCAGCAAGGTTGAAGAATAAGAAGAGGTTTGACAAGTGTCATTGACTCCGTTCAAGAGTTATCCAAGAGAATGATTGGGTACTTGTCTATGACAGCAGCCTAGACAATCAGTATAGTGCTCATAGGAAGCTAGCCAAGTGATGGTTTGGACCATATGTGGTGAAGGTGGTACATGATAATGCTACTTACACTTTGGCTGAAATGGATGGGACCATGGTCAAGATACCAATAGCCACCAAACGTGTCAAGCTCTTCAAACGAAGAGAGTCTTCTACTTATGAGCTTGATGACTTGGATGTGAGCCATTTACTTGAAGACAAGGAAGAAGAAGAAGACTTAGAGGATGAAGATGAAGATATGTCAGAAGAAGAGTCTCCTTAACCTGCAATTTTATGAAATGGCACATGCTCGAGGATGTGTAGGTTAGGAGGGGGTGAATGTCAAAGAGTTTTTTGTTCATGGTATAAATCATGGAGTTCTTATGTTTGTAGAAGAACTTCATTAGGATTCACATGAGAAACTTTCATACATAATTCAATCATTATTTCCCAACATTTAACACCATATTGGAGAATATGGGAATTTCCCATAAGTTTGGGACATGTGGTCAAGTCTTTGGATTTGTCATAACTTGAACACTATAACTCCAAATCGAGCGCTCTATATCTCAATAGATTCCATTTTTCAAGCGCTTTCTAATGATAGGTCACATCATATGGTTTTGAGAAACTTATGGGCATGTTATCCGGGTGCCACCTTTTTAGTATTCAAAAAATGGGAATTGGGAGATTCCCAAACTCACTAATATTGTGTTATTTGACTTAGATATCATTTAATCTCATAAGTTCCTTTGTAACTTGACATGCAATTTTCAGTTTGTATCATGTAAATTGACAAAAATTAAGTCTATGGGGACCCTCAACTTGATCAACAGGAGGTAATTGACAGTCTACAGGTTATGTCGCATTGATTCATGAGGAGTATTTGCTTGGAAATCAAGAAGAGTGCCCAAAGACCTGAAATAATGGACTTGTGTGACTTGTAAGTGACCTATATGGTCAACTTTTGTGTGGAAGCTGAAGAGAAGAGCAGCCTACATTTTTCAACGCAATTTTTGGGCCTGCATACCTGTGGCAGATGGAGGGAGAGCTGAAGGCTATGGTGCATGCTCCAAAGCATGCAAACTCAGAGCAAACTGAAGAAAGAGAGGAGATACAAACAAAGAAGGTGAGAGTCTTTCTTGCCCATCCATTTGGTATCACGAAAATGAGTGGTATGAGAGTCCATAAAAGGGAAAAATAGAGATAAAGGATTCAGCATGCTCTTATGTACGTCTTCTTCCATTCTCTTACCGTATTCATGGTCCATTGAAGCCCCTCTTGTGCCCAAGTACTTGAGTGAATTTGGAGCAATAAAAGGGGAGAATTTGGACGTTTTGGACTGCTAAAACCTGTCATAAACAGGGCAGCCCATTGTTCTTGTCTTCTTGAAGGGAAATCAAGTGATCTATGTGGTTGCAAGTGATGGTATTGACCTCTAAACATCAGGGCTTCATTTGAGAGTGATTAGAGAGGCTTATTCTTGAGATTATGTGCATTTTTGGAGCTTGTTTATGGGCTGGAAATTACTGTTATAAAATAGGGCTGAAGTGAATTAAAAGCTTTGTCAGTGCATTTCAAGAGTTTTTGGTCTATGTCTTGGAAGTAGTGGAGTCTACCACTCAAATACTTGTATCTTGGAGTTGTTCATTGGCATTCATGAAATTCAAACCGTTTGGGCTTGCATTTGAAATCTATATTTGGATTAAATCTGATATAAAATCTCTATATGTATTGGTCTATTAACCTCATATGCATTTGATGTAATTGAGTCAAAGTCTTTAATTCCATTCATGTATGCTAAGTATATGAAAAAGCTTGAGGTCTTCTTCTCCAACTGAATCATCTCTAAAACCCAAGACTTATCAAATCCCATTCTTTTCTCCCTCTCCTAACCTTGAAATCCCTCACTCCTCTTCTACTCTAAACCCTGGTGGTAGACCTTCGACCCCCCAACACGATGACAACGGACTTGTGGGGGGTTACGCCCACCGCTTTCCATTGATGACGGAATCATATTTAGTTTTTAAATTTCCTACAACACATTTATTGGAACATATACAACTAGCTTTCTTAATTAGTCTGTTAAATCACAGGTCTTTTCATGTAATTTATCTCATGGAAACACATATAATTCAAACAACCCTTGAGTAAAACAAATTTCTTTATTATATTGGAAGTTTATTACAATTTTCATCTTTCCGACCCTGTGGGGCAGATATACATAATTCCATGAGGGTATTCTGTCCATCAAGATTCCACCCTTTTAACTAGTATTTAGGGTTCCAGGATCTCATCCTTGGTCATGAAGAGGCTCGTTAGATTCTAGGAGTAATGCAAAATTTACGGCTAGAAGCCCCCCTGGCACCCACATTTTCTACTACCCGAGGCTATCCCTATGGACAGACCTTTCG
The DNA here is from genome assembly GCF_053477565.2 of Lygodium microphyllum. Taxonomy (NCBI): domain Eukaryota; kingdom Viridiplantae; phylum Streptophyta; class Polypodiopsida; order Schizaeales; family Lygodiaceae; genus Lygodium; species Lygodium microphyllum. Next base: position 105,769,613 of record NC_141140.1, read on the forward strand.
CTTACGGAGGCAATCTAAGCCTCTCAAAGCAATAACCATGACCCCCTTGGAGTAGGGTCTCATAGCTAGCATGGGGGTAGCCTAGCACGATCTTTCCTTTTATCCTATTTGTCAATGTTTTTAATCAAAGATCTAGATTTTAGCAAACACAAACAATCCTTTCAAACAATGACAATCACACCATTGTGCAGTTCACAGCTTCCATAGCCAAGGTAGACCTTATCCTAAGGTAACCTTACATTCTAATGAGGATTCCATAGCCAAGGTAGACCTTATCCTAAGGTAACCTTACATTCTAATGAGGATTCTCCTCCCTATAAAGAAGTGTTGAGTACATCTCTTACAACATGTTAAGCAAGACATGAATTTCTTGTTTGGGGCTGACTTACCCAACATAAGCGATTTTCCTTTAGAAAAAATATTGCGACAATAATTTAATAAGACGATTTACAAGATCCTTAAATAGACATTCACGTTTCATAACAAGTGTTAATCAACCCTAACCTTGTTGCATTGACAATATATTGAATTATTTTATTAATCTTAAGTGTGCATATAGTCTTTTACTCATTTCGTGCAATATCCTCTTACACTTATTTCCATCATGATCTTATGAATTATAATCTTGATTAATCTAAATACAAATCATAGGTAGCAGTTAACCATTTATACATGTATTAATACTCTCTCTAGATGAAACTGTTAATTCGTGTAAGTGAAAAATATGAAAGCTAATATTTTTTTGTACTTAATTCTTATATGGATGCTGTCCATGCAATCTAACAAGTAGATCTTGTACCATTTAATGCAAAATCTAATATTTTATGTAAAAAATTAGTAAAAACCTTATTATTTTATGTGAAGATATGAAAATAATAGCCTATTTTTGAAATGTGAATAGACTGGTTTGGCACGATGACATTGGGAATTCGGTCTTTGCTTGCACTTGCATTCGCCACACCTGATGTTCCGTTGGTAGTGGCAACTTTGGAAACCTCGGGTACTCCCATATCTCCAGCAATACTCGTTCTTTGACCGGTTATGGTGGTTCTCATGGTCTTTCCACCTCGTCACGTTGAAGCTATTATTCGCAAGTAGATTTGAGAGATAAAGAATAATAAGAGAAGATGGCTCTCGGGGTTGAGCTAACTCTCTCCCTTGCAGCCTCTCGGGGTAACTCCTCTCTCTCTCTCTCTCTAGCTTCGTCTCGCAGCCTCTTGGAGGGGTATCCTTCTACCTTCCTCTCTCTATATCCCTCTTGCAGCCTCTTAGGGTCTCCTTGTGCCTCTCTAAACTTCTTCCCATGCCTCTTATTTATAGCTAAATTAGAGAAGAAGGGTTGTGGCTAAGAAGAATAGCTCTTTATGGAGGTATCATGAAAAAATTAGCAATTTGAAGACTCCAAGATGCAATCTGATGCTCAAGTCGCAAATCTGATGGTTTCGTTGGCTCCGAAAGAGGGTAAAACCCCAAGACACTTAATTAGAAATCATCCAGATCACTCCTTCATGTTCAGAGTGCTGTTTGATGCCTCTAAACTACGATCTCGATGTGCACGATTTCACCAGTGATTCCTTCTTTTTGCATTAAATCTCCAAAACTGAGCTGAAAAAGCAACTTTCTTTTTTTACATGACACCGTGTTCTAGAAGGTTCCATATATTTTTAAGATATTTATAATAAATAATATCTAGAATATAAAAAATATACTAGTTTTGTTTAAGAAATCTAGTATTTTTAGACCATCCATACTATACACACTAGCACTAATGACTAATATGGCTCATAACTCTTATTCACGTGGTAACTTTTGTTGATGGGTGGCTACAATCCTTGTCACTCTGGAAAAAAATATCAGGTTACGATCCTCTTTTTTTTTTTGCTCAAGATCTTCTCTATTTAATGATTTTAGAGTTCTTCAAGTCCATTTTGCGAGAAGTCAGAAAGATTTTAAATCAAAGTTGGGATATCATATCCTCTTCCCCTTACAAGAATCAAGATGTCCTCATCTCGAATGAAACTGGGGATATTGGTTACATAGTGACTCATGGTCAATCCAAGTGGCATCCTCTTCCGGGTAGTCTTTCCACTGGATGAGATATTCTCTAAGGGTCCTACTCCTCAAATTTCTCTCCCGTACATCAATTACTCTGTTGTAGTTCAAGGACTCCTTGGTTAGGTATTACAAATTATTCATAATCAAGGATATAGTTAGGGTTAGCTACGTATGCTTTCAATAAGCTAACATGAAATACAATATGGATTTTTATATTCTCAAGGAGTTGTATCTTGTAAGCACTTGGTCCTAAGCATTTGAGAATCTTATAGGGCATAATATCTTGGACTTAGCTTCTTAAATTCCCCTAAAGACAAATAACTCTTCTTTGGATGGACACGCACGAAGACCATGTCTCCTTCTTTGAAGATTCATTCTTGCCTTTTTAGATCATCATACACCTTTTGTTGGTCCTTGGCAGCTTGAATATCTTGTCTAATAATCTTGATTTGATCATCCATTTCTTCTAACATTTTTCTCGAAGCTTCTACCCTTAGAGTAGGATTGGAAAAATTAAGTGGCATACGACAATCTTGACCATATAGTGCCTGAAACGCAATCATCTGAATACTTCGATGATAGGAGGCATTATAAGCAAATTTCACTAAGGGTAGATACTGAATCCACCTTTTAGGTTTCTTGCTACGATATGCATACAAAATATCCTCAATTACTTGATTAACTCGTTTTGTCTGTCCATTAGTTGTGGATGATAAGCAGTGCTAGTTGGGTCCCAATGGCTTCAAGTAAACTCTTCCAGAAATGTGATGTGAAAAGAGAATCACGATCACTGATGATCCTTTTGGGTAACCCATGTAACGTAAAAATCTCTTTTACAAAAATTCTTACAATATTTGAAGCTTTGTAAAAATGAGTGACCTTTGTTAGCATGTCTATTATTACCATTATTGAGTTATATCCTCCTCGCATAGAAGGTAACCCAACTACAAAGTCCATGCTAATATACTTCCATTTCATTTGGGGAATGTCAAGTGGCTAGATTTTTCCTGGTAACTTGACACGTTTAGATTTTACCCTTTGGCAATTTAGACATTCAGTGACATACTTAAGTACATCACCCTTGAGTCTTTGCTAGTAATAGCTTTTTCTAACAACATTAATATGTTTTGCATACCCCAGGTGTCCTGAAAAAGGAGAGTCATGTGCTTCCCAAAGTATCCTTCTCTTGAGAGTATGACTTGAATGAATGCATAGTCTCATTCTGAAATAAACAAGTCCTTCATCTTCATCTATAGAGAATTCTTGATACTTAGTATTGATTTTGGGATCTTGTTTCTTATTTTGAACTTCCCAAAACAATTGTTGATAGTCTGGGTCCTTATTTGCTTCATCCTTAATCAACTCGATGATAGGATTAGTTGGCATTGATACCATTGTAGCTAGAGTTTCTACCCTAGATGGTTCTTCACGATAAGAGCATTAAGGAAGGCTTTATGTGACGACTAAGGGCATCTGCTATGGTATTTTCTTTACCTGGTCTAAACTTAGTTTCAAAGTCATACTCCTACAAAATTTTGATCCACCGTCGTTGTCTCATATTAAGATCAGGATGATGAGTAAAAATCAACTTAAGACTTTTATGATCTGTGACTAAGGAAAACTTATTTCCAAGCAAGTAATGTCTCCATAATTTGAGAATGTGAATCACAGCTAACAATTCTAGGTCGTGAGTAGCATATCTCTTTTTCTTGCCTCTTATTTGCTCTCCCATGTAGAAGATGCCAAGAATTTGAAGCTTCTTCCAGGCTATAGGAAACAAGAGTTCCTGAAATGTAGAGGTCTCATCGAGTGGGATGAAACAAAAGATTCCCTTAGTGGACCTATGAATTCCCTGAAACTAAAGACTCTTTTGCAACAGAGTCATACTAAAAGATGTTAAGGGTTTTTTGAAACCCATCTTTTTCCATCTCTTTGTCTAACCATTCAGAATATCTTTGTTTTGCACAAGAGTTTAAATATCCCCTTTTTCTTCTTTGGGTAATAGCGGATATGATGGCTTCAGCTTCCATGCAAAATCCTATATAAAGATGACACGCTTTCAATTATCCTACAATGCACATGAAGTATATAGATATAGGCATTCACTAAAGGAATATCTAGGAATGGCTTAAATTGTGGATCCCTATTGTGCCTAGAGGGAGCTCTATTCAAATTGCTTGAGTTCAACTCTATGGCTTGGAACATGCAATATAGACAAGGAGATCTAGAGTTGGCTCCCTTTGATACATTGTATATACATTTAAGTGTCTTTAAGTCACCAGCTATGTGCCACTCAATATTATAGTTCCCAAATACTTCAACAAATAACTTTTCTCTAGCTTGTTGTCTCTTAATAATATCAGGTATTGGTGTTCGATGAAAAACCCAATACAATATATCAAAATCCTCTGTATCTACTTCAAATGCTCCTAGCCACCAGATGTGTTTCGATTGAACACTAAATGACATTGAGTGATTGTAATGATCTGATGAAAGTGCTCTAGTCATCAAGGTAATAGACCCTCTCTAGTTTTGTACATTTTAGAATCTCACTTTCATCAAGTTTAACCACAAATCTAGCCACTCCTTGTGCCTCTTCTAGTGACAAGTAATAGAATCTAATCATTAAGCATTGTAGGGTGGCAAGTCAAGGAAAATATTGTTAAATTCATTGAATACAACTTCATTTTCCTTGCCCTATTGAAGCTAGCCTTGATACGGAAAGTCTCACCTAGAATCTCCATTACCTTGTTATTCACTCTCTGTCTAATAGTTCTAATCACAGATGGCCTTGGAAGTATGCAATTACATACTTGTCCTTGCTTCATATTTGACTGTAAAAGTTGGAAAAGTTGTATATAAGCATCTTAATTGATACCAATATTATCTAGTGTCTTCTGTACTAACTCAGTATCCAATTTAGAGAGATCCTTTATAAATGAGTCCAAGCATTGTTTCTTTGCCTTTTTAAATTTCTTCTTCTCCAAAATATCTTTTGAAACTACTGAAGGAAGAAGAAGATAATAAAACCGAGATGCTTTCAAAGAATCTCTTTCACTTACATTCGGTTGAAGAAGAGACCTAAACAAAGTCAAACATCACAAATCAATACAATTAATTCTAAACAAATATAAAAATGTATTGTGGTGCTTGGATTCTTTTACTACAACCACCTTCTGCTCGTCTGAGACTCTCAATATTTCTAAGAGCCTTTTGTCGATTTTGAAGTCCTAAAATAGTTTGCTTTCGTTGATAAGATTTGATGCGTTTCTCCAACAAATGAATCCTCTCTTGATAGCCTTCTAGCTTCTGCAGTAACTCATTGTTATGTTTTGATAAAAGATGGTTCTCCAATTTGAGGACATCCTTTTCTGCAACCAAGTTAAGTGTATAGCCTAAAAACCCATTATAACCATCACCAATGAACCTCAACAATGAAGGGCTATTATAGAAAGGCGGAGTGCTATTTTGGCTAGGATCTTTGGTATATAGCATGCTATCTAACCAAAGATCAAGATTCTTCTTTCTTTCAAACTTGAGTATATGTTTCGTAGACTCTATAATAGTAATGGGTTTTGTTCTCTTCCTTATTGGTTCATACTAACTATCCAACTCAATATGAAGATGATAGAGATGCCTTTTACTAGAGCTATAGAGATCACTGGATGATTGAAAGGATGTGATTAGAAGATTGGACTGAAAAAGTATGCGAATTAGAAACAAGAAGAAAAACGAAGAAGAAAATAGTAAGGATAGAAAAGAAAGAAGAGAGCGAGAATGGAGGGAAGTAATCAAATGTCGAAAAAAATTCAAATTGAATATTAGTTTTCACTTTAATGAGGATGAGTAAGATCTTCATTATGAGAATCTTTGTCACCTTTATGGTGGCCTAGATTTTTAGGTTTGATGTGACCATGAGAATATCACGACAATGACTTATTAACAAATTTTGATATATTTACTTATCAAAATATAATTTTCTAAAATAAAAAAAAGATTTTATTTCATAAAATATTTTCTCTCTCTAGGATCGCTTACAAGACATTTTTGAGACCTCAAAACTCCCCTAATGAAAGTTTGTTTATGTTTGTAGATATATATCCATCAAACCTCTAAGATTGGCAACCTATCGAAAGCATAGTTGGAATTAAGAAAAACTAAACTTGCATCGCTTGTTTGTAGCCTGAGTAGATGTTATAGGAGCAATTTTGCATTATAACAAACTCTCCACCCTCAGCTATGGCCATCACTCTACTCTGGCACTATGCAATTGATTATTCTTGTATTCTCCTCTATTATGTGGTCTTGAACCAGGGCCTCAAAGCCCCTGATAAGTTTCTCAATAGATGTATTTTGGTAAACAAAACAAGGTTAGTACCTCACTTTCTTCCCCTCTCTCTCTCCCTCTCATGGGCTTAAGGAACTTACTTCTTCACGTTATCATGTCACCATTTGTTAATTTGGCAAGAAAACATCTCCTTGTCCAAATGTCATACACTATCAGGCTCTAGTGAGATCTAAAAGGCAAGGAGGAAAAAAAATTATTGAAAAAAAAAAGATTTGATATAACTTAGAAGAAATACACCAAAGATTTCCTTACCTCTCATTGTATATCATCACAAGATACTGTACGACATCTAAATTAGAATCCTTGTACCACACGCACATGTCCACAAGGGATGTTTCCTCTTGGATCAATACCACAAATAAGAGAGAATCTATGATGAAAACCTTCTTTTGTACATGAAAAGGAAGGTTTACAAGAATTAAGCTCTGTAAAAGCAAATAAGTAGTAATTTTCAAGCCCATTTGCTTATCAGAAAAGCATGTCAAATTTTCAAAGTTTATGATTTCACAATGTACCTTAAGACGGTATTCATCACACAATCATTGACCTCCTTGTGAAGGTTTTCAAGGACAAGAGTATCCTCCTCACTAAAGTAAAATGCACCGAGTTGTTTCGATTATTGGTGTAGCCTTTTAAGAGGCAACACACCATTGAAGCATGGATCAAGCATCTCTAGGTCCTCACGGTTCTCTTGTGCATACTAACATGCCTTTCTCTAATCTCCTAGGCCTCTCTCTCCCAAGTAGCTATCTCCCTACCTCTATTGCCTTGGCCTTTGTCTCACCCATATCCCTTTAGACTTGGGTTACCCTATGAGCATTTAGCCTTGTATTGTAGGGATGTGAGGGTCTTATGACATTAGTCACCTTTATCTTTTGGCTCTTTTTCAGGGGATGGATACTTAAAATTCTCTTCATTTTTTTGTCAAACACTGATACCCTTTGGCCTCAGCAATTTATCATATCTGAATCTTAGAAGCCTAAGGGATGTGAAGTCCCTGGGCATAACTGTGAGCCTGTGTGCATGAGCTACCAAGTTGTATGTGTCCAAGAAGAATTTGATCAGAAAGTCTTCAATGGCTTCATGCACAAAATCCAATACTGAGGAATGCCAACGAAAGTCTAGATTGCTCCTTTTTTATATATCTTTTATAACCCTAGTGAACAAAAGCCTAGCGATGGAAGGCTTATGGACATTCATAATCCTCCTTAGCTCATGGCCTCAAAAATTTATCATATCTTAATCTTAGAAGCCTAAGGAATGTGAAGTCCCTTGGCATAACTATGACCCTGTGCACATAAGTTGCCAATATGTATGTGTCCTAGAAGAATTTGATCAGAAAGTTTTCAGTAGCTTCATGCACACAATCCAATGTTGAGGAATGCTAGTAAAGTCCAAATTGCTCCTTTTCTGATATATCTTTTATAACCCTAGTGGATAGAAGCTTGGAAATGGTAGGCTGATGGACATTCATAATCCTCCTTAGCTCCTTAAGGATGGAGGCATGCTATTGGTATCACTTTTGTTGAGCTCTAGCCTACAATACAAGCATGCTCTTCCCAGTACTGGGTTCTTGTTGCATGCTCAATCCAACAATCAATCCATGCTATGCAATGTGTGGGTCTCTAGAAGATACACACCTCGTGGTCTACTTTGTTCTAGCCGTGTCTATGAAAATGTACAAAGACAATATAAGAACCCCAAATAGAGGAAATGTCAAAAAACTAGAAAAAATGAAATAAAAGAGACTGAACCAGCACAATGCAAGAGGGTTTTTTTGAAATTCAGAGAGGGTTTTTTTTCAAAATTCAGAAGCCTCCCTCCTCGCATTGTGAGGCTCTAAGGGAGAAAGGACTTTACAACACGGGAGGGGGGGTTTCCAAAATTAAGAAGCCCCCTCCCTTGCATTCTGTGGCTCTTGCTATGGGGGGGAGGAGGGGGGACCAAGAGGCCCCCCTCTCACATTGTGCAACTATCCTCACCCCCTTGGTGGGAGCTGCACAATGTAAAGGGGGGTTCCCAAAATTAGGAGGGCCCTCCTCACATTATTTGGTCCCCTTCCTCCATCTCGGCGGTGGAAGTTGCACAATGTGAGAGGAGGCCTTGCTAATTTTGAAACCCCCCCCCCACCCCAATAGGTTGTGTGGTCCCCCCTCCCCCGATAGGAGCTACACAATGCGAGGGGGATGGGGGAGTTCCAAAATTAGGAGGGCCCTTTCCCCCCTCCCACGTTGTGGAGGTCCTTGCTACTGCTAGGGGAGAGACCCGCACAATTTGCAAGGATAGACGTTTCCAAAATCTCAAGGGCCCATCCGCATGTTGTGCGATTTCCGTCAAGGGTAAGAGTACACAATGCAAGGGGGGACCTCAAGATTTTTGGATCCCCCCTCCTCATGTTGTGCAAGTCCTGAGGGGTTCCCTCATACCCAAACAATGCAAAGGGGAATCCAAAATGTAGAAATCTTCCCCTCGCATTGTGCAGGGCTTCAGTAGTGGTGGAAGAAACTCACCATAGATTAACGCTAAGAACATCTAGGATGATGCTTCTATGAAGGTCCAAGAGGTGTGCAACGTGCAAAATACCATTTTGAATTTCAAATTTAGGCTGTATAAGATGATTGCATGTGTTGACTCAATCGGTGCCACATCATTAAAAAACATTCACCCACACATGTGAAGATTAGTGGTGCATGTACACGCCATGTGTCTACCACTGAGGTCTCTTAGCATGTGTAGAAATGATTGCATACATACCCACCACATGTGTAATACCCAAGGCTATAAAGACCCGAGCAAGGGACACATCTGCCCCTCTATTCTCTCTCTCTCTCTTTCTTGTTCTACTCTTGTATGCTCTCTCTCTCTCTCTCTCTCTCTCTCTCTCTCTCTCTCTCTCTCTCTCTCTCTCTCTCTCTCTCTCTCTCTCTCTCTCTCTCTCTCTCTGTGTGTCTCAGCTCATGTTATGTACTCATCATGAGTCTGTTCCTCTTACTATCAATAAAAGTAGAGAAGGATCGAAGCTTGGAATCGAGAGCTATGGCGGGAGAGCAAGAGCAAGTAAGAGAGAGACAAGAAATGGAAACTCCAACAGTCACAATGTGTGACCAGGCCTTCCTTTATTCAAACTGTCACTAAAAGAATAAAGAATAAAGTGACGGTGATAGGCGCCTGCCACCTGCAGTGTGCAGTGGCAGTGACTGTCAATGTAGTAATACACGGGCGGCTAGGCGGAGGCGCCTTTACCCCCAAAAACCTCCCACTTAAAGGCGAATCTGCCCTAGTGAGGAGTGAAAAGAAAAAGAAAAAGACAGTACAACATGTACACATGTACAACAGGATGAGGAAAGATGTCAACTCATCCCATGCCCATCAACCTCCTGAGGAAGGCAAAGCGCTCTGTAGAAAGCCTTTTCGTGAGTAGATATACAGGATTCTGGTCAGTCGAGATCTTGACAAGATCAACAGACTTGTCCTCAATGACCCCACGTATGAAGTGATACCTCACCTCAATGTGTTTTGTCTTCACATGGAAGACCGGATTCTTGGCTAATTGAATAACACTCATAGAATCCGAATGCAGTGTAGGGATAGCATCAATACCAAAGTCAGTAACCAAACAACCCAACCAAATGGCCTCCTTGCAAGCCTCAGTGGCTGCAACATACTCGGCCTCTATAGTAGAAAGGGCCATGCATTTCTGCACATCCAAGAAACAGCACCTCCAGCATGTGTGAATACATAGCCGGAAGTAAACTTCCTACTATCTGCATGTCCTGCATAATCAGAGTCAGTGTACCCCACGACTCCTGTATCCTGGCTGCCATAGCATATGCACATATCTGCAGTGCCCTTCAGGTACCTCATGATACCCTTCATGGCATCTCAATGCTTCTTGCCAGGTGTAGCCATATAGCATGTCACAACACCAACTGCAAAGGCAATATCTGGATGAGTGGCTATCATGGTATACATAAGACTGCCCACTGCGGATGCATAGGGAATCTTGGCCATCTCAGCCCTTTGCTCATCTGTCTATGGACAATCAGCTTGTGATACATTCACATAAGAAGGCAATGGACAGCCAATAGGCTTTACATCCTACATGCAAAAGCACTCAAGGACTTTATGAATGTACTCCCTCTGTGACAAGTAGAGGAGTCCCTGATGCCTATCGCGTCTAATGTGCATACCAAGTATGTGAGCAGCCTATCCCAGATCTTTCATCTCAAAGCTCTTCTTGAGCTAAGCCTTAAGAGCATCTAGCTCATCATGAGCTTTCTCTGCTATATCAACATATCATCCACATAGAGTACCAAAATCAATAAAGAATCATCACGGGCTTTCTTCGTGTAAAGACATGGATCCATAGCACTCCTGCTATAGCCCTGTGACTGCATAAAGGCATCAAACTTATGAGCCTCTTTCAAGCCATAAAGACTTTTCTTCAATTTGCACACTAGGTGCTCCCTGCCAGGTTCTGCAAAGCCCTTAGGCTGCTCCATATAAATCTCATCATGCAAGTCCCCATGTAAGAAAGCCATCTTGACATTCATCTAGTATAAATCTAAGTTAAGCTGAGCAACCAAAGCCAAGACTAAGTGCAGGGTGGTCATCTTAACCATAGGAGAAAAGACCTCATCAAAGTCCACAACATGCTCCTGCTTAAAACCCTTTGCTACCAATCTAGCCTTGTATGCTGGCTTGGGGTATCCAGGGGTACTTTTCAACTTATACACCCACTTGCATGGCAAAGCCTTCTTGCCCGTAGGCAAGGAAACCAAATCCCAAGTCTCATTCTTATGTAAGAAGTCTATCTCAGACTACATAGACCTCTCCTAGGAGTGACTGTCACCCCTGCGCATAGCCTCATCATAAGTGAAAGGCTCTCTTGCATATGTAACCAAGACATAACGCATCGAGGGCTGAAATCTATCAGGTGGACGTCTCTCCCTAGTAGACCATCTCACGGTAGGCTCTGCTGCCTGCCTAGCTGCCTGTCCAACACCCTGACCATGAGCATCTACTGCAGCTGTAGGTTGTCTAACTGGCTATGCGGGAGCTCTTGGCTCCTCCTGAAATATGACCCTGCGAATCTCAACAACTCTCTCAGGCTGCCGATGCATCTTGTCTTCATGAAAGACTACATCATGACTACGGATGACTTTTCACGCCTGCGGATCCCAGAGACGATAACCCATCTCACCTGCATCCCCATAACCAAGGAAAATGCATTTGACACTTTTCGGATCCAGCTTACTTCTCTTGTCCCTGGGCACATGGCAAAATGCCTCACATCCAAAGACACGGAGATGCGCATAAGAGGGAGGTTTTCTAGTCCATACCTCCTCTGCAACTTGGAAATCCAAACCACTAGAAGGTGATCTGTTTATGACATGCACAGCCGTACTAACTGCCTCAGCCCAAAAGCTCTGTGGTAGGCCTGCGTGGCTAAGCATACTACGTACACGCTCCTAGATGGTTCTATTCATCCACTCAGCCAAGCCCTTCTAGGGGGTTGTAGGGGGCGGTCAACTGACGCTTAATACCCCTCTCATCACATAACTGCTCAAAAGCATGTGAGACATACTCACCCCCATTATCTGTCCTTAGGCATTTTAACCTATACCCAGACTGGTTCTCAACCAATGCAAGCCATCTCTGAAACACAGCCAAGACATTGGATTTCAGCTTAATGGGCTAAGCCCAAAATTTTCACGAAAAATCATCTATGAATGTAACAAAATATTGTGCACCACCCATAGATTGACAAGGCATGGGCCCATAGAAATTCAAATGTACCAATGGTAAGCGCTCACTCATGCGTGGCCTACCAGACTTCTTATGTGTAGACCTAGTCTGCCTACCATAAAGACAATGCTCACATGAATCAAAACATGCATAATCAAGAGGCAGTAAGTACTTCAAACCAAAAAGCATTTTCATTCCCTTCAAAGACATATGGCCCAAACAGGTATGCCAAAGAGATACATGTGGGATAGAATCCACAGACAAAACATGATCAAGGGAAGAAGCAAATACAATCAAGGGATAGAGGCTGCCAGCCTTGGCACCTCTCGCAATCACAAGTATGCCACAAGTGATCTTCCATGCAGAGTCTCCAAAAGATACATGATAACCTGGGTCATCAAGCTGTCCAGCTGACAGGAGACTGCGTGTCAAAGCAGGTATATGACGTACATCATGCATAACAAAACTGTTGCCAGAAGAAAACTGCAGCCTAAAATCACCAATGCCCACAATATCAAGAGAGCTGTCATCACCCAAGCGCACAGAATCCGAAACAGTACGGTATGAATGAAACCACTCTCAGCAAGGTGTCACATGAAAGGATGCACCTGAGTCCATAAGCCAACACTGTGCATACATAAAGTGTATCTCTGTCATCTGCGAAGCACTAGAAGAAGCTGCAAGGATATAATCATCATCATCAACATCCTCAGGCTGCATAACATTGATCTCTTCAATTTTAACACTGGACTTTGCAGGCACTATGTTGCGATCAGAAGACTTATCCTGCACTTTGTCTTTCCCCTTATCTTTGCGGCTTTCATTTCGCAGTTCATGGCATTGTGGCCTAATATGGCCCTTTTTCCCACAATGGTGACAAGTAACATCTACATTCCTACCACGGGATTTGCTACATGACTTCCCACGAGACGTGGACCGAGATTTCTGAGAATCCCATCCACGGCTACTGCCACTGCCATGCTTTCCATATAGCATGCGACACACGAGAGGCATCCAAATTCTTACGGTTAACCTCTTCCTGCAGAAGAGCACTCTCAACATCAGATAATTTCAAGGTAGTAGTAGAGGCACATAATGCAGTGCAGAATACATTCCATGACTCATTAAGAGTACCAAGCAAGAAAAGAGGAGTGACATCCTCTGCAAAAATGATATCCTGCGAAGTCAAGTTCTTGAGTATAGCATGGAACTGGCTCAAGTGAGTAGACATAGTCACATTCTCCCTCATGCGCAGATCCATAAGCTGCTTCAGCCAATACATCTGACTCGTTGGACTTTTCTTGTCATAGAGATTCTTGATTTTATCCCACAACTGCCATGCACTCTGTTCTTCCTCAAATATATTGTAGTGAACATGTTCTGTGAGAGATAATACAATAGTGGACTTGCATAACTCATCAAGCTCAAGCCATTCCTCATTTGGCATAGTTGCAGGCGGATGCCCGCTCAACCTCAATGGTTTAATCTGCGATTTCTGCACCAACACATGCCAAATCTGGCTCTTCCAATAAGAGTAATCCGTACCATCAAGCTTAGTGATGTTGAAAATAGCATGATCAGTGGATGAACTTTCCATAATGCAAGCTGAAAGACTATATATAGTTCAAAACTGCTTGTTGTTTACTGCAAAAAATGACCAAAAAATCACCAAAATCGAGAGAAAATGGTGAGAAAAGTGGAACCAAATCTGCTGTCCACCAAGTACTAGTGAAAGTACATCATTTCAGAATGTTTTAGTATGAAAAATCCATGTCAGTCCATACATATATGCTTGTCGTAATAAATTACAGATTTCAGTAAATGAGAGCTAACAGTGCCAAAATCCGATCCCAAGGCAATCAGATACTGCCAAGACCAAAGCCGGCAACATGTAGGCATAACATAAGCATATGACGGTCAATAAGCATGAATCCAACACCCAAGTATGTCATACAAACATTTGCCAGTGAGTAGGCACACCCCCAGTCAACGAGGCAAAGTGTTCTTGCCACTACCAAAACTTGACACAAATAGGTGTCAGCTCATGAAGATACGGATCCAAATTTGAGACTCAGCTCATAAGTATACAGTGAACCTAGACATATAAACCATGCATCATCCCAAAGGGTAAGAAATCCCAAAGTCTCAAGTGTCTGCAACTGCTCAATACATAAAGGCACTGCCTGCTCAATGTTTGATAAGCATTCAAGAATGCTCCCACTGGCACAAAAAACCGTATGTACGAGCTCAAAAGCTCAAACCAAGGCAAGACACAGTGCCAACGACATAAGTCCAAGACAATACATCAATAGTACATCTCGAACATGTAGGCGGTAGAGCATCCGTATGTAGCATCCATAAGCATGTAAGACATCAAGTACATCCCAAGATACAACTCTGGCAAGCCAATAAATAGCTCAAGTAAGCTTCGGGTATCCAAGGTCAAGCCAAGACCGAGCTCCAGTAGCAATAGGCTCCAAACAATGTAACTAGCATGTAATAATGGCATAAGCTAAGCATGTCAAGACCGATCAGACATAACCAACATACATGCCATAAGTACATCCAAGATGGAGCATTCAGGGGCATCAAATGACAATGCCAAACAAGCTGTAGCATCAAATGTCAGTGTGACACTGTCATAAACTGCATGTGGACTGTTATGATAGTCCCAAAATAGTGTTAAATCAGTCCAAACGCTATGCCAACACATCAACCATCAAAACCAAGCACCAAAGCATGTTCATATGCTCGAAATGGAGCCTTTCCAAGTGCCAATGGAGAGGGGGAGCTGCTGTTGTGACTGTCAATGCTGAAGACACATATGGGAGGGCTGTGTGATTCCGCCAACTGTAAATGCTGGTCCTGGGCTGCAAAAAATGGTGGCTAAGCTTCGGAGGGGTCCGATTAAAGCCAAGGAAGGCCTCAAACAAGCTCCAGTAGAAGGGGAAAGCAGCCCACATATGAAATGAGAGCTGGGAGTGTAATGGCTGCCCTGTTTCAAGAGGGTTGAAAACTGAGGTAAACCCTATAAAGAGTGAAGAAATACCTCTATGTGAATGACTTGAGGGTGCCCAAAGGGGCCAGCAAGGTGCTGGGGAAGCCGGGGAGTGACGGGAGCTCAAAGGAGTCGGATATGGCTTGCTGGGAAGGAGACCCAATGCAAGTGGGGAGTCGATGGGAAGTCGGGAAGCCGAGCTCTGATATCAGTTGAAAGTAGAGAAGGATCAAAGCTTGGACTCGAGAGCTATGGTGGGAGAGCAAGAGCAAGTAAGAGAGAGACAAGAAATGGGAACTCCAACAATCACAATGTGTTACCGGGCCTTCCTTTATTCAAACTGCCACTAAAAGAATAAAGAATAAAGTGACGGTGATGGGCGCCTACCACCTGCAGTGTGCAGTGGCAGTGACTGTCAGTGTAGTAATACATGGGCGGCTAGGCGGAGGCACCTTTATCCCCAACAATCAAAGGCTTGCCCTCTTCTCTCCCTTTCACTTCCGAAGGCATGTCCTCTTTCTCTCCTTAGGTGAGGCCCTCAGTGCATTCTCTTTTAGACTTTTATTATTGTTTTGGTATCATCTTTTTGTCTTCTTTTGGGCTATTTGCCTCTCCCTTGTGAGAGACCTAGACAGTGTGAGGGGGCTATTTGCCTCTCCCTTGTGAGAGACCTAGACAATGTGAGGGGGAGGGATGATCTGCACAATGCAAAAGGGGGGTCTCAAAATTTTGCACCCCCACCCCCTCCTATTGTGTAGGTCTTCCCCACCCTCTCCCCCCCGATGCAAGAAACCCCTACAATGTAGGGGGAGAACACGAGATTTGGGGCCCCACCCCCTTGCATTCTATAGGTCCCTTGTTGAGGGGGAGGGAGACCCACACAATGTGAGAGGGGTGATGAGATTTGGTACCCCTCCTACCATGAGGGACTTGCACAACACGAGGGGCCACCTCAAGACCCTTGTACCTTCCTCCCATATTGTGCATGTCTCCCCCCCTCCCCCCCCCCAGCGAAGAGGGACTCACACAATGCGAGGGGGGATCTCAAGATTTTGCACCCCCACCCCCTCATGCTTGTGTTGTGTAAGTCCACCCTCTAGATCCCCTGCTGATTGGAGTTTCTCATATAGTTATGTTTATAAATGGATGTTAAGAGGTAGAGCATGTGGAGTGTGAGGTGTCTGCCAAGCTCATTCCAAGGTGCACCTTTTTGTAGTACATTAGTAGGTTTTCCAAATGATGCCGCCCGGCGCTCCCTTGGAGTATTACAGGGTTTGTCACTTAGACCCTACTAATTCTACATCGCAATAGAAGAGTTCTAGCTAAACCCACTAGGATCGACCTAAATTTTTGGGTTCCTAAAATCAATTGGGTCTCCTAACAACTAGCTAGCATCAGTAATTTTGAGTTCCCACTTCCTACAGGATTACTCGAACTAAAATAGACTGACCTGAAAGGTGAGAAGGATCGAAGCTTGCACGCGAGCTATGATAGGAGAGCAAGAGCAAGAAAGAGAGATACAAGAAATGGGAACTCCAACAGTCACAATGTGTGACCGGGCCTTCCTTTATTTACTAGTCACTAAAATGAATGTAAAGAATAAAGTGACGTGACGGGCGCCCGCCACCTGCAGTGTGCAGTGGTGGGTATGTCAATGTAGTAATACATGGGGCGGCACAGTGGAGATGCCTTTACCCCAACAACCTCCCACTTAAAGGCAAATCTGCCCCAGTGAGAGAGAAAAGAAAAGAAAAAGACAGTACAACTATACATAGGTACAAGGGATGAGGAAAGGCAACATCTCATCCAACGCCCATCAATCTCGTGAGGAAGGCAAAGCGCTCAGTAGTGAGGCTTTTCGTGAGCAGATCTGCAGGATTCTCATCAGTGGAGATCTTGACAAGGTCAACAGACCTGTCCTCCACGACACCACGTATGAAGTGATACCTCACCTCAATGTGTTTTGTCTTTGCATGGAAGTCCGGATTCTTAGCCAATTGAATGGCACTCATAGAATCCGAATGCATTGTAGGTATAGCATCAATCCCAAGGTCAGCAACTAGACGGCCTAGCCATATGGCCTCCTTGTAAGCCTCAGTGGCTGCAACATACTCGGCCTCAGTGGTAGACAAAGCCATACACTTCTGAACCCTGGACATCCAAGAGACAGCATCTCCAACATATGTGAATACATAGCCAGAAGTGGACTTCCTACTATCTGTATGTCCTGCATAATCGGAGTCAGTGTACCCCACGACCCCTATATCCTGGCTGCCATAGCAAATACACATATCTGTTGTGCCCTTCAGGTATCTCATGATACCCTTCACGGCATCCCAATGTTTCCTGCCAGGTGTAGCCATATAACATGCCATAACACCAATTTCAAAGGCAATATCTGGACGAGTGGCTATCATGGCATACATCAAACTACCCACGGCTGAAGCATAAGGGATCTGGGCCATCTCGGCCCTCTGCTCATCTGTCTGCAGACAATCGGCCTGTGATACCTTCACATAAGAAGGCAATGGACAGCCAATAGGCTTTATGTCTTGCATGCGTAAGCGCTCAAGGACTTTATGAATATACTCCCTCTGTGACAAGTAGAGGAGTCCCTAATGCCTGTCGCGTCTAATGCGCATACCAAGTATGTGAGAGGCCTGTCCCAAATCCTTCATCTCAAAGCTCTTCTTTAGCTGAGATTTAAGAGCATCTAGCTCATCATGAGCTTTCCCTGCTATCAGCATATCATCCACATAGAGTACCAAAATAAGCAATGAACCATCACAGGCTTTCTTCGTGTAAAGACACGGATCCATAGCACTCCTGCTGTAGCCCTGTGACTGTATAAAGGCATCAAAATTACGATACCATTCCCTAGTGGTTCACAGGATGCTTATGAGCTGAGTCTCAGTTTTGGATCCACTTTCTTTTGAGCAGACACCTATTTGTGTCAGGTTTTGGCAGTTGCAGGTACATTTTTCCTAGATTGTCGGGGGGTGTGCCTCTTACTCGCAAATGCTATTTGGCATCTCTCGGTGTTATGCTCATGTATTTTCACTGTCATTTGGCTTTGCTTTGTTCTCTTTATGATGCCGGCTTTGGACCTAGCATTGTTTAGTTGACATTAGATCCAGTTTTGGGACAGTTTGCTCTCATTATTGCAGTTCTGAAATTTATTACAGCAAGCATTTATTGGTGGACTGAGTAGTATTTTTTATGCTGAAATATCTTGATTTGGTGTACCGCACCTAGTACTAAGTGGGCAGCATCTTTTGGCACACTTTTCTCGCCATTTGGAGCTCATTTCAGTGGATTTTGGGCATTTTCTGCAGTAAAACAGCAAGCAGTTTTAGACTGTCTGTGCATTTCCAGCCTGCATTATGGCGTCCTCTTCGACTGATAATGCCATATTTAACATCACAAAGTTGGATGGTACCAACTACTCTTATTGGAAGAGTCAAATTTGGCAGGTCTTGGTACAGAAATCTCAGATTAAGCCACTTCGGTTGAGTGGGCAGCAGCCTACAACTATGAACAATGATGACTGGCTTGAACTTGATGAGCTATGCAAGTCCACGATTGTATTGTCTCTCACTGAACAGGTACATTATAATGTATTTGAGGAAGCACAGAGTGCATGGGATCTATGGAATAAGATCAAGAATCTTTATGATAAGAAAAGTCCGGCGAGTCAGATGTACTGGTTGAAGCAGCTTATGGATCTGCGCATGAAGGATAATGCGACTATGTCTGCTCACTTGAGCTAGTTCCATGCTATACTGAAGAACCTGACTTCGCAGGATATCACCTTTGGAGAGGAAGTAACTCCTCTTTTCTTGCTTGGGACTCTGAATGAGTCATGGGATGTATTCTGCACTGCCCTATGTGCCTCTAGTGCTACTCTGAAATTGAATGATGTTGAGAGTGCTCTTCTGCAGGAAGAAGTTAATCTGTTGAAGAGCCCTATCTTTTGGTATTTTCTTGTGGTTTGATTTGGTGTGCTTGTAACCTATGCTTTATGACCTAGCTGTATCTTTCCTTTTGTTTGTTATTTTCCTTCCCTATCCAATGGCAATTCAGAGACAATGAAGAATGTTAAACATGAAGATGAAGATTTTTGTTCAAGTGCTGATTGTGGTTCTTCTTCAAATTTGTTCACGGGGATGCTTCACACTTAAGTGTGGGAGGAATGATAACCAAGAAATTTGTGCAAATATAGGCACCAGAATGTGGTCAACATGAAAACATCTTTTGTAAAAATGCATTTTTCTTTTGTACCCTTTTGTCAAAAATGATGTATAAAGCAATGTAAATATAGGAGTCCAAGGCTCATTAAAATATTGTGCTAGGAAAAGGAAAGGTCAAACACCTTTTTCCATTCTCAAAATGAAGGGTTTTCTAGACCTTAGCCAATGTATGCAACTTGATTTTATTCAAGAAAGGAAAAGGAGGAGCCTTGTAGGGTGATTTGAGGAGGTGGGAGATTGAGGTTGTTACAATCTCTTTCTTCCTTTATCTTCCCCTCTCACGCTTCATTTCTCTCTCTCCCACTTTGGCACAACTTTTGCTCTCTTTCCTTTCTTGTGCTTTCTTGACACTTTTCATCCATGGAAGAAGGAGAGAGTGAGGATGAAGATGATGATCATATTTTTGGTGTGCCAGATTCTTATGTGTGTTAGCATGGCTCATTGGTGAGAGGAAGGATGTTTCTTGCACGTTTTTGGGGTCACAGGCATTGTAGATGCCACCATGAGGCCTGCTCTTTTGGTAGATTTGGTGCTATCTTTCAGCTCATTGATGATAATGATGACAATGATGATGATAACAAGGCCCGCGGCCTATTTGGCCCTCTTTTCGGTGATGGCAAATCTGTTTGTTGTTCCATTTTTTTCGTATTTTTCCTTTTTTTAAACGTTAATTTTTTTAATGTTGGTTATTAGTAACTTATATAATATATAAGCTATATAACTTTAATACTAACCTTACTAACTATTAAACTTACTAACTAATATATAAACTAACCTTACTAACTAACTAACTTACTTACTAACTTGTAAATTGACTTACTAACTTAGTGCTGACTAACATTTATGTTTTAACTAACCAAAAATTTATTAGAGGTGCAAGAATATTACATGGAGGGAGCTCAAGAGCTTACAAGGAGTACATGCATTCCTAATACTCCTGCAAAAGAGCCTATGAGTAGTAGAAATGAGAAAGAGAATTAGGAGGATGATGCTTATTGTCCTACAGCTCTTTTCTCCACCTTCCCTATTGGGGAAAAATGCAATATATTCTCCTGACAATTGATATCCAAGCCCTTTTTAACATTAGGAAGGATTACTGCCTAGCCATTATTGCGCAGAATCTTGGAATAAGTTTTGACTTTATTGTTCCAGATTGGGATAAGTATCTACTTGCGGATTCAAATGTCAAGGAAATGAATACTACTCCACAGCAGAGAATTTGACCATGGTATACAAGGATACACTTCGATATGAGTCATCTCTTCCTCTTCTGAGGAAGAGTTCAAAGCGACACAAAAAAAAAGAATGTATCTCACTTGGTAGATCAAACAAGAACTTGACTCTTAAGTCTTTCCAAATCGGAAAATCAAGCAGTCAAATATAGAGTGAGGAGTTTTTGGTTTCAAATAAAAATCCAAAGGTTAGTTTCATGGGCTATGTTCATTTGGATACTATATTGATTTCTATAAGAATTTTGCAATAATTCCTTAGATATGTTTGCTATTTTTTAGCTTGTCATGTATAATGATGGGTTCATTGGTCTTGCAGGTGACAAATTGAAGGGAGGTTTAACGAAAGGACTCTACCTTGGGGCATTCAATCAAAGACCTCACCTTTCCAAAGTTTGTTGTTTTCCATACAAGTTCATGAGGGAGAATAGCAAGTTTCCTCTTTTTACATTAAAGGCCCTGTCAAGACATCTTGGAGCATATCCTATTAGATGGAATGCAGAGAATATAATGTTTTTGGAGAAGCAAGAAGCTCTATGATCAAGGCCCTGGTATGCATGTACGATGTGCTAAATACCACTTATTGTATGCATCACTTGACCTGATGAGTAAGATCAAGGATCCAAATTTACTTTCAAAATATAACACAATATTAGTGAGTTTGGGAATCTCCCAATTCCCATTTTTTGAATACTAAAAAGGTGGCACCCGGATAACATGCCCATAAGTTTCTCAAAACCATATGATGTAACATATCATTGAAAAGTGCTTGAAAAATGGAATCTATTAAGCTATAGAGCACTC
This sequence comes from Lygodium microphyllum, assembly GCF_053477565.2. Taxonomy (NCBI): domain Eukaryota; kingdom Viridiplantae; phylum Streptophyta; class Polypodiopsida; order Schizaeales; family Lygodiaceae; genus Lygodium; species Lygodium microphyllum. The sequence continues at coordinate 105,791,045 of NC_141140.1, forward strand.
GATTTGGAGTTATAGTATTCAAGTTATGACAAATCCAAAGATTTAACCATGTATCCCAAACTTATGGGAAATTCCCATATTCCCCAACATGGTGTTATATGGAAAAAAGCCTACTTAGAACTAGATCAATTCCAAAAATTAATCAAATCTTTAAAAGAACTAGGACAATTCCAAAAATTAATCAAATCTTTAAAAGAACTAGGACAACAATTACAAGATGAAGCTGGACCATCTTCAAAGAGGACATGAGTAGAGGAGTGAGCTTTGAGCATTGATTGTATTGTCATTTTACTAAAAAATTGTGGTTTTCCAATATATATATATATATATATATATTATATAAAAATATTATTCCAAAAATTGATAAGTGTTCCTTTGTGTCAAGATTTCTTCAAATTTTCTCTTGTACTTATTTCATTGTGTATGGGCTTATGACAAATTGTTGTTTATCAGTTTCCAAGCCTTTCCAAAAATTGATAAGTGTTCCTTTGTGTCAAGATTTCTTCAAATTTTCTCGTATACTTATTTCATTGTGTATTGACTTATGAGAAATTTTTGTTTATTGGTATCCAAGCCTTTCCTTATCTTTGTCTAGTTTGTCACCACATAGTATGTCTCACTGCTGCTACATTAGATTCTTCCATGATTCCTTTCTTCTTTGTCTCTCCAAATGTTGCATTGCTTTGTTAATTTCAGATGTTCTTAGTGCTTCTTTTTTATTAGCTCTGTGGACAAGGTACATGGTTGAAATAGTTGGTATGAACCTTATAATGGGCTTTCTTCATACCTTGAGTTGACCATATTTGTAGACTACTATATTCCTTAGGAAACCAAGGAATGTAATTATATATAATGTGTTGTCAAAGCATAAGAATGGATGCCAGATTAGTGCCACACTTTTAATTAAGTGATTATATCTACCAAACATTATGAAAACAATGTGCCATGTAGTGGGTAATGTGTTGATCTATCCATGCACTAACCATTGACTTTTTAAACTTGTCCAATGCTGTTTCAAAGCCTTGATAGCCATGTGAGTTCCATACCTACATATCATAAAACTTAAAGATTATATTTGAAGATTTCCAAACTTTGGCCTTACATAATCATGCTTCACTACTATCAGTGTGGTCCACAATCACATTATGGATGCACTTCCACTTGTTGAATTGAATTCTTTGAGTGGATTGTATTACTTGACAAGGATTATCTAAGGGTGGTACACATCAAAATCTTTGTACTTTCACACCTCCAATGGAAAGTTTCTTTGGCATGTCTCTACCATCCTTTGACCTTTTCTCATCCTTTTCAATCATTACATTTCTGCCATGCAAACCAATATCTGATAATGCCTTCTCAAGTGCTCAAATTGCCTTGACATGCGTAAATCTAGGTTGCATTGTCCAAGCAATCTACATATATATATATAGTACTTTCTCAATGATTCAACACAAACCGTGCATTGTGCAAATATGGACTCAAGACAAGAAAATATCTAAAATTGCTCTAAAATTTGGATCTTTGAGATGCTTGTCAGGTGCCTTTTTCCAATTCTTTTTGTCGAGTTCCTTTGTAGCATGTATGCAGCATATGGATGGGCTCTTCGAATTGGCCCCTTTTGAGACATTGAACATGCACTTTAGGGTCTTTGAATCACCCGCTAGATAGCACTCTACTTTGAATCTTCCATACCCGTCCACATCCAAGATTCTTCCATTTCTTTGCTCACTAATGATTTGGGGATATTTATTTTATGGAAAATCCAATGCAATGTTTTGAAATTATCAAAAATAACTGGAATACACATATTATAAGCATGTCACACACCCACACCATTAGCATAAGTAAACTTCCAATATAAATATATTACTCACTTCAAAGGATCCTAGAGAGAATATATTGTTTTGTGACTAGACACTAAATCGTTTTGGATTGTGCTTTGAAATTGTTAGATCAAGTGCTTTGTTCATAAAGGTGATGATGACCCATTCTAGCTTTGTATCCTTCACAATTTGGCACTCATCAAGATTGAGTATAAATTTCATGACACAATCACATTCATCTAGAATCATCTCAAATAATTGAACAAAGTATGATTGTAAGGCCTCCAAGCTGTAAATCATATTGTTACATTTGTTTTTGCATTCTTTTGAGTGATGTTGGATTTTGCAATATGATCCATATAGCTTAAATTCCTTCATCTTTGATTAAACATATTCGTAAATAGCTATGTATCCCCTTGCTAGATATACCTACCTCATCCAACAAAGCTTGTATATCACTTAAGCTAAGTTGGTTCTCTCTTAGGAAGGCCTCAATCTCCTATTGTTTAAGTTTTTGATACTTTGGATCCTTCAAGATTGCTTTGATAGCTTCCTTATTAAGAAGCATTTTAATATGTTCAATTGATGCCTCCATGTTTGAATCCTCTTCTTCATTAGGTTGTAGGATATCTATATTCAAAATTGAAATATTCAGTTATCATTAAGTACATTATAAATACTTTATGAAATGGAGGAAGAAGTAACAAAGAGCTTACTTACTTCAATGCATGTATACTTTTCTTAATGCCACTGCTTTGTAACTTCATACATTGAATATTTCAAAGTTTTCTACACCATTTCCAAACCCCCAATAATGTTTTTTAAAGCCTCAATTGATCTCTTTGTTTGTCTAGCTCTAAAATAGTTTCCTTATTTTGCAGTAGTTTGTGCTTACATTGCTCTAATGTTACTCTGAAAGAGGCAATCTTCTTCTCTAGAAAATCTCTTTCTAACATGTACATTGCTAATGGCATCCAAATGCTATGTGTATCTTAAGAGGTCATTATAACCATTTCCAATAAAGCTTACTAAGGATGTAATATCCGTGAACAGAGGTGTGGATTTATGCAAAGAATCTTTTGGTTACAATTTCCCATCACTCCATAGATCTATGTTCCTCTTTCCTTGTAACCTACACAATTCTTTGGATGTAGAAGACATGAGATAGTTTTTTTTTTCTTACTCAATGGCTCATACACATGATCAAGATTGACATGGAGGTGATACATGTCTCTCTTGTATCTCTTTGATGATGCTTTGAGCACTGCCATCTCCATTTGTGATATTGATTCCACCTCAGCCATCTCCATTTGTGATGCTGATTCTCGGCCCTAGTCATCCCTATTGATTCCATCCCAACCATCTTTGTTTGTGATGTTGATTGAGCCCTAACCATCCTATTTGTGATGTTTTTGAAGTTGCTTCCAAAAATGAGAGAATACATGGAATGTTTCAAAATGTAATGTGGCGGGCACAACTCAAGGCTTCATGTTATATGTGACTCATCTTTTGATAAAAAGAGACTACACCGTTAATCCCAATCAATCTAGATATGACTTGTTAAGTTCTGAGCATATAAGACACTTAATTCCAAGAACTGGCCTCTAGACTCTTAATAATGGCTAATTGACAACTTAAAGGCTATGGGCTAATTTGTGTATTTTGGAAAAAAAAAGAGAAAATTTTGAAATTTTGAAATTTTCTATCACTTATAACTATTCTTTAATTACCTCTCTATGCTGAGGTGGAATTTCTTACAAGGCCTAAACTTGAGTCCAAATCTATCCTAATGATCCAAAAGTTAGGAAGATCATGCATAGTAATGATGTGATCTTTAATGAGAAAAGGATACATTAACATTCCTTCAAGGAAGTGGAAATAAGAAGGATTACTTTCCAAGATGCATTTTCACTCATTATACTTCCAAAAGGGATAATTGCTAGTGCACCAAGTGTAGGGAGAGAGGGCTCAAGTAATGCTTCTACAAGTGAGCAAGAAGTAAATAGATTTATTGAGTAGTAGGCTGAGAGCCCTATGATGTCTCATGAGAAAAGAGTGGAGGCTAAAATTTTCACTCAAAGTCATCCCGTTGTATTATGGAAATCTACTCATATCTCTCATCCCCTTGAGAGATTTTAGTGGGTTTGACCATTTGATGCTAACAAATTGTAGGGAGCCATCTTGCTATAAAGAGGCCATGACTTGTAATGACAAGCTTAAGTGGGAATTAGCTATGCAATTAGAAAGGGGTTCTATCATGAGAATAATCAAACTTGAAAGTTAGTTCCTTTATTAAAGATAAAGAATACTTTGTCGTGTAAGTGGGTTTACAAATTGAAGGTTAATAATGAAAATGCTAACAAAAAATATAAGGTATGTTTAGTAGCCAAAAGTTTCAAGCAAGAGAAAGGTATGAACTTCAATTCACATATGGTGAAAATGAATACTCTTCACATTGTGCTTTCCTTAGTGGCTAAAGAAGATATGGACCTTATGTAGTTGGATATCAATACATTCCCCTAGCATTCGGGGCGCATTTAGGACCCAATCGAGCAACCAATGTCAATGCCAACCAAGCATAAACATAAAGTGCTGATGTGACACTATTTGTGGCTTCATGTGGACTATGGAAAACAATCCTGGACTGAGGTAAATCAGTCCACAAATCAATGCCAATGATAACCACCAATGTTAAGCATCAAGGGAGTGTTCACAAGTGTCAAATGAAGTGTTTTCAAGCTACCAATGAGTGCCAAGGGAGGGCTGAAGTAAAAAACGTAATTTTTTACAAGTCTTCAAGCTGGCCCAAACTAATCTGTGGCTTGTGGAAGGGTTGTGCAAGGTCTGGGGGAGTAGTCAAGGACTCCCAGAAGCTCCCTCTTGAAGGGCAAAGTCACCAGTAGAGAGTAGGCATCACAAGAACCAAGAGGACATGGCTAACTTGCTTCACAAAACTTGTGGACTAAAGTAAAATAACAAAAGAGAGCTCCAATACCTCTGAAGGAATTCCCTGAGGGTGCCCAAATGAATCGGGTAGGTGCTTCGGAAGCCGAGGAGTGGTGGGAGTTCGAGAGAGTCGACTGTTATGGCAATTGGAAAGGAGACCCAATGAGTGTAGGTAATCGATAGGAAGCTAAAGGAGTCATGAACCAGGTCAGAATGCTCGAGTAACCATGCTCTGAAACCAGTTGAAAGGTGAGAATGATTGAATCTTGCTTGGAAGAGATATGGTGGGAGAGCAAGAGCAAGAAAGAGAGAGAGACCAAATGGGAACTCCAATAGTCACAATGTGTGACCGGGCCTTCCTTTATTCAAACTATTACTAAAAGAATAAACAATAAAGTGACTATGAAAAGTGCTCGCCACCTGCAATGTGCTATAAGTAATTTAAAAACTAAAGATGATTCCATCATCAATGGAAAGGGGGTGGGCATAACCCCCGACGGGTTCAACGAGACAGGGTGGTCCCAGTTAGCTGTGGGAGCTTTTCTAAATCAGTGATAGAAATAGGAAGAAGATAAATTGACCAACTAGTCATTAGGTAGAACCGAATTGCATTGTTTTAGGGGGCCTGAATGGGATTTTGCCTTATGGGCAGGAGGGTTGATGTAGCGCACTCCCCTCCGCCTCCCATTCTCCTTGAACCAAGTGGAATGGCAAGTCTGCTTTAGTTTGAATAATCTTGTAGGAAGTGGGAACTCAAAATTACTCACTCTAGCTGGCTATTAGGAGACTCATCTAATTTTAGGAACCCAAAAATTCAGGTCAATCTTAGTGGGTTCAGCCGGAACTCTTCCGTTGCAATGTAGACTCAATAGGAAAAATCCCATGATACTCCAAGGGAGCGCCCGACAGCGTCATTTGGAAAACTTACTGATGGACTACTAAAAGGTGCGCCTTGGATTGAGACTTGTGGACACCTCACAGTTGGTGTCAGAGTGCTCGTTAAAATAGAATATGACGTAAGCTTAAGAAGATTTTTTTGGGATGGTAAGCATAGCCTAGGACATGTTTTCTTCTCTTTGTTAATGCATGTTTTTGAATTATGGCAGAATAATGAAACTTGGAAATGATTCTTAATCTTTCGATTAATGTTTATGTCAGCTATACATTCATGCAATTTTACTAGGATAAATCAGATGATGCAGATACTAGATTAGTTATACAACCCCTCACCTCTATATCGTGAAAGATGATGGAAAATTAGCGAAGGATACTGCTATATCGAGCATCTAGCCTATCTTCAGAATAATTTGAAAAGGGTAAAATGGATGGAAGATCTTAAAGTTATCGAGATCTATCTATTTATAAAGCCAATGTAAACTCAACCCTGTATACTAGAGGCAAGAAGATTGAACAAAAAAAAATATCTATGAGGAAGTTACAAAGATCCTTCCAGCGAACAGAGTAAAAGTCGTAGGTCTCTCTAGATGCCGCAACTACAAAGAGGACGGATTTTCTGAACTCCCTAAAAAATATAGATTCCTAGATATCTACTCTCAAAATCCAAGTTACTTCATAAAGGATGTATTAGAATGCCATGTTTAGATTGTAGTAGGGAATCCTTTTCTTTAAAACATAAGATGGAGCTATGAGCTATCTGATTACCTTGTAAATCCGTTGTAATAAATATTGATTGAGACTTTATCAATTAGAGAAATAATGGAACTTTATTTTCCCTTGGAACCTCTGAAATTACATTTTAACTTTAGCAATGGAAAAAAGAGATTTATTTGAAATTGTTTCAATAAATTAAGGAAGAAATAATTTGAGTATCAAACTCTAATATTAATACTATACCTCATCAAACTCTTTTATGACTTGCAATTGTGTAGTCCTATCATAGACTACTATCAATGGTATCCCACTTCCTTTTTGAGGATGCTTTCATAGCATCCCATCTCTCAAGAAATATATCTATGCCTTCATCTAATATTTTTGAACTTGACATTTGACCATTTAGCTCTTGTAATCAGTACTCAAGTACTGACCTATCCACAACCATTCTTTTGTGTAGAGATCCTCTGAAATTCCTAATTGAAGAAGCATGACATATATGATCAATGATGGCTAAAATCTCAGCCTCTCCATCTACAATAAGTATATCCCCGTCCTCAAATCTCACCCTAGATAGCATATCGATAAATAGATTTTCTTTCCTTCTAATATGCCTAAATTTTGGATTCATAGACTATATACATGCTATCCATCCAAGAATAGAAATGTCACGTGTAGAGAACCTGGTGATCATCCTCAATAAAGGTAAACAATTAGTCTCAACCACAATAGAAGCACCAATAAAATATTCTTTGTCACACATAAGAGTAGTCACAACTCCCCAAAGCTCTCCTTCAATCTGTGGGTACCTCCTCTACCTCTCATTTAAGACTTTTGCTCCAAATCATATAGCATACCTATGCTCCTCCTCCTCATGCTATCCAATGGCCCAACCAATCCTGATATCCCGATAGAACTAGTATCCACGGTAATCACAATAAGCCTCTTGTATGTATAGTGTGCCTTCCTAAGGGTTGGAGTTGACTAGAATAACCTTTTCATCTTTCTCATAGCTTTAGTATGCTTCTCATCCCAAAAGAACATTTTTCTCTTTTTCAAAACAACTAATACAATACATTCGCAATATGCACAAAGTGTGGAATCTTGACATATAGAAGACACATGCCCCAAGGAACCTCACCTCTCATATAGAAGAGAAAAACTCCAAAACCTTCTTTATGACATCAACTTTAGTAGTGAAGGCCTCCTGCCATAGTAGTCACACATATGCCCAATAATAAGTACTTCGTTCACCCCAAAATTCGATTTTAGCCTTGATAGAGTTAAGTTCACTTCTTTCATCCTAGATAAGATCTTCTCACAATCCACAATATAATCTACAACAAAGTATTTGCAACCATGTACATATAGTGTCTCATCCTTCTCTTCTTTTACACAGCCCTTTATGGGCACATAATCTAGGAATGGCATTGTAACACCTAAGGAATGTAATCACATAGAACCTTGTTCAACTCCCTATTGCAAAATACACATCCTGACATGACCAGATAGAGTTTTCATGGTAGTAAAATCTCTACTCTCTAACACAAGATGAAACTGATCATACCCCAAATAAGGTCACCAAGAGAATAGATAGCTCACCTTGCAGATGCCTCTCCAAACTCATTCACAACTAGCATTGCACCTACATTCTTGATAATCACTCTATTAACTGGGTGAAAATCCTAGATAAGCCTAAGAGACCCATTTTTTCTTGGGAAATTTGAGCCATCGATTCAAATATGGCACTAAAGATTGCTCAAGTATACCCATCCCGATCCTTTCATTCAATAACTGAATCAATTTCCATACATGAGCTCTAGGCACATGAATATAACCCAATCTCATATGGATAGAATTCAATTTCTCTACCATGTCACTCTAACATCTCTATAAAGCATAGTCTCTCAATAGGAGGTAAGAACTCCCCATTCCTAATCTTTAACTCTACCAATGTCTCTCCTGAAAACTTATGACTAGTATTTTCTATATTTCTCAAATTTTCCTATTTTTGTATCCCTGTTCGTTTGCTCATCACTAATAAGAGGTAATGGCCTTGCAACCAATCTCACATGATTATCAATGGGTTTGTACTTGATCTGAACCTTGGCTTCATTCTTTTCCCCTAGTAAACCCAATTCTTGTTACAAATGGACAAATAAATAAACCCTCTTCTTTGTGAACTACAAACAAACACTTACAAACAGTCTCAAACTCTGTATGTTGAAATAAATCAACTTCAATCTCTTTTGGGAAAAATAACTCATCCCCCTTCGACTCTATTGGTTGAAACAAATCATCTCTCTTATCTATTTATTGAAATACATTAGCTAATGACTCTTTTTGCTAACTAAATTTAGTATCCAACCCTCGTTACTATATAAAAGTAGAAATCTCATGATAGATATGCAGAGAGTTAATTTGCATAAAATTGGAACCACTCTCCATCTCGATTTTTAACATAACATTAATCTCTATACTGGTGTTTGCACAAGACAACCCATCAATGCACTCATTGTCCAACAATAAACTTACTTTTCTTAACTCTTTCTCTTTCTTGCAAATATAGTGCATGGCAACTTTAGGAAACTCTACAACCTTATGAAAACAAACATAACTCTTAGCTATAAGGCCAATAAATCCTAATGAAAAATCATCACTGCTAGGAGGTGAGAGCTTTCCCATCCCTATACCACCTTGTAACTCTATATTTGGAAATTTGGAAATTTTCCATCAATAAGGGAATTCCAAATCAAAATCCTTTTCATGAATTTTGAAAATTTCATTAATTTGGAACTTGGTGTAATGGAATACATTATTACTTATGGTTGTAAATTCCAAGAGATTGAAAAAAACTCAAAAAGGTGGTGTTAATAAACACCTTAGTTTTAATATCCTTAAAAATCTTCAAGGAAAATCTTTAGTCCCGTGGATTCTAATGCTTCCACATGCTACCTTCAATTCCTCAAGCTGATCATGACAATGCACTCTTTCTCAAAACATTAGGTGTCCTTGAGAGGGGCCAAGGCAAAGGAGATTACAAGGGATGCCCTGCTAGAGAAGGTAGCTCAAGAAAGAGCACTGAGGAGTGAGGCAAGGAGAGCCACATCAGTTGCTCTGCTTATTCAGTGTGTTTGGAGAGGCTGACATGCTGCTTGAAAAGATACAGACAATTTTTGTGATGAGTGAGATGCATATTTGACAAATGTAACGTGCCAGCCTATCAACTCTCCAGGCACGTTTTTAGCGGTCCATTGAGAGACGAATCTAAGCGGCGCCACCTGGCGTTTCCATGGAATGTTACGAGGTTTGTTGCCTAGGGTTTCTCGAGTCCGCCTCACAACAGAATGTTTGCAACTGAACCCATTGGGAGCGACCTGAAATCTGGGTTCCTAGAGGTCAAGGTCTCCTGACAACATTCTAGCATTGGGTCCTAGACATCCTACTTTTCGTAGAGATACCCAAGCCGAAGCAGACCCATGCCGCACTTGCTTCAAAGAGAATGGGAAACAAGAGGGATGCGCTTCTCAACCTCTCCATCCGTGGGGCACATAGTCCCATTCCGATCCCCTAAAATGGTATGAATCGGGGTTCTAACCTAACAAATACTAAGTATCAACCTTGTGAGAAGCCTCCAAGTTCTCTGGAACCACCCTGGGGGTAGGATTCCCATCGGGGGTTCCACCCACTCACTTCCCTCAATAGGTGTTCATTAGTTATTTAATTAGGTCCTACCACAATTATGCGTGACATTTAAAATCAACTCCTTAATTAAGCCTTTTAGGGAACAGGGTTTGTTTCGTAACTTATAGCACTGATACAAAAACATAGCACGCAGTCCTTTTGACAAAAAAGTTTAAACAAGCTCCTTAACTTATCTTCAAGTTAATCTTTGTCTCCTGCCCATACAAGAGAAATTATATATCCCTTCTGCCTTGCAGAAGTACCTGGTCCAAATCACATGGCACCACAATTTCCATCCTTTATCTAGAATATGATCTTCCAATGCCATAGACGTTAGGGTCATGGTAGTCTTCAACTCCGTTTCGGACTTGGCAAGGGGTGTCTAGAGCTCCACCTGACCCACAAGTAGCCTAGGAGTGAAACACCATTTTCGTGGTTGGCCTTTTCACCACTCGACCTTTGGCTCATGAATCAAGCAGTGCCATTCTCGGGTTGATCCATGGTGTGATCTTGGAGGTGATCCACCCGTGCAAATTATCCTTTCCTTAATTAATTAAGTTAAGAATCAAGCACAGTCAAGGCAGTCAGTCCTAATATCATTTTCCAAGGAAACATTCCTTTATTCCCATAGCAATTTGTTATCACAAACCCCTCCCATGAATTTATCAACAATCACAAGTACTTGGAATAATCATCCAAACGACAAACCAACAACCAGTTGAATGTAAAAGCATTTAGGATATTGTTTGATCAATCCAACAAAAACAATGGTATTCTTTTCCAAATATTGCAAGAATAGTCGCAATAACCCTTCCATCGCATATTTGCTCTCCCCCTTGGGATCAAAGAGAGATATTATGTATAATTTTAACTTGACTTTATCTTCATTTCAAAGAATGCGAGACAAATTTGTAACGGTGCAAGACTATCTTCCCATGTAAAATAATCCCCAAATTATTGTGCGAGTTGTAATCAACTCATGGTTTGGTAGCATAAGGTAAACTCTTTAACCATTATTTAATGTGAAACTTTCATAGGATGGATGTAAGACTTTTAGTGCAAGATCATTTCACGTACCATTGACGTATGTTTCATATAATTTCACGTACCATTGACGTATGTTTCATATACTCTTTCCCATGCATGTACCTTATACACTTTTCATGCTACATATGATTTTGTTGCGTAGCACCAGGATTCAATGATTGTATTTGGGTACAAGGATTTGTGCGAACCTCAATGCATCATATGTATAAATCTATGCAAGGTTATCTATGGTTGCGAAAAGAATTATTCTATGATCCCCCATGAGTTCATTAACTATTGAAAAATAAATTCAAGTTACTTGTTAAAATGAACTCATGCGCATGCCAAACTGATATAACCTATGTCTCAAGGAATAGTAGAGATGGTAACTTGTACTTGGATATTCGGAGATCCGAATCCAATAATAAGGAGTAATCATGCAATACTAGAGGGACATATTGGATCAGGGGAGGGATACGAGGCACCATTCAGATGGTTTTACACACATACACCACACACACAGACAATAGGATAACCATAAATAAGAGATCGTTGAGAATAGACACACACAGACGTAACTAATCGACTGACCACCCGAAGCAATCCACATCCTAAAAAAATCAGCATGACCTCTACATATATGTGACCGAAAGCTTCATGAGATGCAAGACAAACAAACACCCTGAAGCCCCCTGAAGCCCCATATCAGGTAGAAAAGAAAACGACAAACCCTACCTGTAATCATGTCATAGCAATCAAACCATAATACAATAACCCACTCATAACATGACCAGAACTTCTATAATCAAATTGGACAACAACTCGAAAGATTGCACGTGCCCATCCCGCGAAGCACATTTATTGAAAATGAAAAAAAATATAGTGAGGGGAATTAGTTTAACGAATGGTTCGTTTTAAGAAATTATTTACAAATGGGTGAAATTTTATTAGGTGTTAAACCTTAAAAAGAAAACGACGATTCCTTCTTAAAATGTTAATTACATGTTATTAGGGTGAAGCGGTGTGTTAACGAAACCCAGAATTCGGTACCCAAACTGAGGCCTCTAAATGCAGATTCATTCATTAGAAATTAATGGTGTGTGGAGCACTTTTTTCCAGCACGTGCTTTTTGTGATGATTGGTTTTTTTAAATTAAATTAGAAAAATGTGCTTGTCGTGCGAGTGCGCATGGAAAAGTGGGTGATTAAAATTTATTTTAACAATTAACCGTAGTTGTGGGGTAACCAAAAATAAATAAAGAAAAAAAATATAAAAAATACTTGGTAGGGGTGTGTATGCAAGAAACTGAATATACACAGATCAGTCCCAAGATCCAATGAGTCTAAAAAAACAAAAGCGACTAACTAAAAAAAATGTGACACCCCATTAATATATATATATATATATATATATCAGGGCAAGGTTAGTGTAGTTCTAGTTTGTTTGTTTGGTTGTTATTAGTGTTTGTGTATTGTTGGTTTTTTCTTTTCTTTCTATTTATAATTTTTCTTTATTATTATTATTGTTTTTATTTTTTTGGTCAAATTGTGATTGAAAAAACTTCAAAGATGGAAAATATTAAAAACAAGCTTGCTAATTTTTTCCTAGAATTTACTAGTCATTTTTAAAAAAATTTGACAAATTTTTAAGCATTTTGATATTTGAAAATGATTTTCAATGAACAAAAAATAATTAAGTGATGAAATAAGGAATTGAATATCCATTTATCATTCATCAGCATGAGAAAAGGGTCGAAATTTTTTCAATATTTTTATTGATTAATTTCTTATTTTTAAGATTTTTAAATAAATTTTATTTATTTTTAAATACTTTTAAAAGGAAATTTTGAGTTTTTAAAGTTTCAAAAATTAGTTACCAACATTTTAGTTTGGAAAAAGATTTCAAAAAAATCTCAATTTGATATAGAATTTTTTTTAAATTTTATGAAAAATTTTAGATTTTTAATGATTTTTAAGCAAATTTTTATGATTTTTATGTGTTTTTAAAGGTTTTGGACATTTTTATAATAAAAATGAGAGTACCCGGTTACATGTGAACAGCTGGGTGTGAATGAACTGGCATGCACCACCACACAAATAAGACCAGACGTGCGTCCTCGCGCGTGAACACTCGCGAACAGTCTTGGATGCGGTATGACGACTCCCACACGCGTGCATGAACACCAACAAGCGGTGTTGTGGTAGTTGTTTTAATACTGTTGTTGTTTTTAAAATTGAGTGGAAGGAGAGTCGGCAGTAGGGCTGTTGCGACTTGGGTGGATGGTAGGAAAGGCGGCTAGGGAAGAGGAGGGGTTTCTGCGGGAACGGAGGGGGTTTGCCAGAACAGCGGCTAAGGGGGGGCTAGTGGGGTATTGTGTGTGTGGGGGGGGGGGGCATCTGCTGGGGAACGGTGTCGTGACGCTACGCGTCTACTACTGCAAAGTTGAGGGCGGAATTTTCTGCCAAGATTTTGGACTCTTAAGTTAGCGTCATTATGAGTTTATTTTCCGTTGTGTGTTTCCTTTGTGTTTACGAGCACATGTAGTTAGGCTAGGCACAAATGCATTCATAATTTTTTGTGGAGCATCGCTGGATTGATTGCAAAGCGTGGACTCAAATTTTCAAATTGCATGAGTGATTGGGCACGGAGTTCTTTTCTAAAGCATGTTCTTGATAGGGCACAATTCATGGAAAAGTGGTTCACATGAAGGTTTCCGTTCTCATAAGCAAAATTGGATCAATATTTTAGCCCATGAAAGCTAAAAGATATATGCTCATATTATGGATTTACGTGGAGTATTGATACATCCGACACTTGCATGAAGATGGTGGAAACTTGCTATGAAGATAAAACATACCAAGCTCATCGAGATTACACATTACTTGGATAATGACCTCTCTTGAAATCTATGGAGATATAAAACTTGTTATTACACTTTGCAAATTTAAGGAGGAATGTTTTATTGGATAAGTCCCTTGCTTTTGATTGACGAATTCAATAGATAAAAGCAGAATGATATTAATGTCGGCATTGATTTTACGATCAAAGTTTTTGGGAGCCTTCCCAAAAAGCTTACGGCTGGTGACAATTATAAAGATCAACGAGCTCGGAGGGAGTCGGGGGCAAGAATCCATCAATGGTGCTCGATTGAAGACATGCTGATCATCATGCTGGGAAAAAACGAAGACAGATAGGGGAAGCTGCTAAAGGTGACGAAGCAGAATTGAACAGAGTAACGACGCAGTAGAATAAGGATGGCGCGAATTCACAAAGGCTGACCAAGATCAACAAACCTGCTAAAGTCGAGGGAAGAGGAGGACGAGATCATGACCGCAACTAGGAGACAAATGAAGAAGATCAAGACGATGGAGCTTGCAACGTTGATGAAGAGCCAGGTTTCCTATGAAGTCTCCCTTCTGGCTATGGTTGAATGTGTCTTTATTGGAGCCATGATAATACATGCCACTTAACAGCCTCATGCCACATGCTCGCTTATCAAGAAACAGAATTCATGAGTTTGGGAGCGCAATCTCTGACTGTGGATTCCAGGGAGACGGTGCGATACGTATAAAGCTACTAAAAATACTATCTTCAACAACGTTTGGAGGAATTCGAGTGCTAGAAGAGGGCTACTACTGCAACTTGATTGTCAAATTGGTCGTGGCAAACTGGATGTTAGATTCAAAAAGAACAGCGAAACGTTGAATCAATTCACCACCTTGGCCGTCGTAAGAGGCCTTTTGAAAAATCTCATCAACTCCTACCGGCATCTCGCAGTAATCTTTTCCAAGAACAATAATTACCCACTCGACCACAAATTCAAGTATCAAATGGTGGCCTATCTCCATGGATTCGACAAGCAATTCATCGACTGTAAAGAGGATTTTGTTGTACTGATCTTCATGTAGCCTTTCTAAGGGCTGCAATCTAAAAAGTGGATTATAGAAGATGCCGAAGAGGTCGTAATGTTGTAGTTATACCTTTCATAATTTGTGTTGCATCAACGATGTGTGTCTCGCATGAAGGCCAAATTGAGGTGGCAATGTTATTGATAAGCCTTTTAACAAATTGAGGTGGCCATGTTATTGAACAGCCTATTACTTTCAACCTGGACTATGATCTTCTTCTCTTCTCCTTTTTCATCATGAACTTCACAAAGGCTCAATGTCTTTTGAGCCTTCACATGCATTCTTCTGACAATTATTATTTTGATCAACAATTATTTTCTAAGAAACAAAATACTTGACTATTTATGATTATCTTTTGCTCCCATCTTGCTAAGCGTCCCTGTGAGGAGTGACTTCACGAACTCCCATGCGTGTGACACTGGGTGAACCCGACATGAAAGCGTCACTTTTGATTGTCGAGATGGGAGACTCTTGAAATACTCCACCCACTTCATCATCAAGTGCTTCTTCCTTTTTAACCAACGAGATGAAGAATTTATTGCAAACTCTATCTTCGGCTATTATGATGTAGAATCAATAGATGCAGTTATCTATGCAACAATACTAGCAACTACATCAACAACAATTGGATCAACAATTGATGCTATATAAAAAACAAGAGCATACACATGGAGGAACCAAAGTAATTGAGGCCGTGGTAAGTGAATGTAAATTATTTGATGGCCAGAATATCTCACCTTATCTTAAAACTTTTGAAAGCCAGATGCACTTTTTTGGAGTTTCTACCAACTGGAGCAATTATTTCTTACGGCTTGTCATGCTTGCTTTGCGGGTTAGAGTGACTGATTTATTTGTGCAAGATTCAAACTGGAATGTCTTCAAGAAGGCGCTCAAAGATGAATACTTCCTGGAGAATTATGGTATTGCTACTCGGAAGATGTTTAGAGAGTGGGTTTATCAGCCCAACAAAGGACTTGTTGCTTCCGAGTTATTGCGTGAGTTCGAAGAATGCTACAACCATTTGGATACACTTGAACAAAGAACCCTAAACTCGGAGAAAGTGGAGTTATTCTTGCAAGCAGCTGATATGCACTTCAGGACTAGTTTGGAGAGCTTCTTGAAGACCGTATGAAACCTATGGGATTGAAGACGGATTGGCAAGATGCTGTTGATGCAGTCTCCACATTAACGAAGAGGCGAAGATGGAAGGCTCGCCTACAAAATGGTATACAAGCTCCCCTAACGATGTCTACTCCTACCTCCACTTCTCCTACTACTCCTTCCACTTCTTCCACCCCTCATCCCATGCCTATGCCTACTTCTATGCCTATGCCTATGCCTATTCCTGCGGCAGTTGTCAAGCCATATGCCAAACCAACTATCGAAGACATGGTGGAATAAATTTCAAAGAATTTGAAGGATCTTCAGATAAAGATGGCTAGAAGAGATCAACAACCACTTAACCCAACTCCAATTTTTGTTCCCTCTTCTTCTACTCTTATGAATTCTTCCATAAATGATCGTGTTCGCCATTGCATATGGTGCGATAGTCCAGACCATGAGCGCAAGGACTATCAAGACTTCGAAGAGGCAAAAAGATTGAAGTTGGTGGTGTGGAAGGATAGGATGATATGTTTCAGAGACTCGGAGCAACCACTCAAAACGAATTTCGGCAAATGTGGTATGAAGAAATTATTGGAGGAAACTCTCTTATATTCTTCTTATGTAAAGCAAGAAGCGGCAAGAGAAGCTGCTGCCTATGGTCTTCAATTAGAGCAATTACTGAAAGATAAGTCTCCTTTATTGTCCTATGCACTGCATGTGGAAAAGAAAGGTAAAGCTTCTTCATCTGAACTTTCATTCATAGGAGATGCAATTAGAAAAGAAATTGGATGGAATGATCACGTAGATGTCTTCTCTATCTATGCTTATATTGCAAAATCTCAAGGATTTGAAGCACTTGTTGAAGAAAAGCGCAAAAGAGATAATGATCAACTTGAAGGATCAAAGAAAGAAACTAGGAGGAGTGAGCCAATTCTTTAGCCTTCTTCTTTAGGAATGGAGCAAAGTATGGCTGACATGCAAAAGCCAAAAGTGCAAGAAGACCAAAAGGCCCCAAAGTTAAAGGATTGAAAGTCGAAGAAGAAACCTAGATTCAAACTACTATCTGACATCGAGTCTTCTACAGATTTGAAAAAGGTACTTGAAGATCGAATTCTTGATTGCAAGATTGAATTTACACTTGGAGAAGTTTTGGGGATTGCCAAGAGAGAGTTCCATGATGTTATTATAGACTTTATAAAAAGGCTGTTGCCGAGGCTATTCTCTATGGATTATAGATTGAGGAGGTTGATTTTGAAGAAGAGATCAACGAGGAATCTACAGAAGGATCTCTATGTATGCAGTCCAAGAAGTCTCTTCATCCTTGATTAATGTAATTGTGCGAGGTTTATGTGATACTAATAGATGGCCAGTTGATGTTGAACATGGTTGGTGCATGCGTGTGGGCAGCCAACAACAGTGCGAGGTTTATGTGATACTGATAGATGGCCAGTTGATGTTGAACATGGTTGGCGCATGCGTGTGGGCAACCAACAACAGTGCAAGGGATTTATATGCTGCTTGCCCAAATTTAAAGATTTCTATTGGAGATGTGGGTGAGTCCTATCATTTCTTTGTACAAAACTCTTGTTCTTGTCCTATTATTTTGGGGTAGCCATTTATTGCTGAGTCTCGGATGGAGACTAAGGTTCTAGATGATGGATCTACCTATGCATGAATCCGAAGCAAGGATGGGAAGAGAGCTGTTCAGTTCATGATTGTTTGTATTAATCATTAGCAGAATAAAGATTCCTTGAGGGATTCCCCTCTTCCAGCAGGAGAGCCACATTTTTGCTAGGCACCACTGTCTTGCAAGACAATGGTGGTACAAGTCAAGGAAAGCTCTCGGCTCCTGGCAGTGGTAGTTTTTCCTCATGTGTTTATGGTGTATTCACTAAAAGTACTTTGTGTTTTCAACATATTTCTAATATGCCTAAAGCTGCCATGAAGTATGTTAACAGAAAAGAAAAAGAATTAATGATTGCAGCTATTTTGCAAGAAGAAGACCGGATAGATGGCCTCTATGATGGCCTTTGATGCTTGGATACCATGGAAGAACTTTGGTCTGCGTTTTCTAAAGACGACCAATTATCAGGGCTAAAATCTCATGATTGGCATAAGATATGTCAGGTTTGTACTATGAATGGATTGTAAATGGCCTGCGTATTTTGCTATTCGGAGTGTAGTCATTTTTCATAATGCTTCCTTGTTTGTGGTAGTTTATACTATCGATCACGATCACAGGATATCTTACTCCAGAAATACATGGGGCAATTTACAGGTTGTCGACTTTAGTGCAATGGATCTCACAGAAGGAGATTAAGACATCCTCTATTGAATCCGCAAGGCGGGGAGTAGTGGAGACGGTCTGTCTCTTTGAGAAATACTTGCCTACCAGCATGCTCACAATACAAATCCACCTTCTTGTGCATCTTGTAGATGAAGTGGACTTGTCCATACGCGATGGATGTTTTTCTTGGAGCACTTCATGAAAACCCTGAAAGGCTTTGTCCGACAACATGCTCGGCCAGAAGGTAGCATGGCTGAAGGTTGGTTGGTGTTTGAGGCGCTAGTGCATATTTAACAATGGCTACCAACGATGGATTCAAACAATAGTATGTTATGGTCACTGAAGGACGATGATAGACTAACCGGAGATGTGGTGGTTGGAAATGGGGTAGAAAAAAAATGGATGCTGCAATGGAGGAGAAAGTGAATTGCTTTTGTATGTTGCACCATGCCTCTATGGAGACGTGGCTAGCTAGGTATCAATAAGCTAGGAAAGATCGAGAGGAAGCGCGATCTGAATTTCGACGTAGTACGTGCCATCGACCGATTTGATATCCCAAGGGCATGGAGGAGATGCTGCGGTTTATGTCAATGCAATGGTTGCATGGAGCTTTGACCATAGCGTCTTGCGAAGGGGCGAAGGTCTCAACCAAGGAGTGGGAATTCTCGAGGGGATGTAGTCCAAAGGTGATGATGTGTTTAGGGTTTGTCGTATCTATATTTTATATGCGACAACTAATTGAGTGTTTTAATGTACAGTACAAAATATTTAGTGCGGCATGATCACATGGACGACATTTTCGCATGGAGTGTATTAACAAAATGTGCTCGACAACAGATTGTGGTATCATGGCAAGGTTTGAACAAGAGAGCCGACGACGAGCAACAGATCCAAACACAATTATAGATGAGATGGAGTATTTTGGAAACTTGCAAAGTATTATCACGGTGGATTACCATAGCTTCTCCATGATCCTATTCGATATATGCAGTGGTTCAAAGTGGTACTTGAAGGACTTGGAGCAACAGTTCGATGAGGTCCATCTGAATTTCTTGAAATAGATTCTGAAAAAAAAAGAACGGATTTGCGCGACACGTTTGTGTTGCTGGTCCATTATGAACATGTGCATGAACTCATGTGTTTTTTAATTGTATTACGACATGGTACATGTCACAATAGTTAAATCTCTCTTGTACGTGATTGAGATAGGTAATTTTCTATCCAAACCCCTAATAACCTCGACGGTGGTACGTTATACCTTCAGCTCCCCGAAGTGCGAGAGTATATGATCAAAGTGATGTTCTAAGCATAGATGAGGATAGTATGCAAATAGAGGGGTCAATATTGCAAGGGGTGGAGGCCACTGAAAGCTTGGAACATGTAGAGGAGCCAACATCAGATAACAATGATGCAAATATAGGAGTCCAAGAATTCTTTGAGAATGAGGTCGACTCATCCTTTTGTGGTGACATGTCTATCGACCTTCTAGTGTATGCGGAGTTGTGTCAGGAGATTAACATGGGACCATAGGGTACTTCATACTTGGAGCATCCACCTACTCAATTCGTTGATGAATCACTTATAAGGATACATAAGATATGCATTTTAAGTAAGATAATTTTTTTAAGATTTATATTACCGTGCTTTGTATGATTTATATTGATTATGCTAGCACAATTTTTGTTTGTGCAGGTGATCTTTGTGAATATTTAGATCATCACGATGAGTTGAGGGATGAGCGACGAGGAGCTATAGGAGATCTTCACGCATATGTCTCTAGATTAGATGGCGTGATTTAAAGATATGGCGGGCCAGGAGTTGTCTTGGACACCATCAGGCCGTTCTATTAGATCTACTTCGGCGTGCTCTGATGCTTCAGCAGATGAGGTCGATGCTCCAGACTTGGGCCAGACGGAGGGAGTGGTTCAGGTGAATGCTGTGGAGATTGGGATGCAGTGGCGAACCGCTACTCCTTGCTCTCGTGGAGCATCGACCTCATCTCCACAGCATTCCCAATCTCCATAGCATTCCAATCTGTGGCGAATGCTGTGGCGAACTGCTACTCCTCGCTCTCGTGGCGGTTTGAGAGAGCATGGCTCAGGTGGTTGCAATGGAGGTATCGATGCAATGTCTTAGTCTCGTTGTTTTGCTGGAGTTACGCCACCTTCGGGATTTGTCATACCTGTGGGGATGTCTACTCCAGTCACTTGAGCTTTTGTTCTATTACCCACAGGTGGCACTCCTATGGGTGCTACTCCAAGAGATACTACCCTAGTAGGTACACTAGATGTACGAGGGTCTCCTGGATATACCTAGGAGCATGGTCGTAGGTGGAAGAGGACCAATCTTAGGCATACCCCAGATGGGTATGCCTACCTTGTAGATGATAGGTCAGGAGCCATCATCATGAATGATGAGGGGAGGAGGGTGATGGCTTGCATGAGAGTATTGTGTCAACAAGTTTTTCGGCACAACGTCTTGGATCATTGGAAGAACATACTGGAGGGGAGCAATAACTATATAGTAGCATCTTTGCATGAGGAGTTTCCAGTACCAGCAATAGATAGGTTTTCTACGAGCTGGATGATGGAGTGCATGCATGCATACATGTCACATAGATGATCGGACACACGCAAAGGCACTCAAGAGTGGGGCTTCAAAGCCCGAGTGGCTAGATGCAGACGACTGGCACAGACTCAGGGAGGAGGCTACAGATTCTCCAAGACATTGGAGACAGCAGCGCGAGGCGGTGAGGGTATGACTAGAGGCCGGAGTGGTCCATCATCTTGGGGGTGGCGGCCACAAGACATATCTGGAGGACTTTGTAAGTTTTTCTTTTGTTCTGCTTACTTTTTTTTTTGCAATATCCTTTGTACTGATAATCATGTTTCTAACAGTTGTATTTTGTTTTCTTTGTAGCACTCCATTACAAACCGTGATCCCACCGGCCTTGAGACTCGAAATGCAGAGAGGCACGATCTCATTGCATTGATCGACCAATTGTATGGACGTGGCGGCCCTGTAAGTCACTCATATTTCTTGTCCATAGTTACTAAGTTTAATTAAAATGTATTATTGTATGGTAGACTGATATGTAGTTGTTTCTTTTTTTGTAGAGTCCGTTCGATGCTCCTTTGTGGCGGGATGAGGTTTCAGATGGCGAGGATCTATAGCTCACCCTTGGATCCCTGGAGCTCACATACTCTTCTGTTTTGGTCACGTGATCTGTGTAGACATTTTCTATGTAGTAGTAGTATCTTGCCATGATTGTACTAGTCACTTTCATTACGCGAGCATGTATTTATTTCATGTATCAGTGTTATGATTTAAGTACACTTTGCCTTTATTTACACGAGTATTGTACACATTATTGAAACTACTTGTATGGCCCGAATAAAGCACATAGTGCCATATGTGGCAGTGCCACAAATTTTCTTTTTCCCTATTTCCGTCGCTATTAGCGTCACTAATTTACTGCACTCATTGCTATTAGTGTCGCAAAGCGTCATTATTAGCGTCACTAGTTGCATCGTTATTAGTGTCGCTATTTGCGTCGATGCTGATACCGATGCAAATAGTGATGTTGATAACGACGCTAATACTGATTGTTCTATGGCATCGCCAAAAATGATGTTTTTTGCGACGATGGGGGCAAATTTCTTATGAACATTTTCGTCGCTTATAACGTCAATATAAGGCTTATATCTTGTAGTTCTTGGAAGACTTCTATGCAAGAAAATAGTTGAGAATAGGGCAGTAACTCACCACACTATCCAAGAAAGATAAATGGTTTGAAGAGGATTACAAAAGAATTAAAATAGAGGCATATGTGTTTTCTATAAAAGATGGATATCTTTGGATATATGCAAAGAAGAAGAAAGGGACTCCATTATGAGTCATTAGTGATATGGCTGCACAAATACAAACAATGAAGGATTTTTAGAAGAGTTTGTGGGCTAGCGGTAGAGGTGTTTGGGACACATTTAAGAAGAATAAGGAAAGTATTGCTAGTACGAAATGGATAAGTGTATTTCACAATTTTTGAAACCATGAATTACTTGTCAAATGTTTTGAGTAGTGAAACATAGATAATGGGTTCCATCAACCTATCTTTTGTCTCTTAATTATAAATGGATAATAGATTTAGTCACAATGCCTCTAGGATTTTGGTAGATGAGATATCTTGTGGTCAGACTTGAGGATTTGACTAATTAGGTAGAAGGCAAAGCTTTACACATTAAGACAACATAAGTTGTATACAAAATTCTCTAGGAACATGTCTTTTGCCACTATGATTGTGTAGGCAAGAGTACATCTATCAGAGGGGAATTGAATGTAGATGATGCTCATGTATTCTTCTTCTGGTTGACAATTAATCTTGCATTAAATTTAGGATATAATCCAAAGGGTAATGGAAAGAGTGAGAGGGACCATCCATCTATCATTAAGGTATTGACGAAGTCCTATTCTCAAATTGACTCCATATTCTCATTTCCTATTTTTTTCAAATAGTTTTCTCTCTCAGATCCCCATAGTTAAGACATTTGACTTAGTTTTCTCTACATCCTTCTCTCTTAGACCCCCATGGTTAAAACTTTTGACTTAGTATCCTTGACAATGTCTTTCTATTTGTACAAAAAAAAAGATAAAGGAATAACAAAGTATAAAAAGTATAAGATCAAAATATATACTAATAAAATTTTAGAGGTCTAGATAGAAAACATATTAGCATAGAGCTCTTGACAATGCATAAGGGCATATTTATTGGTGTATTTATATATATGGCTTATGGCATTTGAGCAATGTTGTTATATTAGTTGTTAAACATAGTTTATTGTAATAGTGCCTTGTCCAAAGTAACAATATTTAAGCCTAAATCTAAAACTTAATGAAAATGTAACAATATATTACTCCATAGATCCTTTTTTTACATACTTTTAAAACAAACCATAAGACAATAAAAATACTTTGCTACAAAAGCTTCGGTGTGGCTTCCTTTGAGTTCCTTATTGTTTCTGATATTTAAAAGTTGAAAAAAAGACACAAGGAGAAGAAGAAGGATGAGAAGAGAACAAGAACAAGGCAAATAAGAAGAAGAAAACTAAGCAAAGAAGAACAAGAAAAGGAGAAGGAAAAGAACAAATGCAACTCTTTTATATGGAGAACTTAAGAGTGTGAAGAATAAAACATGATCTCTCCATGATAACTCTAAATTATTGTAGGTTTCATATGTGAGTTCTTGAATCTCATCTTATGTCTAGCCTATTAGTCACTCTTTCACTCAGCCATTCTTCGGACTTATTTATCTTAAAAAGACATTGAAAATTGAAATGAATAGATGACTGATTTGAATAAATTTATACTTATTTCAAGTATATTAAAATTAACATTTATCAACATCTTAAAAATACAAGTGAAATACGTATTTATTTGCACTTCTAAAGGAGCTTTTTTACATGCTCGTAAATGAGCATCTATTGTGTGCATCTACAATCCCATTCTATTGTAGTGTAAAATCCCTATATGTGTGTATACATGTGTGTATGTGTGTATGTGCATACACCTATGTGTGTCTATGTGTGCATAGCTATTCTCTCTCTCTCTCTCTCTCTCTCTCTCTCTCTCTCTCTCTCTATGTGTGTGTGTGTGTGTGTGTGTGTGTATTTGTGGGCATGTATTATAGGTTTAGTGCATTTGTGTTAAACTTTTCTTCATAGGAAAGAAAGAAAGAAATTAGACCCATTGTAATGTTGAAATATAAAACGTTTGTGTGTGTATTAAAGTCTTATTTCTATATGCATTTATATGTTGTGTCAAGGTGCTTTAAGAGTGTCGCCTTTGTCTATGCTATTAAAAATAATTTTACAAGTAGCATTAGATGCATCCATAAATATGCATATAGCAGTCAGGTCTATGCTTCCATTCTATTCTAATGTTTGTCATTATCAATATGGTAAGGAAATGCGCATATAGCAATTAGGTCTATTTTACAAGTAGCATTAGATGCATCCATAAATATGCGTATAACAATAAGCTCTATATTGGTTCCATTCTATTTTAATGTTTGTGATTATCAATATAGTAGTTAGGTCAATGCTTCCTGTCTATTTTGATGTTTGTGATTATCAATATATCAAGAAAATGCAAAGTTTGACAATTGTCTAACATGAACACAAAGATGAGTCTAGTGAGTGGATGTTACCTAGCATTTCTTTTCTTATGCACATTTTCCATTCTTTCTCCTCTTGACATATAGCTCGAGGGGGTCACTCATGAATATATGTATATATAACGTGAGTTCAAAATAAGGGGTTTTAAAAAAAGCATTTTTATAAAAATTTTACATATAGAAGGGTGTCATATAAAGGGGTTACTTACAGATTGAATAGAAAAGGGTTATTTTTAATTCAAGCAAAATTCATAGATTAGGATATTTATAAATAGGCCATGAATGCACGTTATATAGAGAATATATATATAATGAACCCCCTGAGACATATAGCAATACTCTATCTATTAGTATCTATCGTGCATATCAATTAACATATCAAGGATAGTGTAATCTTTCGCACTCCCCAGAGGACCCCCCTAGGACAATTTTTTTCAATTTTTAAAATTTTTTTTTACCCCCTCTCTCTCCCCCTACCGACTGCATGGCGGAGAGAGAGAGAGAGAGAGTGAAAGTAGCAAGTAGTGGGGGGCATGCAGCCCCCCAGCTGGCGGGTGGCACACCTTCCCCTCCCCCCCTCCGTGGCAGGCCGGCCTCCTCCGACTGGCGCAGCAGTGCCTTCCCTGTCACTGCGAAGCATCCCCCCCCCTATTGCTCTATGGCAGAACGCCCTTCCCCCCCTGGCGACAGCAACGTCCGCGCACGTGGAGCCTGAGCAGGGAACCCCCCCCCCCCCCCCCAAATCCGCCAGGCAACTGGCCATGGAAAGAAGAAGGTAGGAAGAGAGAGGAAGGGAAGAGGGAGAAGAGGAGGGAGAAGAGAAGGAGAAGAAGAAGGGTGAGAGAGAAGAGAGAGAAGCGGAGGAGAGGAGAAGAGAAGGAAAGAGGAAGGGAGAGAGAGAAGAGAGAGAAGAGGAGGAGAAGAGAAGGAAGAGAAGGGAAGAAGAGTGAGGGAAGGAGAAGGAGAGAAGAAAAGAAGAAGAAGGGAGGAAGAGAGAGAAGAGGGAGAGAAGACAGAAGGGAAGAAGAAGAAGGAGAAGGAAGAGAAGGAGAAGAAGGGTGAGAGAGAAGAGAGAGATAAGGGACATGGATAGACTTAGATTTTGCTATCCTCCCTCTTGACTATCATCATCACCTTACCCTCTTGATATCATATCCGAAATTTTTGGCTAGTTACTTACCATGGCCCCCAAGCGTTGCGAAGGAGTGAAGACCGTAGGAGCTACCATAGTTGTCCAAGGGACAAGTACATATGGAATTCATGGTGCAAATGGAGCCATTGGAATTGCGGCCATTAATAGAGCACTGGGTATAGCCAACGCAGGAATTAGCACAACTCCAGACCCCGTCTCACGGAACCAGGTTCTCCTTGGCCTAGGGAAGAACTATTGATTTCATTCCGCCACATGAAATGATAAGGTTTTCATAATATATCACATAAAATGATAGACTTTCACTTATTTTAGTGCATGATTTGTTAACTATAATTCATGGTTTACTTCCGTGATTAAAATAAATACATGAAATGTTAGCTTCCATTCATAGGATGCAACTACACAGAAGCATAGAGGACTTGTCATCTATCTTGCATTCCACGCGGAAGATATGTCTTGATCTTGCATACCACGAATAGGTTGTCTTAATCTATGATAGCCAATGTTTATGTTTGGAGACCGCATGAAATATTAGGGTAAAATTGCATTTAGAATACTAACAGGTTCTTAGACTTTCGTGGATCGCTTACAAGGAAAGATTTTTATGCATTATATGATTATCTTTTACCTATGTTAGAGCATAGAGGTGATAAGTGAATCGAGTTTAAACTTTTATATACTCAAGTCACATGAGACTCCGCACTTTAGGAACAAGTACTCATTGCCAATATGAAGAGAGTTAAAGATTGTTTAGGCTGTACTAATATATTAAATGCACCATGTGTATGCGAGATAAGTTTGATTAGAAAATTCTGCATAGCATCGCACTAAGAGAGGATAGAAAATGTATGACAAGTCATGCAATATATTTAATGCGCTTTAAACATTACCAAGTATGTTAAAAGACGTGCAAGAAAATCGAGGATTCACAACTTGGAACCCTAGAGAAAAACCCAAGGGAAAGAGGGATTCAAAAGAAGTTGAGTGATTAAACACATGTGCTTGTGAGTTGTTTTTAAGGATCTTGTCTTAAATTATTGGAAGTGGATATCCTCTAGGCTTAAGCTAGGCTAGTAAGCTGACTCTAAATGGAACGTTGATCAAGGCTTATGCTTGGTTGTTTCGAAAAGGATATTTCTAAGTGAATTGATTGGTTGCCTTAGTAAGAGGAGATCCCTACTAAGGACAAGTGGTTCATAAGAAAAATGATTGCTTGATGTAGAAAGTGATATTTTCTTGATTGGAAATGAAAGGGATGTTTTCCTTAGTTATTGTTTGTAAGCTGGGTGCTTCAGCTGTGATTGATTCCCTAAAGGAATAATTAAGGAAGGATGGCACTAGCTACCCCCCGCGAGCTGCCAAACCCTAACCAAGGGGGTTATGAATCCGCGCTAGGAATGTGGACCGAACCCACCGCAAGAGGTCTCTTCGTGGAAATTACTTGGAGTAGGAGGATGCTTGGGTGCCAGTGGGGGCTCTAGCTGTAAATCCCAATGCCTCCGAGCCCTACACAAGTGTTCTATGTGACTCGAGATGGAATCTCGAGGCCTTGATACTAGTTACAAGGCAAAGACCGATGCTAGAAGACTGTTAGGAAGACTTGACTGCTAGGAACCCGGACTTCAAGTCGATCCTAGTGCGAACGGCCGGATAAGTTCCGTTGCGGGGCAGACTCGAGAGACCCTAGTTGGCAAACCCCGTGTCATTCCTTGGGAGTGTCGGGCGGCGTCTTCTAGATTGATATCTCGATGGGCTGCTAAGACGTATCCCGCGATTTGAGGGGCGGGCACGTTACAGATAGACACAAATGTTATGGGTCTTTTGAGCCCAATAGAGATTCAGAAGGGAAACTCTACAATTACTCGGACCTAAGGTAGAGAGTGAGACACATGTGATATCTTCTTTAAGCTTTACTATGGCATCTTCATGTCACTTGCAACGCTTGGCAATGCAATACCCAAGTTCCATAAAATGTGATATACACTCTTACATATAATTTTGACCCAAGCATATACTCTGTGGATCGTCATTTCTTTTAAAAACAGTTCCTTCATAGCCTTTATCAGGGAAGAAGAATCAACTGTTTTACAGTATCCAGCTGGCAGCGGACCTCGAACGCGGTTTTTCTCTTACAGGACTAGCATTAAACGCTCTCCTGTGGTTTTGTATTCATAACATTAACTAGGTGGTTCTTCCGGAACTTTGTGGTTGCCTAAAGTTAGGTACAGTGAAGCTCATGAGTCATGAGACTCGAGACTCGAGAGTCAGAACGGAAAGAGCTTCAGCCTTCTCCATTTGGAAGGCACGTACTCAGGGAGCAATGATGAGAATGATTGACCTCTTACACTATCTGGAAGGCACGTACTCAGGGAGCAATGATGAGGATGATTGACCTCTTACACTAATTTAGGAGTTATAGGTAATGAAGGTAAAGGGGATTAATCACCGCTTAACAGCTAGTGAGTGCGTGGGCGAAAAAGGAGCTCAAACGTGCAGGCGCACTGCGAAGATGGAGGTTGGTAAGAATTAGAAAGGCGGGGCTTGGGCCATATATATAAGGAATCGGGGAGGGTAGTACGCAGTAACAGCGAAGAAAAACTTGAGGCGCATAGCAGACAGAGAGAGAGAGAGAGAGAGAGAGAGAGAGAGAGAGAGAGAGAGAGGTTCTGCGGCCATGGCGAGGGTGGCCGGCCACGCGCTGTCTTCAGAGTGTCTGAGAATGAGAGTAGTTATGCATGTGATGATGATGATGGCGGTGTTATTTATTCTTCCTGGCGGAGCCCCGTGGCC
This sequence comes from Lygodium microphyllum, assembly GCF_053477565.2. Lineage (NCBI taxonomy): Eukaryota > Viridiplantae > Streptophyta > Polypodiopsida > Schizaeales > Lygodiaceae > Lygodium > Lygodium microphyllum. The sequence goes on from NC_141140.1 coordinate 105,819,546, forward strand.
AGCTAGGACTGTGACAGTAGCCCGCGCAGCTTGCAGAAATAATGGGGACATTGAGGTGGCAGCGTCCTGTGAGCCCCGCCCCATCCCACAGGGCAGCTCGTACTGGGGCCACCTGGGCTCGGTACTGGCCCACCTGGTGCAGGAGACGCCCTACTCGGAGGGCTACTCCTTTAACACCCGATACGGAGGGCGCAACGAGCCCGCTTACGGGCACGCCGAATGCTCCGCTTCCGTCACCCCTTCCGACTGCCAGTGCTGCCTCCAGCGCCTCTCCTCCAACATCTGGCGCATCTGCAACAGCGCCCTCTCCGCCCACGTCCAGTACCGTGACTGCTCCATCCGCTACCAGAACTACGCCTTCTAACTCTACAGCTAGACTTGCATCTTCTTACCAAGGAGTCCTCTACTTATCACCATCCCCGTCCATATCCCGCCCTAGTAATGCCATAACCTATTAATTTTGCAGTGCCGTCTTGGCGACTGCTCTACTGCTTGTAATATGGCTGCTTTTCCCTCAAAATAATAAGACATCGAGCACCTTAGCATATATTAGCCGGCTTCCGGCATTCAGCAGATGCTTGCCCAATCTCTATCTCTTTGTCTCTGCAATATGTAAACACGGGTAGATGGTAACTTGACCTATATAATTAAGAAGAAATTCAAGACAATTCCATGCGACATAGTTTCATCCCAATTTACCGTGGATTTCCTACTGAGTCAAACAATTTTTGCATAGTGTTTTTAGTGGATTTCCTACTATGTCAAACAATTTTTGCATACTGTTTTTAGTGTGTATAGCTGCTAACAGCTTTCAGAAAAATCATCACGAAGGTTGAAAAGGTGAAGACAAGTATTTAAGAATGAAATCTGCATATTCACAAGTGAAAATTAACCATTTGAACTTTGTCATGTGTGGAAACTGATCATTTCATTCAGTTCTTTGGACTTAAGCAATGGAACTTCTCTCACACGTGAAACTGTAAAAACGATGCTAAAATATAAGGATTTGTTAATCTAAGGTGTGCATCTACGGTACAATTTAGACAAAGATGTGTGGAAATTCATCTACAAGTTAGAATTATAGGTTATAGTTTGAGGCTTCTAGGTCATAATATACCTCGAGATATACCTACCAGTCGGAATTCTAGGCAAGTTAAGAATAGCTAATCTATAGTATAAATGCCCATATAGCCACAACCATAAATGCACTTACCTATAGTATAAACGTGCCTATGCTTGTAGCCATAAATGCTCCACATCTAGAACAATTACAAGAATGTAGTCATAAATCTATTGGTTCTACTATAAAGAAAGCATGTGTAGTAAGTGCACTACTTTCATATAGGCTTGTATGAATTTACAAGCATCGAAAGAGAGAAATTGTATGTGTATTACCACATGATGATTGCCAAACTTTGTGATCATGCACAATAATAATTCATATGATCCCACCACATGAAAATATGAAGTGATGCATTGTAATAGCATTCATTATGACGAAGTGTTTGATGAGATTCGCCAAGATGTAGAAATAGGCATGGTCTACTTTTTAGGCTTAGAGAGGCAAAATTTACAACCATGTTTCAATTTTTTGTGCCTATTGAGATGGCACAAAAGTGGGCTAAAACTACAATCATAGGAGAACCATGTTATATGTTATTGTTGATGCACTACAACAAAAAGGCTCCATAGACGCGCTTGTAGACGCAATATTTGAATTGTGAAAAAAAAAGTCGGGCGCGTTTATTTACGCGTCTATTTTCGCATCTACAAAATCGCGTCTAAAAGCGCACTTATAGTCAGAAGTAGACGCGCCTATAGACGCGCGTATAAACGCGCTACATAAATATATAATTATATTTATAAAAAAGTGGATATATTCATATTGTGCATCTATACACGCGTGTATCTACGCATCTAAAACCGCGTTTACTCTGAAAGTTTTTGACGAGAATAGACGCGCATTTATCCTGCAATTTAGACGTGCTGATAGACGTGCAAAATAGAGGTATGAAAAAAAAACCAGAGAGCATGTGGCTTTGCAAGCCACATGCTCTCTGGTTTCCCCCCCCCCCCCTCCCCCCCCCAATCAACATCAAATTTCATATATTTAGGAAAAACAGAGAAAGATTATTTCGAAGATTGGATACTGAAAACAAAACAATGTATGTAGCACACGAAATTTCATATATATAGATGAAACGTTTTTACATTATGAGTTCTAGTGCTTGTGACGTCATGATCGCAAGCACTAGCTGAAAGTAATACATATCAAAAATGAAAATTACAAGCCATGGGGAGGCATGCATGCATGGGGCTCCTCTATATCTCCTCAGAAGAGGCATCATCATCGCTACCACCACCGCTGCCTGTGCCGCTGCCATTGCCGCCACTGCTATTGCTAGTCCCCCCTTCGCTATCCTCAACTGCATCAGGGTTCGCCTACACAAAGGATTAAAGTATATAAATACCATTACAAATAATAAATCATATTGATCTATACTTTTCATGTAAAAAATAAAACATACCTCTTCTGGTGGTGGAATCCTCATGGCGCGATTATATTGCTTCTCCGTGATGAGTCCCTCCTCGTAGAAATGCTGCCAAGTGGACGTCCGGTTATGACCTCGATGGTAGCCTACCTCTCTAGGAGTAGGCATCCTACCAATGATATGGAACTACAAAACAATTTGAATATACAACGTATTAAAACATACTACATAATGAAGTGAAACAAATTACAAATTTTAATTTAAAAAAAATCAAATAATACTTACAAACTCAGCCTCCCATGACTCCCTGCCACCCGATCCATAATGTGACGATCCCATGGTTGCCATCTGGATACGTCACGCCTCTGCATGCTGGCGACTTGTCATTTTCTCCGTTGCTCTCTTCTTGGCCTCTTTCCACTCCTTGCGGTGGCAATTGGGTGGTTGGCCATATCCAGGGCGCCCTTGCTCTTGTCTCCGCAATGACTCCTTGGCGCGTGTCATAAGGTGAGACCTCTTGTTATGAAACGCGTCTCTCACCTTTGACCGTCCCCAATCATCTAAGAATCGTGAATTCTCGGGATTAGGGTACCTTTTATGTACTGCCCGCAGCACCTCTTGCCATAAACCATTTTTTTGGTGCTTGAAGGGAATCATGCAATCTTTGTATGTGGCATGCACGACACTCCTCAAGTAGGCTATCACTTCCCTCCCCTCGAAGTCATGCAAGATACCACCAACATCAGTGATAGAGTAGCATATTTGTGGAGGCTCATCTCTCTCATTTTTCGGTGAGGGTGATCGAGAGCCACCACCTAGGCAACCCCCACAAAGCCCTCGACCTCCTCGTCCTCCCGCACCACTCTCCCTCCTCCCTCGACGTGCACTACCCTCTACCTCACTCGATACACGTGCCTCTGCAGATGTATGTGCTTCGGCCGATCCATGTACCTCAGCTGATCCCTGTGTAGGCAAAGATGTGATAGGTGTCCCAGACATCACACTGAAAACCTCATCTGCAGTGGGAGGGCGACCAAGATAATTGGTCATCTCCCCCATGAATTGCTCCTTGTTGAATGGGGTGTTGGAGGATCCAGAATTCCACATCTACACAAGAAAATCCATATTACCCTGTGTAGATAAAACATATTACATACAGCGTCTATACCTGCGTCTCTGTGCGCGTCTATACCTGCATCTGTTAGCGCGTGTATCCTCGCGTGTACACTGCAGAGCATACGCGCCCACACACGCGCTCAAAGACGTGCCCCCAGAGAAACGTTTTCCGCATGTATATCTGCATCTACACTGAGATGTAGACACGCTATCAGACGCGCTTGGTCGGATGATTTTAGCAGACGACCGCCATTATTGATTTACAAAATGCAATACATAATGGAATCACAAATCCTAAATACACAGGCAGAGCAGAGAGAGGAAGATAGAAAGAGAGAGAGAGAGAGAGAGAGAGAGAGAGAGAGAGAGAGAGAGAGAGAGAGAGAGAGAGTCACCTTGGGTGTTTGGTGTGGCGGGTGGTGACGCTTCTTCCTTCTCCTTCTTCCTCTCCTTGGTAAGTTACCCTCCCTTGATGCTTGCTTCCTTGCTTGTTGCTTCTTCTTCTTCTCCTCTCTCTTGTTCTCTCTTTCTTCCTCTCCTTGGCTTTCCTTTTTCCCTTCTTGTGTATTTGAAATGAAAGAAGAGGTGAGTCATGAGGAGGTGAGGCATGAAAAGACTAGGTGAGGCATGAAGAGACTGCATGTCGGCTAAACTCAAGCTTCAGAATCGCAAAAAACGTAGGAAAGGAAAGGCGTAGTTTGAAAAGAAATGATTTAAGTATGATTTGAATTTTGACGTGTGCGTCTATTTTTTACGTGTATAAGCGCGTCTATTTGCGCGGATATATAGACACAAAAGTCGTGTCTATTTACACGCACGTTTAGACGCGCCTATAGACGCTGTGATAGACGCACCCGACTTTGCGCGTCTAACATGCGCGACTATGCCTCGTTTCTATTGTAGTGATGAACCAATCTATAGTTTGATTCCCTTTCTAATTCACCAATTTGTGTTTACTCCTTGGATTTTGGGTTGGGACTTTTTTATATGGCCTATGCTAGGCATAGGTCCATGTCAAATGTAGTTGTAGATCTAGAACTACGTAAGATGTAACTGTAAGCTAGACTAGATATAGACTAGACTAGATATCATAGATGATGTAGGTTTAGCAAAATATCTAACCACGCATAGGTGTAGCAATAGGTTAAGCATAGGTATATGTATAGTAGTAGGTCTAGGTATAGATGTAGGTGTATACTAAGCATAAGTAAAATATTTTGAATACTCTTGGAGAACCTAGGATGAAATTGTGTTCTTTTTGAGAAATGATTGCTAGTTCTCAGTATCAAAAATTTACTCGATGGCATTTGAGGGCTTTAAAGACCTTGATAGTGACTTAAAGTGATATGAATAGAGCCTAGAAGGTAATAAATGAATAATGATACAAAAACTCTCATTATGCATTCTTAGTTATGATAACATATTCCAAGGTTTTACATAGTGAAGAGTTTATGAACATACCCAATGTCTCTATTCTTTAAAAAAAAAGAAAAAATGAATTGTACTATATAATTCTTATGAAACTTTAAAAAAAAACAAAGTGCTATTTGCATAGCATTTTATAAAAAAAAGCCTAAGCTATATTAAAAGAAAGCTAAGGCTAAGAGTCTATGCAAGGTTTATAATTAATAGACCTCCAATTGTATTGGGGGACAATTATAAGTGGAAGAGGAGTGCCAACTTAGGTGATTACCATTGTGGTTAGGGGGGAAAATCTAAGAAAGCATGGAATGGAGTGAAAAAGAGAGGGAAGAATGAGAATATCATGAATCCTCCCAATGCATCCTAGCCCTCATTATTGAATGGTAATTTGACAAGTTTTTTGAGCTCCAAGAAGCCAACATGATAGAACCTTGGGGCTCCCATGTTTTGTGTTGATGAAGTGGTGTTCTGATGTAGTTTACATTTTAGTAGGTATTCATGATCATGAAGGAGACCTTTCCATATCAGTTGTTTGAAGATTAGCATTAAATAGTAGATGTTTTTCTAGTTACAAGAGTCTGCTTTTGTGTTCTTGTTCAAATAGAAGCTAAAAGTGCAAAAGTCTTGAAATTGCACATTATGTTGTGGTTCTATTTGCAAATTTGAGTGCTTTTGTTGTTGAGCACTCTCTTGTTGTTGATTGTGTTGTAGAAACTAGGAGCCCATGACCTTCTTGTTTTGATTTGTCCATGTTATTACTCTACTATTTGAGTTTGAGGCCATTTATGGCAGTTGATGTGTTTTGTTTTTTTGGTGGTTAGTTGAAAGTCACGGGAAAATTTTGAGTTAGAGTTCTATTCAAAGTCATTCACCCTTATCGGCACTCATTGTAACACCATCATGTTGTAGATAGCGTTTACATCATCTATCACTTGCTAATAATATTTTTTTGGCATCCCCAATGAGGAGCGTTGTTGGGCTTTGAGTACACTTTTTGGATGTGACATTTGACCATAAATACAACTAGCTTTTTTCTTGAGCTTCATGGGATGAAAAATGAATATCCATAGGGTTTCATAGAAAAAATGGGTTGGATTGTGCAAGTTGAAGACCCACATCATTTCCTAGGCAAATATAGAAACTAGTTGTTGCATCAAGGGCATAATTACATTGAGGATTTTGAGAGACATCTTAGTCTACATAGACTACCCATTCCTAGGAGTATGAGGCTACAAAGAAAGGTTTCCTTGACCCCTTTAGGAGACTAAGACCTCATAAGAGTTATGGAGAAATATAAGTCTTTGCTAGAAAAGGGATGATGAGGCTATTGAGTTGTTTGTTCAATTTACTAAATTGAGAGATAAATGGAATGCACCTTTGGGGATAGAAAAGAGAGCACCTAAAATGCTGAAGATAAAAGGTTTTGTTGATAAGTTTTACGAAGGGGCCAAATTTGAGATAAAGACACTTGACTCTTTTAAGGACAATGTGAGGATCACTATAGAGAAAGAGAAAGGGATTCCAAATATGAGAGTGTTGGGGCTATAAAGGAGAATAGGGATTGTATAGATATGGGGAGAGAGAGAGAGAGAGAGAGAGAGAGAGAGAGAGAGAGAGAGAGAGAGAGAGAGAGAGAGAGAGAGAGAGAGAGAGAGAGAAGATGTTATATTTCTAGTGTCTCCAATGGATCTCTTGTCAGTATCATCTTATTGTCTTATCACTCAAAGAATAAATAATGAGTGTGTATACATATAGTTAGGTCTAGTGAGTAAGATTGGTGGATAAGTTCTTTGGCCTTTGCCCTAACAACCTCTGATTTGAAGTCCAACATGCCTTTAAGGGAGATAAGAGAGTAATAAAATATGTGAGGTAAATACATACAGGTTACCATCATCCCATGCCCATTAAGTTCCTACAATATGCAAACCTTTTGAAGAGTAGATTTCTAGTGAGAAACTCTATAGGATTATCATTAGTATGGACATTGACTAGCCCAACTTGCTTGTCTTGAAGCACTTGGAATATGCATTGATGCCTCACTTCTATGTATTTGATTTTCACATGAAACAAAGGACTTTGCTAATATGATGCACTTTGACTATCAATGTGCAATAATAGTGTGTTATTACCAAGGTCTAAGTCTCCCGCTAGATAAGAGAGACTTATGGTTTCGTTCCATGCATATGTGCCTACAATATACTCAATTTTGGTAGTAGATAATACTGTGTATTTTTACAAACTAGAAATCTATGATATTGCACCATCGTACAAGGTGAAAATGCATCCTGTGATTGACTCTCTATTATCAATATTCCCCACATAGTCCAGATCTATGTATCCAATTATAGCACTACTACTCCTCGTAAAGCATGTGCACATATCTGTTATACTACTCAAGTATCTCAAGTTGCCATTCACTTCTTCCCAATAGTTGATCGATACTTGCACTACCCTCACTACAAAAGAAATGTCCATGCGAGTAGCAATCATATCATATATGAGACTACCCACACATGATGAATATGGAGCTTTGTCCATTTAAGTAGTCTCCTCATTATATTTGAGATAATAATCAATACTAAGTTTCACATATGCAGATAATGGAGTACTAATTGTTCCTCCCTCCATATTGAAATATTGCAACACATCACTAACATAATCCTTTTGGAATGGGTAAATAAATCTCTTTATTCTATGCATGATTATACATATTCCAAAAATGTGATTTGCATGTCCCAAATTCCTCATTTCAAAGGTTTTCATTAACATTTTCTTTATGGTATTAGTCTCGTACTTGCTCTTTCCAACTACCAATATACCATCCACATAAAGAATCAATAGTATCATGTTATCATATTTAGCATTTCTAATATATAAGAGTAGTCTACCTTACTCTTGTAGCTATGAGAGTACGTAAAGGCATCACACTTATTATAATTGAGTGAGCCCTAAAGTAGAAGTATGGAGAAAAAGAAAAAGCTATGGTGGAAGAAGCAAGTGCAAGAGAGAGAGACATACACACACAATGTGGAAACTCCAATAGTCACAATGTGTGACCAGACTTTCCTTTATTCAAATGTCACTAAAAGAATAAAAAATAAAGTGAGGTGATGGGTGCCCACCACCTACAATATACAGGTGTGCAAGTAGTGTCACTGCATCTAATACATGAGTGGCTAGGCACAGGTGCCTTTAGCCCCAACAACCTTCCACTTAAAGGTGAATGTAACCCTACTGAGGAGAGAACAAAAAAAAAATGAAAAACTACAAATGTACATAAGTAGAATAAGATGAGGAAAGACTCATCTAATGCCCATTAACTTTTTAAGAAAGGAAAAATACTTCCATGTTTTTTTTTAAACTTTTTCCTTCCTTTTTCCACCATCTCGACTTGGGATTAACATTACCCCCTTCTAGATGGGTGCCAAACCCATGGCACTTTTGTATTGTTGTAGGTTGGCATGGAATTGGCCAAGTGGTGTAAAGGTGAGGGCCACTTGGAGACTGAGGTGCTTGTGAAAGCTGTAAAATGATTTTTGTTGGAGAAGCCAAATGGATATTGCGTGGTTGACAGGGGCCTCCAAAGTTGGTGGTTTGTTGCTTTTTGTGATGTGTGAAAGGAGAAGGTGAAGTGCTGTTCCTAAGGGGAGTGCCTGCCTCATTGTGTTAGTGCATTGTGCTTAGTTGAGATCATTACAAGGTCAATGGACTTGTCCTCAACAACCTCTTGAATAAAGTGATAACGCACCTCAATGTGCTTCATCTTTGCATGAAAGACCAGATCCTTGGCCAATTGAATAGCACTCATAGAATCAAAATGCAATGTAAGGACCATATCAGTAATGCCAAGGTCTTCCATTAGATAGTCTATAAGTAGAGAGCCTCCTTGCAAGCCTCAATGGTGGCTATAAAATACTCTACTTTTGTAGTAGATAGAGTCATGCATTTCTGGACCCTAGAAATTGAAGAAATAGTACCTCTAGCAAAGGTGGACATAGTCAAAGGTGGACTTGATGCCAGGAGGCATATTCCACGGTGGATTCCATGAGGTTTTGCGGTGGATTCCATAAAATTATTTGCCGGGGCTCGTACACAAGGTGGAATCCTTGTGCGAGAAGTTGGCGGGGACGCTGTCCTTTTCGGGCATCATGTTAATTTAATGTGCACGTGGGTGATCCATAGCGGGCGATTCTGTAAAATACATATTTAAATTAATGGACGTTTATGATTTTAGAGTGTACTCATATTAAATTAAGGTTAGGATAGAGTTCTAGCCTATTTATTTATTTTATAGCTGAAGACTGCTAGGTATTCACTTTTGTCGGTTTAATTTTATTATTTTCTAACAATTGTGAATGCTTTAGTTGATGTGTAGAGTAGGCGACGGTGGCATTGGGAAGCACTGGGGGCGATAGCGTGTATTCAAATTATCTAGAAGAAATTATCATTTTTGATGGGTGTGCGTCTTATTATTGAAGGCATAACGCTATTATTTATTTAGGTATGCTTATTTATTGAGTCACTTGACAAATATTTATTATTTTGTATGCGCATAGGCACACGGTTTAAATATTTCATTATTGGACATTGTATTTGGTCATAGCCTGACTTTTAGGGCACCCAACTGCTTTATTCTTTATTTGGAAAAAAGCAAACACAAAAGCTAAAGCATGCTTATTGTAAAATTGGGCTATTTTTTGAGCTTTGAGATGAATAAATTTATAAATACATGCCTTGTAAAGTGCTCACACAAGGGATGGGGGGAGATTGTACCCAATTTGTCTTTTTGCCTCATATCATGTAAATATTCTTTCTTTCTTTTTGAGCTTACCTAGAGTTCTTTGTTCTTGGGGATGTTCCAACACTCGCTACATATGCATCCAACATCTGATTTGCGCATTAGGACTTCCTATTGTTTGCATATCCTACATAATCAGAATATGTGTATCCCATGACTCATGTATCCTAGCCACCATAACAAATGCACATAGCTATTGTGCTCTTCAGGTACCACTTGATACCCTTGATGGCATCCTAATGTTGTCACCCACATGTAGCTATATAGTGTACCACAACTCCTACTACAAATGCTATGTTAAGGCGTGTGACTATTATGGCATACATCAAGCTACTCACTATGGATCCATAAGGGATCTTGGTCATCTCAGCATTCTTATCATTAGATTGCAGAAAATTAGCCTAACTAACCTTCAGATGAGAAGGTAAAGGACATCCAATAAGTTTAACATTCTATAGATGAAACCACTCAAGGACCTTCTCGATGTACTCCTTTTGTGATAAGTAGAGGAGCCTCTTAGAGAAATTGTGCGTAATGTGCATCCCAGGAGTATGTGAGGCTTGTACCATGTCCTTCATCTTAAAGCTCTTATTGAGCTAACCTTTCAAGGCCTCAAGCTCATCATGAGTACTCCTAGTAATCAACATATCATCCACATAGAGGATCAAAATCATAAGGTTGCCATCACAAGCCTTCTTTTGTATAAAAACATATATATATCACTATGGAAATATCCATGTGAATATATAAAGGCATCAAAATTGTGATACCATTCCCTAGGTGCCTGCTTAAGCCATTGAAGCCTCTTCATCAATTTATAAACTAGATGTTCCCTGCCATGTTTTGCAAAGCCATTAGGCTTCTCCATGTAAATCTCATCATGCAAGTCCCCATAAAGAAAAGTAGTATTGGCATCCATTTGATATAGATCTAAGTCAAGATGAGCAATCGAAGCCAGTACCAAGCATAGGATAGTCATCTTCACAATAGGAGAAAAGACTTTATCAAAGTTCACACCATGTTCCTTCTTAAAGCCCTTAGCAATCAATCTGGCCTTATATCCTAGCTTGGGGTGTCCAAGGGTACTTTTCAACTTGTACACCCACTTGCATGGCACACTCATGGCAAAGCATGCTTGCTACTAAGTAAAGGAACCAAATTCCACATATGTTTTTTTTGTAGTGAGTCATAATTTGACTACATGGCCCTCTCCCAAGAGTGACTATCACCTCTACGTATGGTCTCATCATAAGCAAGAGGCTCACCAGTATCTATCACCATAATATAATCCATAGAGGGCTCAAACCATGCAGGCTATTGTTTATCTCTAGTAGACCATCTCAAAGATGGTTGTGGGTCCTATACATCCTGTGGAGCATCACAGACCTAGACCACTAGGGCATCAACTATTGATGTAGGCTATCGAGCTGGCTATACAGTAATAGGAGATTTCTCTTGAAAGATTACCATCTGTACCTCAACAATATGCTCAAGTTTCTTATGCATTTTCTTCTCATGCAAAACAACATCATGACTATGCAGGTAACCTTCTGAGCTTATAGATCCCATAGGTGATCACCTACATCCCAATAACCAAGAAAGATGTATTTCCTAGTCATCTTAGGATTTAGCTTATTGCACTTGTCCATGGGTACATGGCAAAAAGCCTCATAACCAGAGATATGCAAATGAGCATATAAGGGAGGTTTTCTAGACCATACCTCCTCTACAACGTGATAGTCAAGAGCACTACATGGGAATCAATTTATCAAATGTATGGCAATAATAATTAGCTAAGCCCAAAAATGTTGGGGTAATCTTGCCTAGCTAAGCATATTATAACTTGCTCCTAAATTGACCTATTCATGCACTCAGCCATACCATTCTAGAGTAGGGTGTACGGGGCAATCAATTGATGCTTAATACCCCTCTCCTCACAAAAGTGCTCAAAGGCTATAAAGACATACACACCCCTATTATCAGACCTTAGGAATTTCAACCTATATCCAAAGTAGTTCTCAACTAAAGCAAGTCAATGTTGAAATGTAGCCAATACTTCTAGTTTTTGATTAATAGGATATGCCCAAACCTTATGTACATAGTCATCAATGAAAGTAACAAAATACTTCACGCCACCTAACAACTTGTATGGCATGGGACCACACACATCTGAATACTAAAAGCCAAACACTCACCCATGAGTATCATAATATATTTTCTATATGTATTGTATGTCTGCTTGCCATATAAACAATGATCATAAGTCTCAAAACATTTATAGTCAAGGAGCAGATGATACTCCAAATGAGTAAGAATTTGCATTCCTTTTAAGGACATATACCCAAGGTTACAATGCCAAAGAGATATATGTGGAATCTCATCCACTTCCAAAACATGGTCAACTCACCCACATATAAGCAAGGGATAGAGAGTGTTGGATTTAGTAAATTGTACAATAACAAGATTTCCATGGATAATCTTCCATGAGGAATCACCAAAATAAACTACATAACCTAGATCATCCAAGGTGCCAGTAGAGATATGGCTCTTTGTGAGAGCCGGTACATGACATAAATTATGAAGAGTAAACATGCAACCTAAACCAAACTACAACTTGACATCACTAATACCAACTATCTCCAATGCTAGGTCATTATCCAAACTGAAAAATCTAGTCAAACTGTGATAGGAGTGAAATCACACTCTATGAGGGGTCACATGAAAAGAAGCCCTTGAATTTATCAGCCAACACTAAGTATACCCTGACAAAACATCACTTAGACATGAAGTGTCAGGAGAAAAAGTTGCAAGTATGGAATCATCATCAAAACCAATCTGCACTACATTAATCCTTTCAATCTTAACACTAGACTTACAAGGGACAATGTTGTGATCATAATTTTTGTCCTCTCCTTTACCCTTGCCCTTTTCTTTGCACTTGTACTCATGTATTTTATTGCACTGTGGCCAAATAGGTTATGAGTTCCCACAATAATGACAAGTCAATGAGGACTTATAGACCCACGAGACTTACTGTGAGACTATCCACGTAACTGAGAGCAAGACTGGTGAGTTTCTACCACCATGGCATTCATCATCACCCCTATCATTATTGTCTAACTATCAAAGCATGAGAGGTGCAATAGGCATCGACAAACTTCTTGTTAACCTCTTCAGTCAAGGGTGCACCTCTATATCCTATAGCTGTAATCCATCAGTAGATTTGTTGGTACACATAGTAGTACAAAATGGGGAGTCCACCCATAATAAGAAATGATCTATATAATGTGTGTTCAAAGGATATTAAGAAATATCCTTTCTTTACATGTTATAAGGACTTATAATGACCCCTTTACTTTACTTAATGTATAGTTTTTTTCAAGTTATAATTTAAAAATATATTTTATAAATATAATATTATAAATTTTACTAAATATAATATCCTTTCTTTTGAACTCACATGGTATCTTGCTTGTTCTATAAGGTGAACTCCCCGAGAAAAGGTACCCCATGATTCAAGTAGTGTGACTAAGAGAAAGAAGGGAAGAAGAGTGCCCTTGAATTCAATCCCATGTGAAGATAAATGACTGATAATGGAATGAAACTCATTTAAGTGGCATTAGGGCAAAAAACGCTTCAAAAAATGCACTTTTGTTAATCACGGGATTAAGGAAAGGGCCAAAGAGAGTTCGCCACGTGTGCAAGAATATGGTATTCTTGTCTCCTCTTTTTTAGAGATAGTGGAGTCTATTTCATGATTCTCTCTTCTTTTTTAGCCAAAACCCCTAAAGTCTGACATGTTTTGGAGTCCCAAAGACGTTATTTACTTACAAATCTGACAAAATACGTGACAGAGATGTGATGAAATTAATAATGAGTTTTTTGAAAGTCGGGAGATCTTTCAATATTGTTTTTGGCGCCCAATACATACTCATTTGGGTTCTTGGCGCTACTTTTTAGTTCATTCACCTCTCTTTGAGCTTCTTTCTCTGCGCTTTCTTTCTTTTCATGGCTTCCTCCAGGCGCCCTTCTCGTTTAATACACTCTTGCACAGTCTATAGCCAGGGAGTAGATGGAAATTTTGAGCCCAAAACCTTTGCTGTAAACGATTGGGTTACCGTGCTGCCTTCTTGCAAGGGCTCTCATAAGGTGAAAAGAAGAAAACGAGAAGATATAAAACATCACTGGAAGGGGCGTATAATTGCCTTCAAAATTATGCCCGAAGGCTGGTTTGTCAAGGTGCAACATGTTTACATGGCCAAGGATATGCACTTGCCTCCAAACGAACGTGTTCCCCAACAAACACATTGTAAGTTATTAGTTGAATAACGTATATAATTCTTTTCCATTTATGCAAGTTCTAACAAACGGTTCGTCATTGTAGATATCTTTCCGTCAACAAGTATTGAATGGCAACCTGTGGAAAGCCTAAGTGGGACTTTCCATGCCATTCATAAGGTATTGCCAGACATTATTTATGTCGATCAAATTGTGTCTTTTTATAGTGAATGCAAGGTTTTTATATATTATGCATAGTATGTGGTTCCCTCTAAAGCGGATAGGTATGGGAATATCGAAGATTTACCATTGCCAAGTCTTTCATCTCTAAACTGGGAGATTCTTGACAAGGTAACGGTGCAGAGTTTCAAATTCAAAATATCTCAGGATATTAAAAAGTCCATGACAGCTGGAAGGATCTCAAGAAGAATACGTTTATCATGGTTTGTACCCCTCCATATCTTCGTGGCTTGCTTCAAAACAGCAAATTTACAAAGAACGAAGGTATCCTGGCTAAGTAGAAACTTTTCGGAAGAGGATTTGGACAACACTATAGGGACGCATTGGAAATCTAGGGAGTGCGATCATAAGGGTGATATCTTGAGGTGCAGTGCATGCCCTCAATCCTTGGCTTTGGCTTACAGTATCCCTCGCCAAACTCTTTCTTTGGGCTTTGATTACAGGAGATACAAACTAAGATTGGGTATTTGGGTTCCCTTGGATTCCGATACAGATTACACACCACATAAACTTGCGGTGCACGTTTTGCCGCATGAAGAAGTAAAGAAGGTGAATGTTACTTCCAATTGGAGTCTGAAAGATGTGAGGGATACCTTGGAATTGCTAGACAATACATCCCCTAGATATAAGTTCAAAGTGAATGGTGTAACAATTGGTAAAAGAGCCGAGCGCTCTTTCTTTTGTACGAGTTGTTTGTCTCCCACAATTGTGAGTTTTGAGCCTTGAGAATGAAAACTTGGCAGGAATTTATCTTAATAGACTGACCTTAAGATATTTTTTAATGGGAACTCATAAGGAAGCAAGTTGCCTTTCGAATGTGTATAAATAAAATGTACATTACATTCGATTTACAAGTGAAAATCTTCATTACACAATGAGGTACAAAAATTGCATAAAAATGTACAAAGCCAAAATAATAAGGCTCGTGTATGCTTATGTTTGCTATTTTCATTTTTTATCAATTTCTTCAAAGATATTTTTTCTCACAGGGCCTTTCTTTGATTGTTGAAAAAATTTCACCTTTACAGGTAGTCTCTTTTCTTGGGGCTTAAGAGGGGATGTATCAAATTTAAGAGGAGAGAGCATTGGCATTCCTTTTTTCTTTGACTCTGCAGCAGTGGTCCCATTGCCTTTGCCCTTGCCTTTACCATTGCCATTGTCCTTACCCTTTTCCTTGACCTTTCCCTTGCTTGTGCCCTTGGCCATTGAAGTTTTGGGAGGAAGAGGGGAGTCAGGATCATACGGTGTGATTGCCTTGTCCAGAATCAGCTCGATGCATCTCTCCCTTATCCACCAAACATATGATTCGGGATAGTCCTTACACTGTAAGAATAAATGTTATAAGTTAGTGAAAAGAAATCATGATAAGGGTTGCACAAACATCAAATGAAATTAACTTACATTCACTCCTTCTATTTGTAACAACTTTGAATCCACTGTTCTGCAAATGTTTGAGATAACTCTCCATCCACAAGAATGCGCATCGCTTTGCAATGGAACTTCTTGTAGAAGAAAAGTATAAGGCCTTTGAGGATCAGCAAGATCCTCGTATGTTGTATCCAAAAATGTAGAAACGAGTCTACCAGCACTGCAAAAGGAAACTTTGTAAGTTCAAAATTTTCTTTATAAATAAAATCAAAGTAAGTAATTTTCTTTCAACATACATTCGTGCTTGACCATGAACACCGCTGAGAGAATTCATAAAGATAATTTCCCTTGAAAGACAATTAATGTAGATGAGACTCCAATGCTCTCTGCAAATTCATAAAAGAGGTGAGCAGAAGGATGAAAGCAAATGAATATAAATTTTCCTCTACAGAAAAAGAAAAATACCTTTCTACATAAGGGAAAAAGATGTGGTAATTTGTCACACTATCGAAGCTACGAAAAAATGGTGAAATATTAGAACCAGATTTTGCAAAAAGTTCCACAGAGAGAAGTGGATCAACAATGTATATGGTTCTTCGGATATCAAGAGTGAGCGAGGAGACCAATGCCCTGCAGACAATAGCAAAAGCTATTCAATACAAATTTCATCCAAAATATACTTGAACCTTAAAGACTTAACTTACGCAAAAAAAAATATAAACCTTACCTTATGCAACAAAAAACCACGGAGTCAGATAGTTGGACATCCCTTTTTTCCAACATGGGCTTGTCCTCGGGAGATATACTAAGATATTCCTCCTCAAGTTCCGCAGAGACATTCACAAGAATCTGCCCATACACTTTGCCCATCCTCTCGCTGTTGACGGGAGCAAGTAATGCGGCTTTCCTCTTGTAAACATCGTCTTCAGTTTCAAGCACCTCCTGATTTTTTTCACTCAAGAAAGCCTCCTGCTGGGTGGCACCCCTTGTAGGGTAAAGGTGAGTAACATCCTCAACATTTAGCTTTTTCTCTTTCCTGGACAATTTTGGGGGAACGTTAAGGATTTCAAAGGCTTTTTGATCATTGGAAGGCAAGGGCCTCAGCACTTTGTCAAACCTATACCTGACTCTGCTGATGATGCTGAAATCTTTATTCATAAGGGTGATCCTATGAGCATGGGCGGCAGCAATGTAAGCGTCGTTCATGAAATCAATAACAAAATCTTCTGCGGCCTCTTGTAGGGCAAGAATGGCTGAGAGTTGCCACTTCTTATTTAGACCAGAGACAGTTGCCACTTGAGACAATCTATCAGAGATCTCTTTAACGACCCTTATAAAAGCAGCTTTTGGAATGACATGCTGTGTAGCTCTCTGGGCTTTCCTTATCTCACTGAAACATCTCTGCATATAGAAGAACCTGGACTTCCTCTTTCTCTTTTGTGGCTTGGGAGGTTCAGTGGCTTCAGCAGATGTAGCCTCAGGTGCCATTGTAGGGAATGAGTCTTTCACAGGGCAAGAATCACCCTTTGCTTCCTCAACTTCAAGAGAATAAACATTTATAGAAGATGTAAGGCCAACACCAGGTGTAGGGGGGATTTTTGTTGTAAAATGCTCTGGGGCCTGTGATGGACCAGCTTCAGTAAACTTGGAAGAGGGCTCCTCCTCAGATTCATCAAATTTTAACTTTCTTTTACCCCCACTGTCCTTCCCATCCAGATACACTCTTCTTGCAGTTTGCTTTGTCCTTGCCATCCAGAAATGCAAAAATAACAACCAGAAGGACAATATCTGATATAGTAAATCAAACAGGCTAATTGGCGCGAAAAGGGACGAAATGAGCAACTCCGATACGGCGCGATATGAACAAAACGAGCACAATGGAACAGCGCCCTCGCTCCGTATTGGACACCAGAATGCCGATACGGCGTGATATGGAGGAAACCAAGACTGCGTATGGACGCCCTCGCTCCGTATTGGCAATGACACAAGGGTGAGACCGAAATGCTGATACGGCACGATATGGAGCAAACGAACACATCGTATGGACGCCCTCGCTTAGTATTGGCAATGACAAAAGCGGAATGTCAATAGACCTGGTCCGTATTGGTGAGACCAAACTGCTGATACGGCGCGATATGGAGGAAACGAGAACAGTTTTCGGACGCCCTTGCTCCGTATCGGCACACCTCTTTTTTACTAGCGAATAAAGAACTGAGCCGAAAGACCACCGATACAACGCGAGAGTTAAGAAACGGAGAAGACGCAAGTCTTGTATCGCACCGTATCGGTAAGCAAGGCGGGAAGAGCTCGAGAAATGAAAAGTGTACACGTAGGAAAAATTACCACTTATATACCCACGTCAATCATGATACGTGTCGGACACGTGTCCGACGCTGATTGTGCCACGTATATGCATTTATGGTCCCTGTGCTACGTGTCAAGTAACGACCGGTCCACTTCTTTGCCACGTGGTTATCGGCCACGTGTTGGCCAACGGCTATTGCCACGTGTCGGAAACCAACGGATACTGCCAGGTGGCATAATTCCGCGCCTACATAAGGGTGTGTTCCTTATCCGTATGTTTTTTTTCGGTTTTTCGGGAGCTCTGTTTGTATTGCTAATGCGGCGCGAGGGTGACTGTTTGCCTTCTTCGCTTTCCTCTCTTCGCGTCGTTTTGGAGGTTCTGCAGAGTCTTCTTTCAGCTCTCCTCTCAAGCTCATTCTGCCCAAGCTCGTGTGACCACCGTTGTGGCATTCGGGCTTCTTACTGGAATCACCGATACGGCGCGAGGGGGCCTATCCGTCTGAATCGTTTCTCTCTTATCGCGCCGTATCGTCAGAAGTTGTAAACATGTCTGAACCCATAGAATTCCTAGGATCCAGGGTTTCTCCAGGAACTGGTAAAAGAAGAAGGCTTTCAAAAGGCTCAAGGGCATCAACATGTGATGAGCCTGTGCATTCTTTTTCCTCTCCATCCTCTGCCACCAGTGTGAGAAGGCCAAGTACATCTCCAGGGAAGTGAACGTCGGTAGTGAGAGGTCAAGGAGTATCAGAGCTCACTGATATCACTCCATCAGAGAGGCTACTTGATTTTATGCTTCAGAATGGAATGGATCTCTCATTCTATGGAGTTGTGAAAAATATGTTTAATCGTGATTGGGAACTTGACAAAGTTCTGAAATCTTGTGAAAAATATATTGTGGAGGACTTTTTGGAGTTTGAAAATCTTGCAGGTCCTTCTGTTGAAGTTGGCACAATTGAATATGTCCATGTTCCCATTGGGTCAACAAGAAATGAAAAGTCAGTATTTACTAAAAAGTGCAGGGCCCACTCTCTGGAGAGGTTTTATTCAAGAGACATATTTTGCTGCACTCATTCCAAAAACTGCAAGATGATGAGAAGATCTGCTGCTTTTATTGTTTTCAGCCTTGTCAAATACCCTGTGAAAGCTAAGGAGCAACAGTTGGAAGGAGCAAAGTCTGCCAGCTTTTGCATGTTAGATGATCTGGTAGATGAAAAGGAAACAGAGGAGGTTGTAGATACAGATTTTGAGGCTTCTATTGCTGAGAATTTGGATGTTGCTCACTTCAAAGCTGAGACTATCATTGAGGAGAGCCAAGGAGATACAAACCCTCAACCTGATGAGAGTTCTCACCATATTGTTCCTTCCCTACCATGTATACCTTTCAAGGACAAGGAGTACATTTTACTGTCAGATATTCAAAAACTTTTTAATCTCAAGGAAGATTATTGTCTTGCAATTATTGTAGAGGCTTCTGATGCTGCAAATGGGTAATTGACACAGAAAATGAATCAAAGGAAGAGATTCTGAAACTTGATAAAGAAACTCTAGATGATAAGTTTATTGATGCTGGTGAGGCCCTCTCTCTTTGTTTTGAAAAGGCCAAAGAAGCTGAGAAAGAGTTGAGTATTACTGATGAGGACTTCGATCGCATTCAAAGCGAACTCGGGATTTCCAATTTTGGAAGAGAGGAGCCTGAATATGTTAAAGAATTGACTAACACCAATGAGACAGCATCATCAATTAATTTATGGAATCCATTTAAATTGGAGTACGATGAAAATCAAGTGGTAAGATAATTTTGAATTTGCTTTTACACATTGGTAGGTTTACATTTCATGCTCATTCAGTATGGGTTTTATTTGCAGTTGGAGATTGCTGATACAGATAACTTCTTGGGGCGTGGCAAAGGATCGAGAGCTGCTAGTAACATCACCAAAGACATTGCACTCGGCCACTACTTGGCTAGGATTGACCCTGATTCCTTTTTTGTACTTCATAGTAGTTTCTCAGAGGATGCAGCATGGCCGATACTTTGTATTAAAGCTATTACAAGGCTTCTAGGTTTCTCAGGATTACAATATAATGCCCACAAAGTAATGTTTTTGGAAAAGACTGCAGCAATTAGGATTTTCGGCTACGGTCCAGGTTACTCTGCTTCTAGAGCAGGATACTTTTTGGTGTTTTCATCCTACGCCTTAGCTGCAGACCGAACTGATGTAAAATCTATAGCTGGCTACAAGAGAAAAAAATTTCTACGATATAGAGAAAAGATTCCTGAGGAGGAAGAGAATGTGAGAGTTTTGGAAAACTAGCTTTGTATATATTCTTTCTTATATATAAAAGTGCGATTGCTCATGTGTCATTGTCGTCTTTTATTTGCATTCTTTGAAGTTGTCGTCGAAAAAACCAGTTGAATAGCTCCTCCAAAGCATTGCTTTTTGTAACTCCTCCCCCATGCCTTGTGCTTCAAAAATAACTTGTGCATGCTTGATAGTGGGATTTTTCCATGCCTTGGTTGCTATAAGTTGCTAAGGGGCCATGCTCCTCCACAAAGAAAGGTCCATTAATATGAAGAATATGCTGCAATACAAAGTAACACAAATTTTATACCAATTGAAAAACCTATCAAAATAAGCCCATATTAAATAATTATTACTTTACCAGATAAAAAGTGATATCTTTTTCTCCCCATGCCTCTTTTATCGCCTGAACAAGCTTTGTGATTGATCTTTTGAACTCTTCCGCATATGTATATGTTGTCTTATGTTGCCTGAGGAGTTTCAGAAAAACATCAAGGTGTATCCAGACCTGCATTCTAAGAAACGCAAGCCTCGGCATGCTTGCAACATTTGTTGTGATCTCACATAGCTCTCTCCAACACTCCCAAGCCGCATTCACCTGCCTTCCTGAATGGTTTCTTAAGAATCGTCTAGCTTTTGAGCCTCCCATAGAGACATCGGCCAAGATATCTCTTGTTTTTCCTTAAAGTATTGGATCCTTTCTCAAGTGAACTTGGCCCCCATGAAATCCCATTTTCGATAGCAATGCCTCGCATTTATCAATACACTCATCTGATAAAGATAATGGCTTAATGGAATATGCGTAGTCAAGATGCAATCTGAGAAGCTTATCGATTATTCTAATCTCTGCATGCAAAGTACAAATATGAACATTCTTAAGAGAGATGGAAAGAATGGGATCCCAGATGTCTTCTATGTTTTTAAATTTACTCAAATCTATAGAGTCTCTATTTGGGGCTCTTCTTACTGGTCGCAAACTACTCCAATCTTTGGATCCAATACTTTCCATGCAATAAATGCAAGGATATTTTGCATTTGCACCATTACATATTCCAAGCATACATTTGATAGTTTTCAAATCAGCACTCATATGCCATTCCACATTAAATTTACCAACCCCATCAACTACCAACATTTCGCCTTCACTTTGAGACTTAATGATATTTGGAATACCTGTATGGTTGAACAACCATTTCAACGTTTGATGATTTTCAATTGGTACCTGGGCTGCACCAATCCACCAAATCTCCATCT
The DNA here is from genome assembly GCF_053477565.2 of Lygodium microphyllum. Classification (NCBI taxonomy): domain Eukaryota; kingdom Viridiplantae; phylum Streptophyta; class Polypodiopsida; order Schizaeales; family Lygodiaceae; genus Lygodium; species Lygodium microphyllum. Next base: position 105,841,118 of record NC_141140.1, read on the forward strand.
CGGATTGGATCTTATGCAATGGAGCTTTGCCCTCACCATTGCCATGGTCCAATGGCATGTTCATGAGGCAAATGCTAATTCTTTCCATCTTCTGTCCCTTTTGAATCTGTGCTTTATCCAACTTCAAGGCAAACTTTAGAACACCATAACTTTCTTCTACTGTGATTTTATACATGTGAACCATTGCAATTTGCACCTTTTTTAGATCAACCCATATATTGTTAAACTCATTGTAATAAAAAATTGCCTGTTTTTTTTGTTTTTCATAGGACATAGACCTTTCGATGTGAATGTAATCTCCAAAAACATGTGGAATCTTGCGATTCATGGAAATTCTTGCAGTCGAAACTGCAAGGGCTCGGGGCAATCCAAATATAGTTACCCTATTGCGTTTAAGATTTTTAAACCATAATCCAGAGATAGCACGATAACCTTTTCGACTTATACCCACAGTATCACATGTCTCTACGATTTCATTTGCTTTCACTGTGCCTTTTAAATCCTTCACTAACTCTCTCAGAGTTGGACCTCTCAAATCCACATTTTCTGGTGACTTAAGAATCCTCAAAATGTCTTTCTTATTCATGGTTTCCTTCAAAAGTTTGATTCTTTCCTCATTCTCTCGGATATTTATGCCTAGTATGTTAGAGACATATTTCTTTGTAAGATTTAGTCTCCTTTTCTTTGCTCTCTCACACAAGCTGGTTATATTTTTTAATGGTCTCTTCCTCTCTCTAAATCCTACTGGAGTTTCTCTCAAGCGTGTTAGCTTATCCTGCAATGAATTGTTAACATTTTTCAAAATATCAATCTGACTTGTCAACTCTAAAATATTTGTTTGTGTAGTTTCTAGTGCTTTTTTCATTTCGTACACTTGAGCTATATATGTGTAAGATGCAGAGTATAACCTCATACAGTAGCCAAGCATTCCATTGTAACCTTCTCCAGCATATCTTATATAGTCATGGACATTCAAAAAAGGAGGTGGTTTACCTGTAGAAGGATCCCTGGGATAGATATTTCCATCCACCCACAAATCTATATGCTTCATTCCTTGTGTTCGCAACCTGTTGGCTTCAATCTCATCTATCAATACTCGATGATGTATACTTCTCCAAGATGTGTAAGTCGGATCTAGCTGAATAGATAGCTTGTATTTACGCGTGCTTGCGCCTGTGTTATTTGAAGTAGTATTGCTAGACATTCTAGCAAATGAACCGAGCAAGAATCTCACAGTGGTAGGAAGCAAGTGCAACAAAAGGAATGGTAAAAGAGAATAGTGTATAGAAAGAAAATGCGGGAGCAAACAAATGCGAAGTTCGTACGAAAATCTCGAAAATACAAAATCTCTGGAGTTCCAAGACAATAAACGGCAGAAAAGGTGACCCCTGACCTGGATTAAAAGATGAGGGCAATTAATGGCCGACCTCTTCAATGAACCAAATATTCTCTCATTAATCACATCTGGACAACCAAATTTAGAGGTTTTATTCTTCCTAAACCTCAACTAATTAGCAACTTAATCACTTTCTTACAAGTGCCATTTTTGAAGTGTTTTTGGCCCTAATGGGCTAATGTAGAACTTCTCTTCTTCATACAAAGGTCCATGAGTTGCTTCAATCAATACATCTAAGAAGTAGGGCTTTTCTTATCATAGACATTGCGAATCTTTTCCCATAATTTCCATGTAGACTACCCATCAAAGACAACATTGTAAAACACCTAGTTAGAGAGGGATAATATGATGGTGGACTAACATAGCTCATCTAATTTAGCTAAATTATTCGCATAAGTTTGAGCTTGGCACCCTTATGTTTCAAGGTCAAAAACTTGTCATATTTGGACCCTCTAGTAGCTGTAGTTGGTGCCATCCCAACTTGTCAATATTAAAGATAGCACTATCAATTGAGCCACCAATCATAATGAAGGTAAAAGAGTGCACAAACTATCAAAACAAATGATTGCAATTACTACAAATAATCCTTAAATTAGTACTAGATCAAGTTGAAAATAAAGGATATTGACCAAGTAGTAATTAAATATCCACAAACTCAATGCAACGAATTGTCAAATGAAGGTGACTAGTTGTATAAATAGTGTTGTAAATTGCAATTACAACATGTTGAAAATGAAGTTCATTAGTAAGAGATCAATGCAAAAGAGGGCAATCATTGATATAAGACAAACTACACCTGCTAGGGAATAGCTCCAACTAGCAGGGAGTGAATATGTGACTGACAACCGAGAACTGTCAAAGAATCTATGTATCAAACAAAGATATATCTCATAGGCATAACCATAATGTATAGAGTAGGTCTCACATGTAAGAGAAGAGACCAACTATAGGCACAATGGACTAAGTAATGTAATGAAAGCTCAATACATAACCAACCAAGATGCAAACATCACTGACAACATTATGATAGAGATAGGTGTTGGCCTAAGAGAAATGTTAAATCAGCCCACTAAGCATTAACTGCATACATAAAGTATGAAAAAATCATGTACATGTCACGGAGTCCCACAATCTCACTATAAGACCCTCAATCTCAATTACATAACCAAAAGTTCAATGTAATCTCAAAATGTCAAGAAGTGGCTCCTACTCGAATGAAAATAGAATGCCAAATGAGCAAAAAAAAACTGAAAAAACATCATGTGGATGACATTCATACATCCAAGATCCAAGTAGCATACATCCAAAAGCATTCGATGCAAGTTTCTTGCAAAGCTCTTATTGGATCATCAAAGAAACATATATAACAATGAATAACATCATGTGAAAGACATCCATACATCCAAGATCCAAGTAGCATACATCCAGTAACATGCAACACCCAAGTATCTTGCAAAGTTCTTATTGGAGTACCGAAGAACCTTATAACAGTGAATTACAGCCACAATGTCAAGATTTAAAGCTCCAATCTCAGCTCAAATGCAATCTGGAAGTATAATCAAGAATGTAACATGAACTATAAGCATTGGTATATCACCCGAAATAATCAGTAATAAGCACTCGAGAGCAATAGGCATATGCCTTCACTAATAAAATAGCATACAATCCTATTATAAAAAATAATGAAAAACCTCTATAAAATTGAGCAAAAGACTACTCAAATTAGTCCAAATCCATCTCACATCAATGCTATAGCCTCCCCCAGGTATCTAGCATCAATATATAAGCATACAAACATATTGGGAAGCATATACAAGCTCCAATGTTTGAGAAAACTCTATTCAAACCTATGTAATAGTAGGTGTGCTATTTATGACAGCAAGAAATGGAGGTTGGGAGCTCCAAAACTCAAGTGGCCAATGTTGGGGAGTGTTAAGGATGATTACACTTGATTGCCAAGAGCCGGGAGGAGTGCTAGGGGAGCTGGAGAGGGGGTAGACTGATCAGGAGGAAGGGGGCAGAAAATAGGCACAAAATCACACTGATTTTGCTACCCATGTTGCTATTCCTACTACTTGTGTTGAGTGCTACTCAGCACTTACTGAAGCTGAAACAAGGGTTTCCAAGCCCTTGAACAAACCTCAGGTGGAGGGAGTAGTCGGGGAAGAAGTAGGAGCAAGTTTCATACCTCAAAAAGAAGAGGGTTGAACAACCATTGAAACTTTGAGCTGATGCATTCTCCACAAGCTGAAGTAATGTTGGGTTGAGATCCTCAATGCCAGTGCAATGGCTTTAATACTAGTTGAAGGGAGTGAGCCCTAAAGTGGAAGAAGAGAGTAGAAGCAAGAGCTATGGTGGAAGGAGCAAGAGTAAGAGAGAGACACACACATAATGTGGAAACTCTAACAGGTGGGCATTGTCAATCTAACTAATACACACGCTGCTAGGCACATGCACCTTTACTCCCAATAGTAACATTTCCATGGGACTTGTTTTAATCCATATATACTCTTTTTGTGCTTATAGACAAGCTTTTCTTTGTTATGTTCCATAAAACCCTCTAGTTGCTTTATCTAGATCTCATCATGAAGGTGATTATGCAAAAATGTTATGTTCATATTCAATTGTATCAGTTTCATGCCATCCTTAGCCACCAAGGCAAGCACAAAGCAGAGAATAGTCAATTTTACCATAGATAAAAAGATCTCATTAAGATTAGTACCTTTTTCTTTCTTAAGACCTTTGGCCACTAACCTTACCTTGTATTTTGGTTTAGCATCACCTGTAATCTTCAACTTATAGATCCACTTGTGGATGGCAAAGCATTTTTAACCTTTGGTAAAGAAACCAACACCCAAGTCTAATTCTTCATCATGTAATCCATTTCAAACTACATAGCTAGCTCCACTTGAGCTTATTATTAGGAGTTATGGCCTCTTTATAGTAAGCTAGCTACCCATAATTTCTCAATAACACATAATCAATCCTAGGATAAAACCTCTCACTCACTCTCTCTACCCCTCAATCTCACACTCTCTCTCACAAGACTTGGAGCAAGAATAAAAGAAGCAAAGTTTACATACACAAGAATAACCATTTATATTCAAATTCCTCACTTTTATACATGAAGCTTAGGGTTAGTGTTTTCCCTTTTCCCTTGAGCATCTAGCCATCCTTTGGCCATTTATTGGTCTTCTCCCTCTTGCACTTGCTATAGTTGACAATTTACATGGGAGAAGAGCTTGAAGGGGTGGTAAGTACTGCAAACCAGAAAGCATTTTCATTCCCTTAACAGACATGTGTCCCAAATGGGCATGCCAAAGAGATACATGAGGTGAAGACCCCACATACAAAGCATGATCAACTGTAGATCCAAAAACAACTAAGGGGTAGAGACTACCAACCTTGGCACCTCTTGCAAGCACAATCCTACCACGAGTAATCTTCCATGCAAAGTCTCCAAAAGATACATGATATCCTGCATTATCAAGTTGTCTATCTTGGAGGATGTTTAAATCACTTTATTTTTTGCTTGTTTAGGAAATGAGAGAGAAAGAGAGATAGAGAGGGAGAGGGAGAAAAAGAGAGGGAGAGGGAGAGGAAATAAGAGAGGGAGAGAAAGAGAACGAGAGGGAGAGGGAGAGGGAGAGGGAGGGGGAGGGGAAGGAAATAAGAGAGGGAGAGAAAGAGAACGAGAGGGAGAGGGAGAGGGTGAGAGACAGAGAGAAAGAGAGGGAGAGGGAGAGAAAGACAGGGAGAGGGAGGGGAAGGAAATTTAAGATAATAGACTTATTGATAATGGTATGCAATGTGCTTTGCCATGGGCCACGTACTTCATCAAAATGAACCCAAAATTATTGTTATAGAAGAAGAAACCCTTAAATTAAGTATAGGATAATTTCTCTCAAGTCTTATGACTATGAGTAGAATTGATTGAAATAAATTTTATTACTATAGTTATAAAATTTCATAGATGGCGCGCATTAATTTTAAAATGGATTACTTATACTCAAAGCCGAGATATAACAAATAATTATCTACCGGGACAAACAAATCGTTGAGCATGATACAAGGCCGAGATATAACATTGAAAAATCTCTCGACTACTATATAAAATGCAAGGTTTATGGTCAACTTGCAACTTGACGTACATCTCCATAAAGCTATCCATTTAAGCCTCGTTTGCTGTAATGTAGATAAGATGGCAAACGAAGAAGGTCTTATTGTTCAAGACCGCGAGATGTATCTTAATCAGCGTGTCCCATGTCCTTGCTCTCAATGCAAGTTGGCAATTAGACGAAAACGCCGATTGTCTATAGAACACGTACGACGATTTGGCGAGTTTCAATTTGAGATCATTGATCAGGCGATTGCGAATTTTCAGCAAACGGTAATTTGAAGTTAGCATTTTTCATGCATTGTACTCTCAAGCTAATTGAAAACCATACACAATAAGATTGGGTCTTGTTGGCAAATTTTGTATCCAGGGGGGTGATGTCTCGACCCAAGGGGGAGTGCACCCTTTGCGGCCAATTAGAAGAGTTCGTGGACGTGCGATAGATGGATTGCAGGAGCCAATCGACCACTCGCAAGGCCCATCTATACCGTCAATGCCAGAGGAGACAGGCAACCTTCCCGACTTGCCTACAATCTTGGAGCCTGAGATGGAGGCAATGATCGATGCATTGATTCCCATGGATGTTGAGACATCTGACCCGCTTAGAGAGGAAGCATCCATACCATTATATGATGGGTGCCGAGTATCTCGGTTGAAGACATTGCTTGCACTCTTAAGTGTGCAAGTAAAATACGGTTGGAGCAATACGAGTGTGACTGAGTTATTCAGGTACCTTGCACACAGACTTCATTGTTTTTTTTAAAAAACAGTATTATTGCAAACATTTGTGTTTTTTCAAGGTGTTTTATGATTTTTTTCAGGTTATTGAAATATCATATATTGCCACCTGCAAACACCATGTCTGAGTCTCGTGATGATGCACGACATGTTTTACGGAAGCTTGGCATGGACTACAATAACATCCATGCATGTATCAACGACTGCATATTGTTTCGAGATGAATACGAGACTATGGAGATATGTCTAAAGTGTGGTTCTCACAGGTATCGACAGGACTTGCAAGGGCAGACCATCCCTCAAAAAGTTCTCAGACACTTTTCGCTCATCCCCCGCATAAACCACATGTTTCGCACGTCTGCCATGGCAAGCTTGACAACGTGGCATGTGCAGAATAGGTCCACGGATGGAGTTCAACGAATATCAGCAGATTCGCGCGCATGGAGCCACATTGACTCTACCTTCCCAGGCTTTGCGGGAGAGCCAAGGAATCTTCGGCTCGGTCTCGCCATGGATGGTGTGAACCCATTCGGTCTGCGCCCGACTTCTTACAATGTGTGGCCTATAGTGCTTGTCAACTACAACATTTCTCCATGGCTTTCTACGAAGAAAGGACATCTCATCCTTAGCTTGCTCGTCCCGGGCCGCTACAAAGTAAAAAATATGGACGTGTATCTTCGTCCATTAGTCGATGAGCTTAAGATTTTGTGGGAGGAGGGTGTCACGGTGCAAGATATGAGTAGGCGCGATAGTCGGCGGTCAGTCAACATTCGAGCCATTCTCATGTGGACGATGCATGACTTTCCGGGATTGGGAGAGTGCTTAGGTGAGCAGACCTTTGTTCTCGCTGGTAATATCTATATTTTATTTCATTCAATCAAGTATTCACTAGGTCGTGGATCGCCTTGCAGGTCTCGTTACCTCAGGTTATCATGCATGTCCATTGTGTGGGCCACAGTTAGACTCCCGAAGGTCACGAACCATGAAGAATATGGTATATCAAGGACACGCCGCTTTCTTGCCGGAGGATCATGAACTCAGGGAAGGTTTTCTTGGACGACCTCCAGCACGTATGAACGCTGCAAGCTGGTACGAGCTGAAAATGGTAAACCCGGAATCACATCCAAATGGAATGCGACGGTTCTCAGTTTTCTACGAGTTGCCATATTGGACCCACTTATAGGTCAACCACTTGTTGGATCCCATGAATATTTTCAAAAATGTGGGCAGCTTGCTATGGGACCACATCACAGGAAAGAGAGACACTATAGGGTCACGAATGGATTTAAAGGAGGTAGGTAAGATGGAGGCGCTTTGGCCGCAGTCGAGTGCTGAAGGGGGAGTGCAGCTTCCTCACGCTCCCTGGGTTTTTTCTACCAAAGAAGAGCGCACTGTGAAGCAAGTAATCAAGTCTATCCGCACTCCGACGGGTATGATGCGTTCTCTCAGGTTCGCATTTTCTAAAGATGACCAAATGTCTGGGCTAAAATCCCATGATTGGCATAAGATATGTCAGGTTTGTGAACAGAATGGATTTTAATTAGCGTGGACATTTTGAAATTTGAAAAGTGACCATTATTCTTAATGCTTTCTCATTTGTGGCAGTTTGTCCTACCGATCGCGATCGCGGGATGCCTAACTCCAGAAATTCGCGGGGCCATTTACAAGTTGTCGACTTTGGTGCAATGGATCTCACAGAAAGAGATTAAGACGTCCTCTATTGAATCCGCAAGGCGGGGAGCAGTTGAGACGGTTTGTCTCTTTGAGAAATACCTGCCCACTAGCATGCTCACGATACAAGTTCACCTTCTTGTGCATCTTGTGGACGAAGTGGAGATTGCTGGACCTGTCCATACGCGATGGATGTTCTTCTTGGAGCGCTTCATGAAAACCCTGAAAGGCTTTGTGCGACAACGAGCTCGTCCGGAAGGTAGCATGGCGGAAGGTTGGTTGGTGTCAGAGGCGTTAGTGCATATCTCACAAGGGCTACCAACGGTGGAACCAGACAATGAAATGCTATGGACGCTGAAGGACGATGATAGGCTGACTGGAGATGTGGTGGTTGGAAATGGGGTAGAAAAAAGAATGGATGCCTCAATGGAAGAGAAGGTGAATCGCTTTTGTATGTTGCACAATGCCTCCATGGAGATGTGGCTCGCCAAGTACCAGATTGCAAGGCAAGATCGAGAGGAAGCGCGAGCTGAATTCCGACGCAGTACGCGTCACCGACCGATTCGATATCCCGAAGGCATGGAGGAGATGCCGCGGTTTATGTCAACACGATGGTTACATGGAGCCTTGACCGCAGCATCCAGCGAAGGGACAGAGGTCTCAATGGAGGAGTGGGAGTTCTCGAGGGGATGTAGTCCAAAGGTAATGAGGGGTTTAGAATGTGTCGTATCTAAATTTGCTTGCTACATCTAATTTGAGTGTTTCAATGTGCAGTACAAAATATATAGTGCAGCGTGGTCGCGCGGACGGCATTTTCGGGTGGAGCGTATTGACCAAATGCGCTCCACAATGGACTGTGGTGTCATGGCAAGGTTTGAGCAAGAGAGCCGGTGACGAGCAACGGATCTGAACACGGTTGTGGATGAGATGGAGTATTTTGAGAACTTGCAAAGTATTATTACGGTGGATTACCGTAGCTTCTCCATGATACTATTCGATGTGCAGTGGTTCAAAGTGGTACTTGGAGGAGCTGGAGCAACAGTTCGATGAGGTCCATCTGGATTTCTCAAAATAGATTCCGAAAAAAAATGGATGGATTCGGGCGACACCTTTGTGTTGCCGGCCCATTGTGAACAGGTACAAATAGTCATTTGCTTGTTAATTGTAATACGACATGGTTTATGTCACAATGGTTTGAACTCGCTTTGTAAGTGTTTGTGAACAGGTAATCTTCTATCCAAACCCCCGACAACCTCGATGGTGGTATGTTATACCTTCAACTCCTCGAGGTGCGAGAGTATATGATCAAAGCGATGTTCCAGGCATAGATGAAGAAAATATGCAAATAGAGGGATCGAAATTACAAGGGGTGGAGGCCACCGCAAGCTTGGAGCCCGCATCGGCTAACAATGATGGAAATACAGAAGTCGTAGAATTTTTTGAGAACGAGGCAGACTCGTTCTTTTGTGGTGACATGTCTATCGACCTTCCAGTGTATGCAGAGTTATGTCAGGAGATTAACATGGGACCATAGAATACTTCATTCTTGGAGAATTGTATTACTCGATTCGTTGTTTAGATCTTCCATAAAGGTAGATAAGATATGCATTTTAAGAGGGATTTTTCAAAAATGATTTATATTAATGTGCTTTGTATAGTTTAAATTGATTATTCTAACATCATTTTTTATTTATGCAGGTATCGACTTTTTCAGGATGAGTCGAGGGATGAGCGATGAGGAGTTTCAGGACATGATGGCACGCATGTTTCCATATCAGCTCGTGAGATTCAGAGAGATGGCAGATTAGGAGCTGTCTCATTCTTCGTCAGGGCGCTCTGCTAGATCAACTTCAGCTAGATCAGCTTCAGCGCGATCAAATGCTTCAGCTTCGAGCAGACGAACTCGACGCTCGCGACTTGGGCCAGAGGGAGGGACTGCGACTGCAGGAGGATCAAGGGGGTGCTGCTATGGAGACACGGACGCGGTGCCTCCGTCTCGTCGTTCAGCTGGAGCTGCGTCACCTCCAGGATTTGTCACACCTGTGGGGACGTCCACTCCAGTTACTCTGGCTTTTGCGCAGCCGTCGGCAGATGGCACGCCATTTGGTGGCACTCCTTTTGGTGGCACCCCCTTTGGTGGCACCCCTTTGAGTGGCACTCCGGGAGAGGGTACCCCCGTCGGTACACCGAATGTAGTCTCCTGGATATGCCCAGGAGCATGGATGGAGATGGGAGAGGGCCCATCTTAGGCATACTCCTAGGGGTTATGGATACCTAGTGGATGGCAGGTCAGGAGCCATCATCATGAATGATGAGTGCATATATCATGTATTTATTTCATGTATCAGTTTTATGATTTCAGTATACATTCTTTTTGTTTGCAAACGTTTTGTATGCAACAGTGCAGAAACTATTTTGTATGGCTCTCATACATCACACATTGCTATATGTGGTAGGGCAGCTTGCTGCCCTGCCAATTTTTTTTTTCTCTGTTACCGTCGCTATTTGTGTCGCAAATTTACTGCACGCGTCGCTATTGGCGTCGCTATGAGTGTCGCAAATTCTCTGCAATCGTCGCTATATGCGTCGCTATTTGCGTCGCATATAGCGACGCATATAGCGACGATTCTATGGCATCGTCAATAACGACGCTTTTTGCGACGACGGGGGCAAATTTTGTTGTTTGTATTTTCGTCGCTTTAAACGTCGCTATAAGGTCTATATCTTGTAGTGTTAGTAGGTACTATGCTACGATCAGAAGACTTTTCTTGCACTTTCTCTTTCCCCTTGTCTTTGTGTCTTTCATTGCACAATTCATGACATTATGGCCTTATGTGGTCTTTCTTCCCACAATGATGACAAGTTAGATTTGCATTTCTCCCACGAGACTTACTGTATGACTTGCCACACGACTTGGACCGAGGTTTTTGCAAATCCTGTCCACAACCATTACCACAGTCATTCTTTGCATTTCTATCATTATCGGCCTCTAACTGTCAAAGCATGAGATACACGAGAGGCATCCAAATTCTTACGGTTTATCTCTTCTATAAAAGAGAGCTCTCAACATCAGATAGCTTCAGAGTAGTGGCAGAAGCACATAAGGCAGTGCAGAATACATCCCAAGTCTCATTAAGAGTTCCAAGCAAGAACAATGGAGTGACATCATCTTTGAAATCAAAGCCCTGTGAAACCAAGTTCTTAAGAATAGCATGAAACTGGCTTAGATGAGGTGACATGGTCATATTCTCTTTCCTGCGAAGATCCATAAGTTGTTTTAGCCAATACATTTGACTTGCAGGACTTTGCTTGTCATAGAGGTTCTTGATCTTATCCCAAAGCTACCAAGCACTCTGTGTTCCTCAACCACATTGTAATGCACCTATTCAATGAGAGACAAGATGAGGGTGGACTTGCATAGCTCATCAAGCTCCATCCATTCTTCATTAGTCATAGTTTCAGACTTCTCCCCACTTAACCTTAGGGCTTTATCTGTGATTTCTGCACCAATACATGCCAAACTTGGCTTTTCCAATAGGCATAATTCATACCATCAAGCTTAATGATGTTAAAGATAGCACTATCAGTGGAAGAAGATGCCATACTGCAAGCTAAAATAGTGTAGAGAGTTTAAAACTGCTTGTTGTAAACTACAAAAAATGACAAAAAAACCACAAAAAAACAAGGCAAAATAGGGAGAAACGAGTATTTAATGATGTTGGCCACCAAGTGCCATCATAAGTATATCAAACCAGGATGATTCATCATGAAAAAACATGATAGTTCAGAGATATATGCTTTCTATAATTTATGACAGCAGTGTACAATGAGAGCTGACAGTAGGCAAAACCCAATATTCAAAGTCAATCATTGATTGTCAATGCAAAACCAGCATCAAATGGGCATAAACAAGCATGTAATAGTCAAACTAACATGAGCCAACACCCAAGCATGTCAGACAAAGTCTATCAGTAAAGTCAGTACACTCCCAATCAATAGGGAAAAATCTTGACTAAGTTACTCATGAATATATATGTGCATCACATGGGTTCAAAATAATGTATTTTTAAAATATCATTTTTATATATTTTTTACATACAAAAGGATATAATATAAAGGGATTATTTATAGATTGAATAGAAAAGGGTTATGTTTTATTTTTAAAAAACAAAAAATAAGGATATTTATAAATAGACCTTGAACGCACGTGATGTAGAGGATATACATAATCTAACTTCCCTAATGGCAAAACGTACACACCACTGCCAAGACTTGATACAAGTTAATGTTTGCTTAGTGAATACAAAGAAAAATCAGCCCAAGTACATCTACACGGACCAAGATATATCAACCATACATCATCCACGAGGAGATTCCGGTCTTAAAGATCCAAAAGCTCAATATGTATAACCTACACTACTCAATGTCTGATAAGCATACAAAGACGCTCCCACTAGCACAAAAGCCATAATTGTCAAGCAAATAAGCTCAAACAAAGCATATAAAAGCACTAGTGATAGAGTATCCGGTTGATAGTCCAGTGATAATGTGAGCTAATGTTGATAAATTGTGGTAGTAATCCTAGTTTGCATGACCATTATAAAAGGTAGAGGAACAGCGGTCTTAGCACAACAAGTCTCCTTCATTTCCACAAAGAATGCAAGCATTGGTTGAAACAAATGAACGGATATCTTTTAGCTTTCAAGGACCATATATTGTTCCAATTTTATTCATCCAATTTTTAGCATATGATATGTTTTTTCCACGAATTCGTGTCCAATCACTCATGCAATTTGCAAATTTGAGTCCATGCTATGCAATCAATTGAGTGATGTTCCACACAAAAAATTATGAATGCATTGAGGAATTTGTGCCTACCCTAACTACATATGCTTGTGCGTCATGCAAATGCAAACACAAAAGATGCACACAACAAAAAATAATTTGATAATGACGTTGACTTAAGAGTCCAAAATTTTGGTAGAAAATTTCGCCCTCAGGTTTGCAGTGGTAGAAGTGCATCATCATGACACCAGCCTTCTCTTTATTTATCTGTCACTAAAAGAATAAAGAATAAAGTGACGGTGACGAGCCCCCGTAGTGTGCATGGGCAAGTACTGCTGGTGTAGTAATACACGGGCGGCTAGGCAAAGGCGTCTTTACTGATTTCATAGCACTATTAATATCAGATTTTATCTTTGACTTACATGCTCCTAACAACTCCAAGCATTAGATAGTAGTGGCAATGGGACATGTTGCAATCTTTGGTTTTCTACTACATACACTCAATTATAAAAAAAGATATGTTGAGTTGCAAGTTGAGTTGCAGAGTTATTATCATAGATCAAATAACCTATATCTTCATGCCAAACATGTATCTTGCTGCTCAAACATTCCACATTCTACCATTCATGCAAAGTTGATGGATATAGAGCTGCCAGTAAAACAAGATTGAATTAGAATACTGCAAAGAATTTTTTTTTAAACTCTGATGCAAAAGAATAAAAAATGATAAAATTTAAAAACTTACTATTTTGTTTATAACTTGCTTATTGTGTAAGAGATTTGTTTATGCGTATAAACATGTTGGATCGACACTTTTGTTACTGTATTTGTTCCATTAAACACTTTTCTAAATTCTAAAATTCTACTTTTTCAATGTTTGCTAGGGTTTGCAGCATCCTTACGCCTGACCTTGAAACTCCCTCGAGTACTTAGGTGTATCAAAATCCAATCCACCTTATAGTACTTATCAGAAACCCAATTATCGCCATTATCTTTCCTATTGAAGATCTCCACTACAAGTATATTAATGATGTTTTTTCCCTGTGAATACATCTATAATAACCAAATAGAAAAGTTACCTATTAGCATGTGTATAATTTGCAAATGTTCTCTCTAAACGAAATGAAATTTAAATGGAGCAATTTAAAAAAAACATTGTATCTATAATTCTTTTTACAAAGAAGCCCAGAGATGTTGAAAAAGAAGTTGACTTATAAGAAGAGCATTGTTCATTCATTGACAAATTCCTAAAGTACAAAAAAAAGAAATCTCGGGTCAAAGCATACATATAACTTACATAGGTTTTTTCCAAATGAGTTGAAACTTAACCATGGAGCAACAAAAAAAGTAACAATATATCTGCGGCTCTCTTTGCAAAGAAGCCCAAAGATATTGAAGAAGTTGAGTTTTAAAAAAATCATTTTTCTCCATCCTCGGAGACTATTGGAGTTAAAAAAAAAGGAAAACTCAATATGTATATAGCTTGCATACATTTCTTCCAAACGAGATAAAATTCAACTATAGAGCTACAAAAAAACAAGACAACATACCTATAACTTTGTTTACAAAGAAACTGTAAGATGTTGAATTAGAAGAAGTTGAGTGTTCAAAAGATCATTGTTTTTTATTGTAAGAGACTCCTAAAGTACCAAAACAAAAGAAATTACATGTCAGAGAATGTACATAACTTACACAGGTTTTGTCCAAGCGAAATAAAACTTTACCATAGAACATCCATGGAAGAGAACAATATACCTATAAAGTTTTGTGAAGAAAATCTTAGGACTTTGGTAGAACAAGCTCTACTCTCATAAAGCATGTGAAACTCACTCTATGTTCGCGTAGAGGAAATAAAAAGGGTTACAAACAGGGCAAGCAACAATGAGGTTGCAAGATTTCGTTAAGAAAGAAGAAGCGAGGAAATAGATATGATAAATTTGAGTTTCGCCTAAGAAAGAGAGGGAAACTGAAAAGGTGAGAAATGAAAAGTCAAACATTAAAAAAAAAAATCGAGTCACAAACTTCCAGGAAGTGTCAGCTTTGTATTCCCCACATTTTCTCTTATTTTATTTTAGAGGAAAGATTTGGGCCAAGGTATGACTAGAAGATTGTAACATGAATCTGGAATCCCAACTCTCTCATTAATTAGGATTATATTTGTTTATTCACTCCTTAAGGGGCAAAAAAGAGAATCCACATTTCTCCTAATGCTAATATAGTTAATAATCAAATGATTAGCTCATTCAGGTTTGAACATACATAAGCAAGAGGTTAGAAGGAAGAAGGCAAGGAAACCAATCCAATATTACTAGACTAATCATCACAAGGAAAGCAATCGATGATTGCTTAAACTCTGGAATCCTAAAACTCATTAAAGAAGGGAAATGGGGTAATCTAACGAAGGTCTATAAATTCACATCGTAGTTTAGCTTGAGTCTATTTGGGAAGTTAACAAAGAAAGACTTTCTGGTCAAAACGTTGTAAACTCAAGTAGAGTATTGAAACTAGTAAAGCTAGATTAGCATAAAACTCATTTGGAATATTGTAATTAGCAAAGCTAAATGCTTTTGGACGATCTCATGTATGCTGGCAAATTGAGCAACAGGGATTTGTCCAAACTAGTAACTATCGTTAGCTAATGTCCAATGTTTTATTGAAACTTATTTAACATAATAACACAAAATCTGCTCATGTCTAAAAACAGTATGCAACAATTGTTTGATATCGAAGGAAATCCACGGTAAATTAGAACGAAACTTATTTTACAAGGAACTATCTTGAATTTCTTAATTATATAGGCCGAGTAACCGTATACCCATGCGGGCCGTGTTTACATATTGCCGCGCGCGCGCGGGCGAGAGAGAGAGAGAGAGAGAGAGAGAGAGAGAGAGAGAGAGATAGATTGGTTAAGCATCTGCTGAATGCCTGGAGCCGGCTAATATATGTTAAGGAGCTCGATGTCTTATTATTTGGAGGAAAGAGTCCTGCAGAATTGATAGGAGATGCGCGTCTGGTAAAGTTAGAAGGTGTAGTTCTGATAGCGAATGGAGCAGTCGCGGTACTGGACGCGGGCGGAAAGGGCGCTGTTGCAGATGCGCCAAATGTCGAAGGAGAGGTGCTGGAGACAGCACTGGCAGTCGTCGGGGGAGACAGAAGGGGAGCATTCGGCTTGGCCGTAGGCGGGCGCGTTGCCCCCGCCGTATCGAGTGCTAAAGGAGTAGTCCTCCGAGTAGGGGGTCTCTTGCACCAGGTGGCCCAGCACCGTGCCCAGGTGGCTCCAGTACGGGCTGCCCTGCGGGATGGGGCGGGGCCCGCACGACGCTGCCACCTCACTGTCCTCATTGTCACTGCAAGCTGCACCGACTAGTCTCGCAGTACTACTAGGTGGCCACTGGCCCCCTCCAGGAGACAGAATAAATAACGCCAACATCATCACACGCATCACTACACTCATTCTCAGACACACTGAAGACAGCGCGCGGCCGGCCAACCTCGCCATGGCAGAGCCTCTCTCTCTCTCTCTCTCTCTCTCTCTCTCTCTGCGCTATAATATATTGCTCCGCAGAGTGTCAGTCCGCCGTGAGTCCTTTTTTGCCCACTGCGTACTATCCTCCCGAGTCCTGGCTTGCTTAAATATGGCGCCGCTCTCACGCCCCGCCTTTCTTCTTACCAACCTCCATCTTCGCAGTGCACCTCCACGTCTCAGCTCTTTTCCGCCCACAAACGCACTAGTTGTTAAAGCAATCATTAATTCCCTTTACCTCCACTCTCGATAATAATTGCTTAATTAGTCGACACTCTCATCATTGCTCCCTGAGGACGTGCGGCGTGCCCTGAGCCCTCCAAATAGAGATGCTCTTTATGTTCTGATTCTTCTGAGCTTCACTAATAACTGTGCCTGACTTTAGGCAACCATAAAGTTTTGGAACCTTCCACTTAAAGTTATGAATACAAAACCACAGGACAGCGACAACAGCACTTTGTCTAATGCACTTTGTCTAATATTTGCTTGAATCAAAATTGTAAGTGAGAAAGTGCTTCTTTACCACCTTTGAAACCATTTCCTTAAGTGTATCATCACAATGACTTTCTATACGCTAAATCTCTGAAAGAAAAGTACATTGATACATAGCTGTTCATCTGAATTAGAGAATTGCAAATCGATATAAGTGGTCAACCTTTTCAATATCCATGTGAATTGATTTGAAATTCATATTCTTTTGGTTTCAACAAAGCGGGTTTGTTCTTGAAACTTGTTTGAAACGTTTAATCCTACCAACCAACAACATTCATAAAGTGACAATTTCTATCAAGTTATAATATCATAGGCACATGATATCTTGAATACATTCAAACCTACTCAATGAGCCACATGAGTGTCTTTAGGAATCCTTAGTGAAAATTTAGAATATTAATGTACACAGTTTGTCATAGTTTGTTTCTTATTCCTTACATTGTTTGCCTTTCAAAATGACTGTTACCTACAAGCACTTAACTTGCTTGAGTATTATGTTACAATAAGCAACCATCACATGTCTTAATCTTATCTTCTTTATAACTTTTATTCATCATCTAGGTGGCTAGCATGTACCCTATTTGCATATCAAGATCACAATTGAAGGTATCAAAAACTAAACACTAAGATTTTGTCTTACCTTGTGTGACTAGCAAGCTATCCAAAAGAAAAGAAAACAAGTATGGAGCCATTCATAGATGGAACAAACAAAAGTGGTAGGACAAAGTTCAACTTAGGAGGAGTTGCATGCTTTACAATGCATTTTAGTAGTTAGATTAGAGAAAGCTGATATCACTGGAGTTTGAGAGGCTTTTAGTCTCAGTTACTTTTTGAAATAGGCTTCTCTTCAACCTTTCCTAAGTTTTCCCCAAGGTTCCATTAAAGATCTCAACCATGAGCTCCATTTCATTATCGAAACTTCAACTTTAAGTGTTAAAGAACCTATGAGGAGCCTTCTAAGCATGATATGCTGCATGTAGATAACCATTGTTGGGGGATCGAAGCCAACCATTATATCAACCATTTCTAAGCACTTTTTGACGTGATCTATGTTGATTTGAGCCCTGCATTTAGCGACATACATAATTTAATTAAGTTGTGCATTAGGAAAAATATGGGTTGTGGATCTTTTAGGGGCTTTGACTCGCTCTCTCTCCTAAACAATAGGGCAAAGTGGAATTTTTGCAAAATCTTCTTTTTTCAACAAGTTCAAATCTCTAATTACCACTCCTAGCGGAGTGATGGTTCAATCTATCATTGTCCACATTGGCATCGTCCAACATGATCACTATGGTGTGCTTATTTGGGTCATACAATACCTTGATACACTTGTCATAGTCCACCTACCCTTCAAACTTCTTCTTATGTGCCTTCAAATGCATTTGTCTACTAGTCTTCTTCCTTCTAGATCCTTGGCTATTACCTCAATAAGATTATGAATCTCATGGTATTACAAGTGGCAATACCACTTGATTTCCATCTTCAAATTATATTTCTTATGTGAATAGCTGAGGCTTACTAATTCTCTCCACAAGACTTTCTCTCATTGTCTTGTAATTTGAAAGAACCCTCGGGTAAGTTACTTATGAATATATGTGTACATCACGTGGGTTCAAAATAAGGTATTTTTAAAATACCATTTTTTTACATACAAAAGGGTATAGTATAAAGTGGTTATTTATAGATTGAATAGAAAAGGGTTATGTTTTATTTAGGAAAAACTCACAGATAAGGATATTTATAAAGAAGCCTTGAACACACGTTGATGTACAGGATATACATATAGTAACTTCCCCGAGAAAGAACCTAACACAACATGTGATGGTGAGATATTAAGGAAAATGAATTTCTTGTTAATATAACAACTTTAGCTTATGCACACATAAAAAATTTACATTTCATTTTTTCTTAATTTTGATTTTTCTATTTTTGGAATTTTGTTCTTTCGTTCTAAGTTTAGGTATGTTTTGAGTTTGGAGACCCTTAGCCTCAACCTAATTGAATGCAATATTTCTTAGGATTGCAAGGAGTGATTTGTAGATATGTTGATTCCAAGGTGTGTGGATATTTGTGACAATGTGCTTGTGCATTTTTTATGGAGATGTTAATTCCAAGGTGTGTGGATTTTTGTTATGATATGCTTATGCATTTTTTATATACATGGTGGCATAATACACAATTAATGGGGCAACAAATTGATTGTAAAAGTGAGGATTATACTCAAATGCAACATAATGATCCATAAAATCTAGGTATATATTGGCATATGCTATGTAGGTTAGGATATTTGTAGGAATTTTTTTTCTAGAATCCTTTCTATGAACTTGCATTTGAAAGATGTTATGAGGCATCGTGATGATGAGTTCTTTGGCAATTGAGGGATGCTTAATGAATGTTTAATGAAGATGAACTCAAATTCCTAAGATAGCCATGCCACAACGTTGGTCATATATTTGTCTACAAGATTGACATCAAATCTAATGTAGTTGCATGCGAACATATTGAAGTTTTTGTCAAGCCCCTTAATATCCTTACTTACATTGATGGCCATATTGGTAGCTATTTCTAGTAAGGTGATGATATCCTTACTATATCAATAGTCCAATCATCATAAGGCATGACATTGTATTTTTTTTGCTGTGAGTTTAACCCTAGGATAAGAAAATGCTACAATTTCTTTATTATCAAGGTCAAGCTTTGTGATTTTCACAGATTATATAGCTATTAATGGTAGTATAATAGGTGCTTTATATAAGGACTGGGTTGTGGATAATACTTTTTAACAAGGCTATAATGCAAAAATCATATTCCTTTTCCATCAAGAGTCGCAAGCTCCATATTGTTGGTTCTATAAATTTGCCATACATGGAAAGGTCCGAGGCCTCTAAACTTCATCTTTTGCTTGTGACCTTTATTGGAGTAGAGCAATACCAAGATTCCCTTAAGTCTCCTTATTTAACATAATTTGCAAACTAAGCTATCTTCTTTGCCTTTTCACAAATTAATACATGTGTCGCTAGTAGCCTTGATTCTAAGATATGTTTATGTTCTAGCAAATGGCTAGTCTAGGCTTCTCTACCATCCCATCGTCCTTACACCACTACTCTCAAGTTCGGAACAAAAATCTCAATCAATATTATGGGACTTTGAGAGGTTGAAGCTACCTTGGTTAGCACTTTGATCAATATTCTATTTGTGGCTTCCATGTAGTTGTTTACTTTAGGGTAATAGGGAGAGGACATTCAATAAATGACCATGAACATGGACAATAAGTGTGTGATTACTTTGTTGATAAATTATATATCCTAATCACTCATAATTTATAGGCAAAAACCAAATCGAGAGATTACCTATTCCCACAAGAACTTCATTGTTATCCTAGCATTCTTCTTACAAGTGGCCCATGCCTCAACCCACTTTTTCAAGGAGTTAAGTGCAATGATAATATACTTAACTCCTAGGTAGTTCACTATATGTATACCCTCCATATCACACGCGTTCAAGGCCTATTTATAAATATCCTTATCTGTGAATTTTTTCTTAATAAAATATAGCCCTTTTCTATTCAATTTGTAAGTAACCCCTTTATATGTGACCCTTCTGTATGTAAAAAATGTGTAAAAATGGTATTTTAAAAATCCCTTATGTTGAACTCACATGATACATACATATATTTATGACTGATCTCCTCGGGACTTAACTTGTGGGTACTATGCTACAAGGCTTATAGATCATCTGAGAATTTCAACCTCCCATTTCTCAAAAGATTAACGTGCTATGACTAATGTGAGTTCCCTTTTTACATAAGTACTTTTTTACGATGTTAATTATTGCAACATTTTACAAAATTCACCATATTGTAGACGAAAGTGGACCACAATAATGAATATTATAGAGCTTTGTGTATCCTAGAATCTCTATTAAAATTTTATCTTACAACTCTTGCATGTGCTTCTACTAGGACATTGTGCATCTTATGCTCATTGATGCACCTTCTCATCAATCAGTCTTAGACTAGTCAAGGTATAGTTTTCTAAGAATTAGCTGATAGGGTTGCACTTTATGAACAGGATAGCAAAGTCAAGCTTTCTCTACTAGGCAATCAAATATTCCTTTTTCTAACACTTCTATGATACCATTTGTTTAATATGTGATCAAGTCTTCTTTATAAATATCTTCTTCTCAAGATATTTTAAATAAGTATTTATGAGGAAGATCATTCACCATGTAGTTTACTATAGGTTCTCTGTTTATAGGTACTTAGGACATGTGATCGACCTCATAATATTGCATTCCTTTACTCACTCAACCATTGAGAAGTCAAATTCAAGAAAAGATAACAACCATTGGGCTATACATCCAATTGCATGGCATTTGTTGACTAAATAGAGTAGAGTATGATGGTTAAACGAATAGTATTACTAATAAATAGTGATAATTTTTTCTTAGCAAACACAATCTCCAAACCCTCCTTCGTAGTAGAGTAATTCATTTCTATGTTTGTGAACTGTCAACCAACAAAGTTGACTCAATAGTCGAAATTGTGCTCTCCTAGCTAGCACCGTACTCTTCCCACAACAAACTTCAAAGCAATGATATGTAGGTGGAAGATTATATTCTAGTTTGGGGCTCACTACATTGGAGCTAACATTAAAGTATTTTTCATTACTTCATAAGCACACATGCATTCCTCAGTCCACCCAAAGTCAATCAACAATTTGTATAAGAATCAAATGATGAGCACATGGTTCAACACAAACTGTTTATAGTATCTTGTGTGGCCAAGAAGGCTTCCAACCATTTACAAAGCATGTCCTTGAGGTTGCTACACATGAGCTACTAGAAGATAGCAATGATGTTAGTTAGACCAAAGAGTATTACTATATATGTAAGCACTCCCCACTCCCACTCCATGCTAAATGTTATCTTGTGTTATCATTCAACTAAACTTATAGCTAATTATAGCCTAGAAATCCATTGCGATAGGCATAAGCGTCCTTCAGTACAACCCTTTCCAACATATGCTTAGTGGAAGGTAATCAATAATTATATATTTTTATCACTATACTGACTTTTTGTAGTTGATATGCACTTTGGATTTTTTGTTTTTCTTCTATGCAATAACAATAGGAGAAATCGAGCCTAAGTGCTAAATTTTGTAAATGAAACCTACATCTAGAAGCTTTTCTATCTCTTCTTTGATAGCATGTGTATGCTTTAGACTCATTCCATAGGGTTGTTGTTTAACTGGCACTAACTTGGCATCATGGGGATGAGTGAGGATGCTAGAGTTGATCCTTTGATCTCCTTTCTTAAGTTTGGTGAAGCATTTGGGAAGATCCTTCAGTTTTTTCTACTTTCACTACAACAAAATCAGAGTAGAGATATGGAGGTGTCATAGACATTAGAAAGCCCATCTAAAATATCATGTAGATTCACATGTAAAAACGTGGGACACATGCTCGATAAAACATTGATTTCAGTCAAAAAGTTGGCTTGCAAGTTTCTCGGGATGTGTGTGTTGTATATGAGGAAGAGGCCTACAAATTTGCTAGAAGTGTAGCGCTGATTCTGAGAAGAGGGGCTATTCACATAATCTTGGGGAGCTTTAAAGGAGTCATGAAATCAAGAGAAATTGTTTAAATGGAGCCCATGAAGTATGAAATTGAGCTCTTGCAGTTGTAATAAGCAAAGAGCATTACTTTTGCAATACAGGTCTTGTCAAATTTTTGGCCGTGAGGTCTATCAACACAACAAGTTCACGTATTGCATGTTGAAAGGATATGCCAATATATTTTGGGGAGCTAGACGATCATTTGCAGCACCACATTCTAGAGATGGCAATCTACTTGCTTTGAGGCGGCTGTTGATGTGAAGAGCCTCCTTCCTCATATTATTGATCGATGAAGTGATCGAGTAATGACTGTAATAGTTTGATCATTATGATCAACGTGGGTGGGTTGCAGAGTATAATGAAGACCATTGGTGATTGTTTGGAGAGCATACTATGGTTGTTTCCAACAAGAATGAAAAGAAGAGTGGTAGTTTACAACGAGGGAAAGCATTCATACTTTAAGGAAAAAGCTAATGCAAAAGCGAGAAAAAAAATTGTAATAAGGATTTGTGAAAAACCTTCACGCTTAAGTGTTAAACCTTGTAAACTCATGTGTATAGAAACCCCTTAAGCATTAGAGGGAGGGGCCCTTCTCATGTGATTGTTTTCTTTCGTTGGTGAGGAGGGAGGGTCACACCAAGTGTTTGGAGAAATTTGTGTAGTCTCTACAAGCTTAATGTATACAAACCTCAATGTATCACCACAACCAAAATATAAGGTATGATGATTTTTTAATTTGTTTTGAGGTTGTAGATGCTATATTTTTTGTGAGATTTTAAATATATTTGTGGTGGTCATCAAAGGTTATAGTGTTGGCTTGTAGTTTAGGCATGCTTGTGTTTTTTTGTCAAAATCTCTTGTTAAATTGTAGAAGTCAATCACTTTACCAACACTCCTTATCATCTCATTTTTGGATTGTGTGAGAGAGTTATCCTTGTTTATCGTTTCTGAAATAACACCTATAATCTGCATCCATCTAAAACAGTTTGCATTGTCACACCCATGTTGAAGCTTCCCTACATCTGATAAATTCTTTCTCAAATTGACAAACCATTGAATGTAAGTGAGCCACATTAGCTAAATGTGATTGTAAAAGGATCTTGAAAAGAATGATAAGGGTTAGAATCTCAAAGGAAGATACTAATTTAGGGAAATTCTTCTATCTACACTAATATATTAAAGAAATATTATGCTACAAAGACTTTCAAGGTGTGGCATGATAACGAAAACTATAAATGTACCTTATATCTAATTTACAATGAATTTGAAGGATATAACATGCAACATCACATTCAGTAGAAAATTTAGATTGCCTTTTATGGAAGTGTGGACAAATCTATGCATGTATGTTGGTGGGCATACTTAATTTCTATACTGGTGTCTCCTAATCACAATGACACCTATTGTCTCTTTGCTTCACTAGAATCCCCCAATTACCTCTCTATTTGATTTGCAATGCTAAACATGACAATTATAGGAATACTTGTGTCTAATTTGCAAGTCCCAACAAAATTAATGAGACATTCTGTCAACTATTATAGACCTATATTACCTACTGTGAACCATTATAAACTTGCACCATACTTATAATTTAGATCATGAATCTTGGTCCATAAGTAGCTCTAAATCAAACACAATCTAAAATCCCAAAACAATGTTAACAAAGGTAAATTCTCAAATGCAATATAAAAGCCAAGAGAGGTAGTAGACCATCTAATGCATTAAAAGTATCACATTCACTTCATGTCTATCCTATATAACAAACACCCTCACACATTTTTCAATGATCTTATTCTCCTATGGGATGACATGTTTCTTTTCATGTGCATATTTCTAAGCCAAAAGAAGTGGATAAAAATATGCTCATTAAAATTCATGGAGCCTCTATTATGCTAGCAAAAAAACACCCCATCCTTAATAGTTGAGAGCCCAACATAAGAGCCTTGACAACATTTCTAAGCTTGCAAGTCACCTCAATAATCATAGGCATGCCCACATACTGATGTTGCATGTTTCCAAAACATTCATAGAAGTCAAGGTTTAGAAAAAAACTATAGATCATGAAAAAACAATGCCAAAATTGGTGGCTATTACACAATGTTCTAAAGAATATGAGAAAGGCATAAAATTGACAAGTATATCGCCATTTCATAGAATGGTCAAATCAACTAAAAGACTCAGTGTCTTTCCACTTTTCTTCAAATAAATGGCATCCTCATGAACTCCATCCTCAGGATGTAGCCACAATATTTCCTTGTCACTATCTCTAGTAACCACAACCTTCACAATGAAGTGCCCATCTTTGTCAGGCCAAAGGACTATCCAAAGGTGAGAAATCATGATTATGTAGTGAACTTGTAATACACAATACCTACACAAGGTGGACATCGTTTAAAAAAATGAGCAACATCCTCTATTAACACTTTATCAAGGCTTGAGATTTCTCCTTAATGCTATACCTTTCCAAATGACTTTTTGAATATTCATATGTTTTTGAGAATGATATTAGTGTTGCTAATACCATTAACATTGGTAGATAAATTGAGTGGTTGGCCTCCTTAATCCCTGAACTAACACCATAGGAGAAAATGAAGGACCCTATTGCTAACAATCCACTCAAGCTAGCCCAATAGCAAACATTTTAGGCTCCTTCCTACAATATGACATTTACAATCCTTCTCCAAGCTCCATCAATATAACTTTATCTAAAATATCCATATAGATATGGGCCAAAGTAGGTAGAATACCCAATGCATCTAAAATATCCATATAGATATGGGCCAAAGTAGGTAAGACTATACACATGTCGAAATCTTCTCTAGCTCTACTCAACTAACTATTAAACAATTGGGCTTAACACACAGAAATATTTGCATTGACAATATCTATTGAAATATCTTAACTTTCTAGACAAGTTTGAGTCTTCCAAAATCCTATAGGCTATAGCTAACTTTGAACAAACCATGCTATTCTTTTCCAAGTTTCACCTAGACAATTGCTACCATTTCATCTTTTTACAAATAACTACAAATCAAATCATTATCAAAAAACACTGGAAGAACTAAAAGAAACTAGAAGGCTATCAAATAGATCTTTCTCTTCTTCTTCATTGTCTAAATCAACCATACAATCATCTACATAAAAATCAAGAAGTATGAGGTTAGGTCTACTCAACAAAACATCAACACCTCACTCTAGCATGATTAGCAAGCTTGATTCGAAGCCTTGATCCCTCAACAATTTGAAGTCCAAACTACTTTACACAAGCCTAAGTAATCACATCGACTTGTGCTCCTCCATTAATATATGCTTTACCTATGTTTTGATTCTTATACCAAGTATCACAATAGAGAAAGTATTAGGCAACTCCTCTATACTCAAAACTCTCACTATTTCTCTCTTTCTTTCCTTAGACTTCATATTCACTAATATTTTTCACTATCCTCTCATCCTAGGGTACAAATTTGCTAAGAAAAATATGTATTGGCCTTTTTTCCCATCATATCTCTTTTTAGGCCACAATTATTTTTTACTTCTCCCAATGGAATATTAGAAGCATGATAATGTTTCCTAGGTGCTCTTGACTTTTTCCTTCTTTCTTCTCTTTCTTCTCTTCCTTCTTTATGTTTCTTCCTCTTTAACCACATATTTAGAAATTTGGGAATTTTCATAAAGTTTGGAAATTTCTAATGTGATTCATATTTGGACACATGGTCAAATCTTATCCCCTTACTTAAAGATGAAATTTTTTCTAAATGCTAAATAAGTAATCCCCCCAAGTCCCACTCTCAAATATGAGGTTAAGATTTAAACACTTGGTCGAATCTTTACTCCTTATTTGAAAGTGGAACTTGGGAGATTCCCAAAATTTCTAATATTGTATTATTTCCTCACTAGCCTAACTAGTCTTAGGTTCATCTCTCTCTGCATCTCTCCTCCTTTTGATGGTAGCCATTACATCAACTATCTTATTTTTCTCACTCTATTTTTTTAGAATTATACAGTTAATGGCATTTTTTCGTTTCTCTTCTTCCATTCGCCTTTGTACTTGGGATGTGGAATAGTCCTTCATTTCGATTGCAAAATTATTTTATTTGTTCAGAAGATTTTGAGGTAAACGATACATATCCCCTACTACTCTAGGTGGATAAGGACAATTTGTACTTATATGACTTATCTTTGCACAAGAAGAACAAGTTACCATTGGTCGTTTGAAATATCCTCTCCCATTTCCTCCTCTTCAATCTCTTAAATTTTCTTGACTATTTTGTCCTATAGGTCCCCTACTACCTCTTTTTTAAGATCTTTCTCTCAATGCTCCTAATTTCATGTTTTACATTAGGAAAAAAATGAACTCACAAATGGGCCCTTAAAAATAATATAGTTTAAGATGTGGACCTTTTGGATTGTCCAATAGGAAGGCTAGATGTTGACATCCATGGAGGGTGAATCTTCTCTCTTAAAATCTTGGGTTTTCTATTAAAAAAAGGGGTAGTGGGGGATTTAAAAAAGGGAGAATGAATAGTACACAAAATTTGAGTTTCTCTCACCTCGTATTTTCCCCCTTTTTGAAGAATTTTCAATTTCGGTTTTTTTCCCTCTCACGAAATCAATTTGACCCGAAAGTTGAGCAACAGACCACTCTCCCTCTCTTCTCTATACTCGTGAATTTTCCTCTCCATTGAAGCTTCTTGCTAAGAGCAATTAGGGTTTTGAGCGTTCTGCTTACCTCTGCACTTTCTTCTCCATGCAGCTCCAGATTTTGGGCAAAATACAAGTGCCCATCTCTCTTTGCATTTTCTCTTGTTTGCTATTTTCTCAATAGGGTTTGATGTCATTTCTTATTGTTATTGTTGTTTTATTGTAGAGGTTGT
Organism: Lygodium microphyllum; assembly: GCF_053477565.2. NCBI lineage: Eukaryota > Viridiplantae > Streptophyta > Polypodiopsida > Schizaeales > Lygodiaceae > Lygodium > Lygodium microphyllum. Next base: position 105,868,328 of record NC_141140.1, read on the forward strand.
TTGGGGCAGGAGACAGAGGTGCTCATCTCTCTCTCTCTCTCTCTCTCTCTCTCTCTCCTTTCTTTCCCCCCTCTCTATGTGTTGTTTCTCTTTTATGTTGTGTTTTCAATAGAATTTGATGTTGGTTCTAATTGTTGTTTTCTTGTAGAGTTTATTTGGGGCAAGAGGCAAAGGTGTTAATCTCTCTCTCTCTGTTTGGTTTTTTTTTTTGCTGATATCTTTTCAATACAACATAATGTTAGTTCTAACCCTTGTTGTTGTTTTATTGCATAGATCATTTTGGGTGACATTGCATCATCTCTCTCTCCCTCTCTCTTCCTCTCTCTGTGTTTCCTCTTTTCTATTGTTTTTTTAGTGTACCTTCATGTAAATACTAACTCTTGCTATTGTCTTTTGTAGGGATCAATTTGGGCAAGATTGGATAGGTGCTCATTTCTTTCTCTCTCCCGTGTACTCACACACACTCTCTTTCTTCCTCTCTGCATTATCCCTTTTCTACTATCTTTACAATAGGGTTTGATACTAGTTCTAACTTAAGGATCAATTGTTGTTGCAGCACTTAACACAAGGTAGAGTAGAGATTCTGTAGCTCAATTTACAGGTAAATCGATCATATTTTGTGGTGCCAAATTTTATTCATTTAATTACTGACTTTTATGTTTGATGGGATTGATGTTTTCTTATGTCCATAATTTGCAATGGGTTTTGATTAGCAATGATTCAATCTTATCTTTAGCAGATCAGCTTATAGGTAAATTGACCCTATTTTGTATTGCTTCTATTCATGCAGTTATCTAGATATTTTTTGCTAAAAGGGATTTATGCAAGTATTTTTGTTAAAAGGGATTCATGCAGGTATTTTTTTGTACATGCAAGTATTGTACAAGGTTTAGGTGAAGCATATAATTCTCGATCGACTATGTTGTTGTGGTGAGTGATTCCCTTATGCTAGATGATATGGATCTGCTAGAAGTCGATGGTTGAAAAATCCTCTACTTTATTGGTCCTATGTGTCCATTTGGATCTCCATGCCAATTGGCAATGATCTATGAGACTCTTGTATCATATCATCCATATAACACACAATGTGTTGAGTCTTAGAATATCTCAAGTGTCAATCCAATGTGCCTATTAAGATTTGCATCCCATATGGTTGCTATCCTTATAACAACTACTCTATAATACCCACATTTCATACAATGTATTGAGTCAAATCAGACTCCTCTTCATTATAATAAAATTTATTTTGGAAAAATTCTCTAAGTATTCTTGTGCTATTCTTTTCATTATATTTCATGTAAATGGTATAATTAAACTGATGCCTTGAAATTAAATCTATACTTTGTGTTGATGCATATATCCACATGCATTTCGATATCGATGTTTATGTCTGTTTACAAAAGTGTAAACATCTCTTTACATCTAATGCGTAGGTTATAATGCGTGAGAAAAGAACAAGCATTCTCTCGATAGAAGTACGTAATAGAAAAGATGAAGAAGGGAATTGGATCACTGATACGTATCTTGCTTGTCTTAGGTACATATGCATCTAAGTATGAAGGGAGCTTTCAGGGTGAAAGCATCTGCAATTGCAAATGTATCAAAGCACTGGAAGGGTAAAATTTTAGCTCTCAAACAAAGGAATGTTGATTCTCACCTTGTAACAGAGGCGTTTGTACAACATGTATTCATGCAAAAACAAATAGATATTGCGCCCAATGTGCCCTTTCAACAAAACATTGCAAACAGTAAGTATTTGCAACTCATTGAGAATGAGAAATTTCATGATACCTATGTAACAACTTGTCTCTTATTTACAGAAGTATGCCCTTTGAATTGTTGTGAGTGGCAAAATGTTGAGAGTCTCATTGTTTTTTTTTCTCTCTTCTCTTCCTCTCTCATTTCCTTGTTTTTTTCTCTTTTTCTCTCTCCTCTCCCTCTCTCATTTTTTTCTCTCTCCTCTCCCTCTCTCATTTCCTTTTCTCTCTTTGTCTCCGTCCCTCACCCTCTTCCTCTCTTTCTCTCTTTCCCTATTATGTTTAATGTTTTTTCTCTCTTCTCTCTCTCTCTCATTTCCTCTCCTTCCCTCACCCTCACCCTCTCTTTCTCTCTTTCCCTATTAGGTTTAATGTTTCTTCTCTTTTTCTCTCTCCTCTCCCTCTCTCTTTTTTTTCTCTCCCCTCTCCATCTCTCATTTTCTTTTCTCTCTTTCTCTCCCTCTCTCATTTTCTCTCCCTTCCTCATCCTCTCCCTCTCTTTCTCTCTTTCCCTATTAGGTTTAATGTTTTTTCTCTCTTTTTGTCTCTGCTCTCCCTCTCTCATTTCTTTTTGTCTCTCCTCTCCCTCTCTCATTTCCTTTTCTCTCTTCCTCTCCCTCCCTCACCCTCACCCTCTCTTTCTCTCTTTCCCTATTATGTTTAATTTTTTTTCTCTCTCCTCTTCTCTCTCATTTTTTCTCTCTTCTCTCCGTCTCTCATTTCTTTTTTCTCTCTTCCTCTCCCTCTCTCATTTCTTCTACCTCCCTCATCCTCACCCTCTCTTTCTCTCTTTCCCTATTATGTTTAATGTTTTTTCTCTTTCCTTTGCCTCTCTCAGTTCCTTTTCTCTCTTCCTCTTCCTCTCTCATTTCCTCTCCCTCTCTTTCTCTCTTTCCCTGTTATGTTTAATGTTTTTTCTCTCTTTTTTCCTCTCCTCTCTCTCTCTCTCATTTCTTTTTCTCTCTCCTCTCCCTCTCTCATTTCCTCTCCCTCCCTCATTTCTTCTCCCTCCCTCACCCTCTCCCCTCTCCTTCTTCCTCTCTCTCTCCCTCCCTCTCCCCTCTCCCTCTTCCTCTCCCTCTCCCATTTCCTCCCTCTCCCTCTTCCTCTCCCTCTCTCATTTTCTCTCCCTCCCTCTCCCATTTCCTCCCTCTCCCTCTCCCTCTCTCATTTCCTCTCCCTCCCTCTCCCTCTCTCATTTTCTCTCCCTCTCTCAATACACACGAATTATACCAAAAACAGGTAAAAGAGAGAGAGAAAACACAAAAGCAAAGCAAGAATGGACAATCTACTCACCGTAAAGTCTCGAAGAAGGGTTTGACGGCTCCTCTTTGCGACGGCGGCTCCTCTTCGCCCTCCATACACCTCCTCCTCTTCTTCGCGAATGGTGGCGGCGACGGTGAGAAGCCTTCTTTCTCCCTCTTTCTCTCTTTCTCTCCCTTTCAAATGCAAGATGTTTGCTCTCCCTCTTGCTCTCTTTCGTGAATGCACGCAAAATAACGTGCTCGGGTTTCGGCCTGCGTTTTTTTCGTCTCAGTATTGTCGATATTTACGTCGTTAGTGATGCTAATAGCGACACTGCTATTTCACGTCGCAAATCGCCATCGCTATATCCTCATATCCTTGTAGTGTTTGTCGCATTTCAATACAATTTAGTATTTTAAAAATTATCCCACACCAAAATTATGGATGGATTGATAATTGAGAAATCAACATCGCGACTACTGGCCCTTAGAAACTTCACACCACATAGACTATACAAGGGCATCAAGAGTAAAGTCTGCAACAAGAAATGGCAAATTTTTTCATGTTTTTCCTATTGAAATTGACAGTGCTAACAAAAATTGTAAGTAATAATTAAAAATACAGCGAAGATGCACAGTCAAAGTTGAGAGCAAAGGACAAATGTAAAATTTTAATTCATATTTTAAGAGTGCATACAATAGTTTTACACTCGAACATAGTCATATGTCCAATGCACTAGGATAACACTATGCCAAAAAAGATAACATTACAAATTGTGTTCATTCCATTAGAAAGAATGCATCCTTCACTGCTTGAAGATTTCTTACAAGTTGAAAGTCCTTGGGAGTTATAGTGATGCGCTTCGCATGTATTGCACAATGCTGAGCATCGGTCATCAAGTCAACTAAAAAGGCCTCTACAGCACACTGTAGAGCATGAAGACATTCTTTTGTGAAGCGATTAGGTCTATCTTGACCTTGTGCCAAAAACTAGCTCCTGCTTTCTGTGATGTAGAGGTCTTGCACAATCTTGCGAACAAGTCTTGAGAAACTCACCTTTAGAATGATAAGATCAAAAGAGCGTTGATACCTCCTAATTTCTCTCAAGGCCACTGTACCTGGCTTCCACTTGTGTTTCTTGTGGGAATGCTAAGGAGGACCCTTGTGAGGGCAGCTTGAGGAAGGTGGGTTAGGTTGAGAAGGGGGTGCATCAGAGCTAGTAGATGCTCCAAGGGGGCTGAACATGATATGGGGCTCTGAGCAAAAGCTTATTTGCAACTATCTTAGATCTAGCCATCTTTCTTGCATAAGAGATGTGAGAACTCAATGAATAAGATAGAAAGTGAAACCCTCTTTTATATAACCCTAAATGGTAAGACTCATTCACATAGATGCTCACTCTCTCTTTCTCTCTTAAACTATGAATTGCATTCACACTGAACACATTGTTCATCTTACTATCTTAGCTCTCTTCGAATTCATTTGTTGCCTTGCTAAAGCCTTGTTTCTAACCACTTGGCATGGTTTTCTTTGGCACTTGAGGCTTCATAATGCACTCTTTTAGTGACACGATGTGATTCCATCATGTCTGCAGCCGATTCATCAGCTGTTTCATTTGCTCTCTTTTGCGAGAGTTTAGCTTCATCCACTACTATAATCCTATACCACCAAGATAATAATTGGATCATTGGATTGCTACCATTCACCCCTCCACCATGATTAGTTTTTCTTTGATATGCACCACGCGCTATCCAATGTGAATTTTCCATCCCTTGTGTGGACCAAATTTTGATACTTCCTTTTTATGCAAAGTATGGCCCATGTGCCTCAAGGATATGTTACAAAGAAGCATATCATACATGAGTAAAACTATGCTCAATAGTTTATACAATTCATACAATTTTAAAATATTAACTTAGTGTACACCATGTAATGTGTGATAGAGCTTTTGCCCCATGCTTCCACCATGTTTTCGTAGAAGCCATGCATAGCGTTGATAAATTCTAGCTTATTTTCATTGTTAAACACCATTTTGCAAAGTAAGGGAGCCAATTTGTTAAGACTTATCCAAACCTTAGCTTTGGCCAACCTTGTTTTCCTCCATTACTTCAATTAGGAACTACAAAATGTAACTTTTTCCACCCATCGTAGTCCTGCGGCCTACGAACCATAACATTCCCTTCCTTATTGATGGGTGCTAAGAGAAACTTCCTAGCCTTTGCTCCTCCAAAGCAAGGATTTTTTGGCAAGTTACCAGATTTTCTTGATCTCTTTTCATCTTTTTCAATCGCCATTTGATGATTGTGTAGCCCGATTTCTGATAGCACTCGCTCCACATTCCTGCACGTTGCAATGGCTTCTTTTTCTAGTTGCATCCTTTAAGCAAAGAAAATGTATTTATATACAAGTTTATCCATGATTCTGACAAAAGCATGCAATGAACAAATGTGAATACAATCCAATGGAATGTTGAAGATGGGCTTCCAAGTGGGATCTTCTCTATTGTGTGTCAGTGCAGCACTTCTCATCCTTTTCCAGTTCTTATTTCCGTCCTTTCCTTTCACCCTCTCTATCAAGCAATATACGCATGGATTCTTTGTATTTGCACCATTGGAGATTCCACATATGCATTTTAAAGTTTTCAAGTCTCCTGCAAGATGCCATTCAACCAAGTATTGACCATACCCTTCAATCGAGAGCATCTCACCATGTTCCTGACGATCGATGATGCTTGGAATGCTTATGTGCATAAAGAACAGTTGCAATACCTCAAATGTTTCCTTAGGAACTTCAAATGCAGCGAGCCACTACACATGGCACTCAGATTGGACACTAAAGTTTCTTGGGTTATTCTTGTCGAAATGTAAAGCTCTATTCATCAGAGTTACACTAACTCTTTCAAGCTTTACTCCTCTGACGACCTCACTTTTATCTAATTTTATAAAAAACTGTAATTTACCATTACATTCCTCAACAGACATATTGTAGTTTCTTACCATTGTAGACTACACCTTGTACAAATCTAAATAGTACTCGTTGAGTTTGGTGAACTTCACCTCATATGCATTTTTTATTCCAACCTTTAATGTTTCCACACATTGAATATGCATGGGATCTTCTATTAGCTCCAAAACCTTTATATTAAGTTGCCATTGGGCCTTTATTAACTTTGAAGGTTGAGGAAGAGGCACGATTCTATTTCTCTTTAGCACACGACCAAAACCAGCCTTCACACCTTTGAATATCTTTGAGTAAGTCATTATGCTAATACCAGCCCTATCACAAATAGATTGTTCATCCATAGCTAAGAACTCATTTGACACATCTTTTAATGTGCACTCAATTACCTTTTCCTTCACAGCCTTAAACTTAGAATTGCTCAAAGTGTTTTCCAATGTACTTGCCTTCATCAATCTACTAATATAAGATCCAACCTTACCCTCACCTAAGTTCTCTTTCTTAGCTACCTTACATGCTTTGATACGTCACTTCCACGGGTCGCTATTCACAATTAACTCATTGATTGGCTTCTTCTTTTGTTTGCGCTCCTGTGTTAGCTTGTTGTTGATCTTTCTCAAGTCATCCAATTGTGCCTTTGCCTCCTCATATGAGATACCAATGTCATGGATAGTGTCATGCATTTAAATAATTTGATTGTTTTGTTGAATTATAGTGTCATTCAACTGTACCACTTGTCCTATGAGCTGTTGTACATGAAGTTGATGTGCATCGATCACATCATGGTAATTTTTTATGGTTGCTTGGCAAGTTGTAAATACCTTGAATGCTTGATCATTGAGCCGCCTAGTATAATAGAATAACCCATTTTCACCCTCGCACACATGCTTTAGCAAATTTGTGATTCTTGAGAAAGTTGGAGGTCTATTGTTTAAGGGGTCAATTGGGTAGATTCCCCCATCAACCCACAAATCCACATGTTTCAATCCCATTTGCCTATAACTCTGCAAAACGTGAGAGTTGACACTGGTACGCTGGGTTCTTTTGAATAATGGGGCATATTCAATCTCTACCTCCATATGCAGCTCCTTCTTTCATTTTACTATTAATAGAAACATGGAGCCTACTTGGTTGTCATAGGAGGTAGAGTGGAGATGCATAGAGAGGCATACAAAGGTGCCAAGGGAAAGGAGAGTGTAAGTAATTCACTCTCTTAATGAAGGTTGCATAAACACAGAGAAGAGGTCACAATAGAGCCATGAGAGAGTATAGATATGGGGGAAAATAGCTCAGAGGATAGGGATGTCCAAGACTTTTCGTATTTTAGATATTTCTATTTTACCTCCAAAAACATCTCCAAAAAACACAAAATTTGACAAGTTAGTTTGTTTTTTGACCAAAAGCTAGAATATAAAAAATCCCCAAAATACCTTAAAAGGAACTTCCGAAATTTCATTTTCCTTATTCTTGATTAAAAACTCAATTACCTCGTATCTACTAATCATTTTGCATTGAAAACGAAGTACCACACTCCCGTAACTAACTCCTTTTTTAATATATAATTTGGTTGAAAAAGACTTCTTAAATGAGGAGAGAGAATGAATCTAAGTATATCTTTGTAGATAATATAAAAAAGGCAAAACGAGATTGCAAAAGTGGAGAGAGAATATGATTATTTTACTATTCTTCTCTCCTCTTTTCCTTGTTTTAAGGAGGAGAGAGGGGGGGCTAAAAGGCCCATTTGTGAGTTCATTTTTTTCCTAATGCATTTACCCAAACAATTGATCCTCAACCTTCGGAGCTAATTGGGCATTCTCTCTCACCAAAATCTGATAATTTTGTCCATTCCCTTGCCAATTTTGGTCTTTATTTTCGATGTTTTGTGTCCACAATGATTGTCTCTTTTTTATTTTCTCAAATTTTCTTTTTTTAATTTTTTTTTCTCACCTCTCCTCGTAATTTTTCCACAATATATTTTACTTATAACATTTTGAGTACTCTTTCTTCTGAGCCTAATGATGTTCCAATGGTCCCAAAGTCAGGTGTACTCTAGGGTGAAATTTTCTATGGTCTAGTTTTCCTTTTTCTAGCAAGTTTCTATTTTTTTCCAAAGGTCTTGGGAAGTTTTGATTTCTTTAAATTGGTCAAGAAATGCATGTTTAGTAGTTTCACATTGCATAGCAACAAGAGGATATCTCAATCTGAGAGTCTTTTCATAATCCTCAAACCAATTTTTACCTCCAACCAACAATTGAATTTTTAAAATTTAAAGTTTCGGGGTCAAATCAATTGTTTGCTAGATTATGCATCTAAGCTCCAATTTTTTGAAGAATCACTGAGGATCCTCTCCTTTCGTAGCGTGAAAGTTTGGAAAATAATTTGCCCCATTGAAAACCAATCTCAAGCAAAAATCAATTTACAAATCACAAAACAAAGTCAATTTTGGATACTCCATAGCAAGGCACCAAAAACAGATGTTTTACAAGTATTGATAATCGAGGATGATTCTCTCGCACAACCTCAAGACAAGACTACAAGGAATGCTGATAAAGTGATTGACATTGTCTAAATACTATACTTTAACAAGAGATGTTGACAAAAAAACACCAACACACCCAAAGTACAAGCCAACACTGTAACGTTTGATGACCATAAATTTATGTATAATCTCATAAAAATTATATCATCTACAACCTCGGCAAAAAAAAAAAAAAAGTCATTTTGAAGAAAACTTCACACAAAATCCTCATACCTTAAACTTTGGTTGTGGTGATACATCAAGGTTTGTATATTAAGCTTGTAGAGACTACACAAATTGCTCCAAACACTTAGGTGTGACCCTCCTCTCCTTACTAAGGTAAGAAAACAATCGCATGAGAAGGGCCCCTCCCTCTAATGCTTAAGATATTTATATACAAATGATTTTACAAGGTTTAGTGCTTTTCCTAAGCGTTAAGACTTTTCAGAAATCCTTATTATGTTTTCTTTCTCGCTTCTGCATGAGATTTTTCCTTGAAGTATTAGTGCTTTTCCTTGTTGTAAACCGCCACCCTTCTTTTCATTCTTGTTCGAAATAGCCACAGTATGCTCTCCAAACAATCCCCAATGGTCTTCATTGTACTCTCCAACTCAGAGTAACCACCATGATCAAACTACTACAATCATTGCTGGATCCCTTAATCAATCAATAATACGAGGAAGGGGGATCTTTACGTCAACAACCACCTCAAAATAAGCAGATTGTCGACATCTTGAGAAACTTACCGGCTAACTTTCCTACTGATCGACTAGCTTTTCGACATCCTTCTAGCAATTATGCCTACCACCCAACATCCTTGCAGGCGCAGTTGGCTACAACACCTTCATGATCATACTCTTGAAACTCCTTGAGCTCCACTTTGAGTATTCATTATTCTTGTAGTTATAGCATATATTGCCTAATCCAAGAGGTGGATCCCTACCCAAGTATTATCAAGAACCACCTACACCCCTTGATTGTCATGCAGATCTGATAGCATTGATCACAAATTTAGTCCCGGACACACAAGTAGCCTCTCATGCTCCAGCATGATGATAACGGCCCTCCATCAAGACTCCTACTCCCTCAGCTTTCTTCTCAAACAAAAGGCTCAAATACTATATGATTTTTGTCATTAAGCATCTACTTAATTTGTAAAGTCCCTATCATTGATGGGAACATAAGCTTGGAAAATATCGACATCCCTTTCAAACCAATCTCGATGATGGTTGTCTTTATGGTGTTTCCTATTTGAAGACTATCTACAATTCCCACACCAATTGTAACTATGTTTTTCAATGTTTCACATAATTCCTCACCTTCAACATCCTTTTTAGGAGTTACTTGGAAATAAGGCTTTGAAAAGATCTAGACCCATTTGTTAGTTGTTTTTTTATCATCCTTGTATCGTACGGTTGCTTCATTGAACTTTTCTAATGCAAACTCATTGGCTATGTCAGCACCCATCAGCATTGCACATTTAGTACCAAACATCTTCTATGTATTGTGTTTTAGTTGTGACCAACCATGTTTGCAAGATCTAACACAATTATTCCAATTTCAACCAAGTAGTTGCTACTATAATATACTTTTTCTCCGGTACTATAGTTGACAAGAAATAATCACAAGCCACATAGTTTTCAACACACCCATGCTCTTGTTTGAAAATATAGCATCGTATAAGTGCCCTCATATTCTTGGTCTCATTGCTTCTCATCCACATTGTGCACCCTACTTTGAGCTAGTATTTCTTCCACAACCTACTCACTTTTAAAAGTCTCAAATCCAAATCCACGATACTTGCCTTCAGTGGTGGGAGTCATAAAACTTTATTTGTGTTTAATTCCTTGCTTCCTGTCTTTGTTTTTAATGGAAAGTGTTCTATAAAAAAACATGCTTTTAAAAAACAAACTTCGTCCTTCATCACACATTATTTGAGAAGTAGTGCAAAGTTGAATCTATGCCATGCAATCACGTAAACAATGCCATACATGAAAAGATGGATACACTAAAAAATATAGTGTCTCGCCTATCTACAAGTGACCATATGATATACAAGACACAAACACAATTCCTTGATTACTTTACTATCCTTAACCCCAACTCTCATTATTCATTAAAGAAGGAATGTTGTACTCCACTCCAACCACCCAAAATCTCACATTCACTCAACAAAAATATAGTCCTCAGATGTTGATCGGATAAAACAACCCATCTCACAACTGTAGGCATTCTTCATGGCCCTCAAACTCACCCAACCATCTTTTCCACTCAACTTGATTTCCCTATTTTTGTGATAAATATCCCAACTCTCGTGCATGCAAAGAACTGTACATGCAAAATGAAAGATGCTCTCTCAAGTGCATATGCATCTAAGATTTACTACATATAGCTGCAATGGGCATCATGCCATGGTAATGCTCAAAACGGTGCAAAACATGCATCAACCCAACCCTTGGCATGGAAATAATTGATAAAAGCAAGAGATGACCCCCAAATGTAGTGTATCTGACAAGTGCAATGTGAAATGCTCATGAATCCATAATTCCTGTGATGTGCAAGTGTATCATCAAGAAAATATACATGTTTCAACATATTCACTAGTTGCCATCAAGGTCTTGCTCCAATCTGTCCAAGAAAACACCAATCTCAACCAAGGCTATCAAGTTTTCAAACTCAAAAAGTCCAAATAAAATGATAAAAATATTTTCTCATCTAGATAAACACAAAAAATCCAGTTAAAAAATAATTAAAAAAATAGTTACACAAACAAGTAAGCTACAAAAAAGCTACCTACCTAATGTTCTTTTGGGGGTTTTCAATTTACACAAAAGCACTTGATACTATGTTTAATATAGTTTATATCAAATATATTCCTTACTTGAAAACTTTAGCACTATAGGAGCCATCAAGACATGCCATGATATACTCCACAAGATCAATCATTTTTGGGCAATGATCTTTTTATGGATAGTTTGTTGGTAGACATGTATAAAAAATGTGGCTTGATAGAAAAATCTTGTGACGTAGTATTTGAAAAAATTTCTTCGCAAGATGTGGTGGCATGGAAAACAATCATCAAGGCTATGGTGAAAACAATGAAAAGAATGTTTACAAAATGCTTTGAGAACATGCCATATAGAGTGTCAAGCTAGATTCCATTAGATAACCGTGTGTTTGTTTTGCGTGGCTCCATGCTAGCATAGTCCTCTTTGGGGAAATAAATACCACAACATAAAAACTAATTTGGATCACATTGCTTGTATGGTTTTCCTTGCGTGAATATCTAGGTGCCTTATATAGTCATAGAAAACTATTGCAACCATGGAGTTACTATTGAGATACTACTTTTAGGATTTCCATTAACTCATCATTAATTTTCCTTCAACTAGCCCCAAAAGTACACGTGCTACTTCTTATTATTAGATGGATTATTTTTAGTAGGTTAAGTGTATCTCCAATCCTTTATAAATAGGATTCTATGTGAGTGCATCCACAATCCCTTCATTCTAGCTAGCCCTTTCATCACATTGCTGCCCACACCCCTTCTAGAGGACATCAACTATTTGTGGAGTCTTGTTCAAGTGTTGGTCTATTGCCCATAGCCCCTAGACTATTGGGATAGCTAACTACTAGCCATCCTACTATTATGCTCTTAATATACAACTATTTCCCTACTGGTTTTTGGGACATTTCCCATGTGCTATATACTCTCTCTCCCATTACCTTCATCTTCTCTACAAAAGAGCAACCCTTCAAATCCTTGGTTGTTGCCCTAACTGGAAGTCTTAAATTAGATATGAATCAAAAGAGAATGATGACTCGTCAGAGGAGGTCTTACCCTCCTTCTTCTTCTTCTTCTTCTTCTTCTTCTTCTTCTTCTTCTTCTTCTTCCTCTTGCTCTTGCTCTTCCTCTTTGTAACGTGTCCACTTGCATTTTCAGGACACATCTTAGCAGTCCATTGGAAAGGATGTCTAGAAAGCTCCGCCTGGCACTCCCATGGAATGATACGGGGTTTGCGATCTAGGGCTTTCTGCGTCTGCCACGTAGCGGAAGTATTCCATCCGTTCCCACTTAGGATCGACATGAAATTAGGGTTTTCTTGATTGGTCATTTCCTAACAGCAACTAGCATCGGACCCAAGCGAACTACTTTACACAGAAATGCCAGGTTCGAAGCGGATTCACGCTGCACTTGGTTCAAGGAGAATGGGAAACGAGAGGGATGCAAAGCTCAACCTCTCTGCCATAAGGCATAGTCCCATTCCGTTCCCCTAAAACAGTGTAAATCATGTTCACTCTTAACTCTAGGTCAACGCTTTAGTTGTTCAATCTTCCTGCTGTCCATCATGAATTTGAGAAAAGTTCCTGGCCAACCGGGACCACACATCCGTAGGACGGACCTATGGCCCATCCTTTGCACTTTCCTCGGGTTGTTTTAGTTATTTAATTACCTAACACATTAGTTGGACATGTAACAACCAGCTTCTTTAATTAACCCGTTAGGCACTGGTTCCTTCACTTAATCTTATCACTTGACATAGAAAAACAATATCAGACAAGTTCCTTATTAACATGTTATCATATTTATCTTTGAAATACAAAGAGTCCAGCCCGTAGGCTTATCCACAATCCGCCCGAAGGCTATCCAGCAATCCACACGGATCACTAATCCAAGTTTTCGCCCATAGACTAGTATGCGGGTCTCGAGTTCCAATCCAGAGTCACGTTAGCCTCTTATGCAGGACCCGAAAGGCGAGGGATTTATGGCCAGAGCTCCCCTGGCACCCAAGCGTCCTCTTGCTCCAAGTAGCGCTCAACGAAGAGACCTCTTGCGGCGGTTCGGTCTACTTTCCCGGTGCGGTCAACAACCCCCTGGGTTAGGGTTAGGCAGGCAGTCGGGGATAACTGAAGCTGCCTCTCCCTTCAGGCCTTCTACCTGAAGTATAGATATCCATTTATCTTTTAATTCATTGATCAAACAAAGCCAAACAGTGCTCTAAAATCTATAGCAAGCACAAACATTTCCATTGATCGTTTTTGTTGTTGGCAAACTGCTAAGGAATGAATCCTTTCTTTCGAATGCATCCAACACTCGATCCGGGATGACTTGCAACTTGGCAAGATCCCCTATATCCTAGGTTAGGGCGTACCCTATTAACCCAACTTGGTCAAACCTTAAGTTCATTGGTTACTTCAATTTATCGGCTGGTCTTTAGTTTCCAATCAATCCTCTTTACTCAAGAAAGACCACTAAATTAGGATGATTATTCATCCTCTTGCAAGATAACGTGCATAAGGACATGCCAACTTCACTGCGAGAACTTGGCCATTCCCTTGTGATCCAATCAGAAGATCATATGCCTCCGCACTTGTTGTGCAAGTGCTGCATCGAACTATGAGACTATGGAGTCACGAAACAATCTGTTTCAAGTTCCTTAAGCTGAGGTCGTTAGACCTAGCGTTTCCAAGTTTCATCTTTGTGAGATTCTCAGGGACAAACCCTAGCACACTTTACGATTGCATTTCACTGTCCCTACATTCAATGAATGTGGACAAGTATTTAAGGTATAGGCGTTTCTTTAACTTATTCCAACGAGTACTCCGTGGCTTAGGTGTTTTAGGTTTATGCCAATTTGGTTAACTCTAGAAGATAATTTCGAGATTACTTCCACATGATTCGTTGACTATGCGTGAATTGATTTTTCAACCCTAACTTGTTGGTTTGAGGTCTTAGGTTAATTTCAACTAATCTTTCCTTTTCTTTGTGAACAAAATTCATGCTAAATAAGGAACCTTTTTCTTGCTAATTTATACAGTTGACAACGATAATTTCATAAAGTTTATGCATCGTAAAAGTCGTTTCATGTTTTGCACTTTCCATGATGATTCATTGCGATATGGCTTAATAGTGCGAGATGCAGTTTATACTTCTAGGCTTCACCGAAGTATACTATTTTAATGGATAATAATCTAATCTTATAATTCATTTCAATGCATAAGCTATTTGCTAGAAATGCTTTTATGCTTGCTTTATTTTGCATGTTTCATTAAAAGTATTAACGACTAAGTTCCTTCATCGTGAGCATCTAGGAAAAAAATATATCCTATTTCTAACAATTAACCTTGCAAGATTGAATTATAACAATATCAAATAATAATTAGGAAAGAAAACCTGGGCTTGGGGTGAGATATCCACGTGGATGCCGGGAGACGACCCTTCCGCTGTTGCACTTTGGACTTTCTTAGGAGCCATTTCCGTCGTGGAAGCAGCTTTGCAACTCCTTTTTGATATTCCACCGTGGCTCTCTTTTGCAATAACTTGCACCATCTATCGAAAGCAGTTTTAGAAGGCTTCCTCCTTGGAGTCGAGAATTCGAAAGAGGTGTTTCAGAATCTTTCACGACTAAGACTCATTAAGCCATGGGGAAGGCTTAATGGCCTTGTAATGACTCGTTCAAACGAGGAATGAAAAGGGGTGGAATCCCTTACGAGGGTTTTTGTGTGGCAAAGGGAGGTGTTAAAAGATCCCCAACACTCTCTTTCCTTTTGCGAGTGGGGGAAAACAAAGTCCAAGGGTATTTTGCATAGGCCAAGGAAAGGGTTTAAATATGAGGGGGTTTCAATATCCACAGAAAAGGGGGCTTAAGGGTTTATAAAACACGGAAAAGGGGGCTAAGTGAACTTTAAAAGCACGGGGGGGGAGAGGGGGGGGGGAGAGGGGGGGGGGGGGAAGGGTGGTTTTCCAACATTCATGGGAAAGGGCCTAAGGGTTTGTGAGGGTTTTAAACACGGGGGGGGGGGGGGGGCAGGGGGAAAGAGGGTTCAAAGCCCATAAGAAGGGCCTTAAAGATTTAAATAACGAGGGGTAATAAGCCCAAAAGAAAGGGGCTTAAGGGTTAAAAACGGGGTTCCAACACCCATGGGAGAGGGGGCTTAAAATACAGAGGGGGTAATAAAAGGTTTTTAGAAGGCACAAGAAGGGGGGGGTGAAAGGGGTTTCAAGGGATAAAACACCGCCGGGGGGGGGGGGGGAGGGGCGGGAAGCCCAAGGGAAAGGGGATTAAGGGGGTGAAAGGGGGCTTATGAAGCTCCCTTCTAGAAGCTTTTGGAAGCTTCTACGTTTCCAAGGGGAAGAGCACAGTCGGCAGCGATGTAGGTCCTTAGCGGTGGGGCGTCTCCATGGCGGCGGCCTGTTCACGCTCTGCAGCAGCTTCCAGTCATCCTCCCCTCTCTCAAGGCCTTCCCTTCTCACACTCGGCATGTGGCATGGCGGTTGTTGTTCCTTCCTTTGTCCCCCCTCACGGCAGTGACCCTGTGTCTAGCGTCACGGCAGCCCCACTCTCTCTCCCTTAGCATTTCAGCTAGCGGCCCTCTCTTCGTCTTCAATCCCTCATACCTCCTTTTTTCTGGCAGCAGCCCCCCTTCTGGTTAAATAGGGGGGGAGGGGATATGATTCCTCCTCTTTGTGTCAGCGTGCATGGTTGTATCCCTCAGCGAGCTCCACCAAGGAGCTTCTGCGACCTTTCTATTTCCCTCCCCTTCCAGCACAACAGTCGGTTGGGGAGGGGAATTAAAAATTTTTGCATTATCCTAAGGTAATTATCAAAATTGATATATCATTATCCCCATTACCTAAAAGGGTTAGTTCACGCGAAGAAGAAATTTAGAACTTTACATTCTCTCCCCCTTAGAGGAATTGAGATGTCCTCATCTCGAGATAAACTAGGGATATTGATGGTTGAGAGTGCCTTCATCTACCCAAGTGGCATCCTCTTCGGGATAATCTTTCCACTAGACGAGGCATTCTCTCAAGGTTCTGGATCTTAATTATCTCTCCCTAACATCTAAGATCCTGTCAGGCCTTAGTTCAAGGACTCCTTGACTAGGCATTACAACTTGTTGGTCATCAAGTACATGGTCAGGATTAGGTACATACTTTTTCAATAGGTTGATATGGAATACATTATAAACCTTTAGGTTCTCAGGGAGTTGCAGTTTATAGGCATTAGGTCCTAGGCATTTGAGGATCTTGTACGGTCCACAATACCTTGGACTTAGCTTCTTACAATCTCCTAAGGATAGGGAACTTGTTTTAGGGCGTACGCGAATGAAGACCATCTCTCCTTCTTCGAAGACTCTATCTTGACACTTCAAATCCGCGTATGCCTTCTGTCTATCCTTGGCCGCTTGGATGTCCTGTCTTATTGACTTTATTTAGTCATCCATCTCTTCCAACATTTGCCTTGAAGCTTCAACCCTTAAGGTTGGATCTGAAAAGTTTAGGGGACTTCGACAGTCATGACCATACAATGCTTGGAAAGGGGTCATCTGAATGCTTTGTTGGTAAGAAGCATTGTAGGAAAATTCAACCAAAGGCAAGTATTGAATCCACCTCTTCAGCTCACGACAGCAGTATGCCCTAAGCATATCCTCGATGACTTGATTTACTCGCTCAGTTTGGCCATCTGTTTGGGGATGGTAAGTGGTGCTAAAACAGAGTTGAGTCCCAATAGCTTCAAAGATAGCTATCCAGAAGTGTGATGTGAAGAGAGAATCACGATCACTAATGATTCTTCTAGGTAACCCATGTATCTTGAATATCTCCTTGATAAACAATCTTGCAATGTTTGAGGCCTTATAGTTTGTCTTTACTGGAATAAGGTATGCAACCTTAGTAAGCATATCAACCACAACCATGATGGAGTTGTATCCTCCCTGGACTTGGGGTAGGCCTACAACAAAATCCATACTAATTCCCATTTCATTTGGGGAATGTCGAGCGGTTGTAGTTTCCCTGGCATCTTGACATGTTCGGCTTTGATACATTGACAGGACAAACATTCGGTGATATATTTGAGAACGTCACCTTTGAGCCTCTCCCAATGGTAGCTCTTCCTGACTGCATTAAGAGTCTTGGCATAGCCACGATGTCTTACAAAAGGGGAATCATGAGCTTCCCACAATATCTTCTACTTAAGTGATTGGCTTGCTGGTATACGCAGCCTTGTTTTATAGTAGACAAGTCCATTATTAATAGAGAATTCATGATACTTAGCCTACAACTTTTGACTTTTTTCCTTGATGGAGATTTCCTTTAGCATCTTTTGATAGGCCGGATCATGGCATGCATCCTCTCTAGCTAACTCAAGTATAGGGTTGTTTGGCATAGATACTTTTGTAGCTAGAGATCTGGCTGTTGATGGATTCTGCAAGATTAGGGAATTAAGGAATGCCTTGCGACTAAGTGCATCGGCAACTACATTTTCTTTCCCTGGTCGCTACTTGATTTCAAAGTCGTACTCTTCCAGTACTTCAATCCACCGACATTGCCTCATGTTGAGCTCATTTTGGGTAAAGATCCATTTGAGACTCTCATGGTCAATTACTAGTGTAAACTTGTTACCCAATAGGTAGTGTCTCCAAAGCTTTAGAGCATGGATGACAGCTAGCAATTCTAGATCGTGCGTAGCATAACTCTTCTCATGACTCTTCAATTTCCTTGAAGAGTAGGCTACAAGATGATCTTCTTGCATGAGTACACACCCCAAGGCAAGTATGCTAGCATCAGTTACTACCTCAAACTCTTTATTGAAGTCTGGAAGTTTTAGAATAGATGTTGATACCAAACTTTGCTCAATCTATCGAAGCTATTTTGTTCGGGAGTTGACCAAGCAATGGAAGTTTCCTTCTTCAGTAAGTCTATCAGAGGTGCTGCAATCAAAGCATAGTTTTTTATGAAGACCCTATACCATCTTGTCAATCCAAGAAAGCTGCGTATCTCTTTGACAGATGTTGGTATTGGCCACTCAAGCACATCTTTGACCTTGGCTGGGTCCACTGAGATTCCTTCCGCTGATACTATGAATCCCAGGTATTCAATCTATCGTTCGAAGAATGCACACTTCTTCATCTTAGCATACAGTTTATGCGACCTCATTGTCTCAAGGACAATCCGAAGTTGGGGTTCATGATCTTCTTCATGTTTAGAATAGACTAAAGTGTCATCGAAGAAGACGAGCACGAAATCATCAAAATATGGCCTAAAGATATCCTGCATTAACCTGTTGAAGGTGGCAGGTGCATTCGTAAGTCCGAATATGTAAAATATCAAATTGATAAATGCAAATTTTTTAAATTTATTTCCCTCCCCAGCCGACTGTTGTGCTGGAAGGAAAGGGGAATAGAAAGAAGCCAGAAGCTCCTCGATGGGAGCTCGCAGGGAGTAGTGCCATGCGTGCTGACACGAAGGAGAGGGAGGATCCCCCTCCCCTCCCCTATTTAAACCCTGTGTTGCTGCCGCTAGGGAAAGAAGGGACGGAAAAAACAAATGGTGACGTTGCCCAAATCGTTTGCTACCGTGACTGCAAGGGAAGGACGTCATGAGCTGGGAGAGACTACGGAGGATGCAGTCGACGGGAGGTAGAGAGGAGTGAGTGCTATCCTCCGCTGCTGTCGTTAGGACAGAGCTGCCGCGCCCATCTGTTAATCGCGCCCCCAAACGTGGAAGATCCTAGAAGCTTCTATAAAGGAGCTTTTTAAGCCCCCTTTCCCCCTAGCTTTATTACACCCCCCCCCCTCCCCCCGCGGTTTTAATCCTCCTAGGGCCCTTTCATCCCCCTTCTCGTGCCTTTCCAAAAACCCTTCCATACCCACCCATGATTTAACCTTTAAGCCCTTTGTTATGGGCTTTGAAACCTTTTCCCCCTCCCATGTGTCTAAATCCCCATTTTCGATGGGTGTTAGAACCCCTATGTTTTACCCATGAAGCCTTTCCCGTAGGCCTTTAAAAAAAAAACATTTTTTCTCCCTGGTGGTAACCCCTATAAGCCCCCTTCCTCTTGAACCTTGGAAGCCATCCCCCTTCGTGTTCTATAAACCCTTAGACCCCCTTTGTGCATGGACATTGGAATCACCCTCCCCTTCCCCCCCCCCCCCCCCCCCCGTGATTAAACCTTCTCTAACCCTTCCCTTGTGGCGTATTGAGAACCCTTTCCTCCAAGTTGACCTAAGGGTCCTTCGACCTTACTTATAACCTTTATGGTTACTATATTCCCTTAGAGTTCTCTCCCGCACCTTGTGTATTTTCCATCCCTTTTCATTCCTCGTTTGAACGAGTCATTAAAAGGCCATTAAGCCTTCCCCATGGCTTCAATAGGTCTTAGTCGTAAAAGATTTTGAACACCCTTTCGAATTCCCGACTTCAAGGAGGGAGCCTTCCAAAAACTACTTTCGACGGACGGTGCAAGGGAGCGACGGTGGAATTCTGAAAAAGAGTGTAAAGCTGCTTCCACGTTCGAAGGACTACAACTGTGATGCCTCCTAAGAAAGTCCAAGGAGTAGCTGTGGGAGGTGCATCTCCCGGTATCCATGTGGATATCTCACCCCAAAACCAGGTTTTTCTTCTTGGCTTTAATTCCGTTTTAAGTCAATCATGCAAAAGGGAAATTGTTAGGGATAGGATATATTTGTCCGAGTTATTTGTAATGAAGGATTTTAGCTTATTTGAATGAATGATAATGTATAGAACTTAGTTTCCTTTGAATAGCATCAAGCATTATAAATTACGAGCAAGATTATCTATTTACTATAGTAGTATATTTTAGTTAAATCCTAAAGGTATAGAAATTATATCTTGCACCATCTTCCGGGTCCTGCACAAGAGGCTAACGTGACTCGGGATTGGATCTCGAGGCTCGCATACTAGTTTACGGGCGGAAGCTTGGAATAGTGATCCCTGCGGATTACTGGATAGCCTTCGGGCGGATTATGGACAAGCCTACGGGCGGAACTCATTGTATTTCAAAGATAAAATGATGAAATATTAACAAAGAACTTGCTTGATATCATTTTCTATGTCAGGTGATAAGATTACATGAAGGAACCAGTGCTTAATGGATTAATTAAAGAAGCTGATTGTTATATGTCAAATCAATGTGTTAGATAATTAGATAACTAAAAACAAACTGAGGAAAGTGCGGAGGATGGGCCATGGGTCCGTCCTACGGTTGGGTGGTCCCGGTTAGCTGGGAACTTTTCTCAAAAATCTCGATGAACAGCAGGATGATCATAAAAACGAATAACGGAAGCAATGACCTAGAGTTATGTCTTACCCGATTTACGCTGTTTTAGGGGAATGGAATGGGACTATGCCTTATGGCAAAGAGATTGAGCTTTGCATTCCTCTCGTTTCCCATTCTCCTTGAACCAAGTGTAGCGTGAATCCGCTTCGGACTTGGCGTTTCTGCGTAAAGTAGTTCACTCGGGTCCGACGCTAGTTGCTGTTAGTTAATGACCAGTCAGGAAAACCCTAATTCCGATCGATCCTAAGTGGGAACGGCCAGGATACTTCCGCTATGTGGCAGACGCGGGAAGACCTAGATCGCAAATCCTGTAACATTCCATGGGAGTTCCGGGCGGAGCTTTCTAGACATCCTTTCCGACGGACTGCTAAGACGTGTCCTAGATGATACTAAGAGGACACGTTACAGTTGGTATCAGAGCCGACCAACAACGGAATTGTTTTTATGAGATTTGAATAAAATGAAGTAAAGAAATTGTTGCTGTCAAAACATTTTCTCACCTTCAATGCTGTCTTGCAGAATTATGAAGCGTGGAACAAGTTTTTGGTATTTCGGGTCATGTTTATGACTGCAATGTAGTCTCCCCTTTATATACAAAGAATTGGGATGATGAACATCCTGGAGCAGATTTATAATCCATCACCTTTATACATAGAACGAAGATGGACGGGGTCTTCAGGAATCTACTATGTAGCCGCCCACCGATTTTCTTATGTACAGACCAACCTAAATAGAATCAGGTGGTTGAAAGACTTGAAGGTCGTGAAGCTCTTCGTTTTTGTGGAAGCTCACGTATATTCAACTCTACATATCCGAGGTCGGAGGGTTGAGGTGAACTCATATGTATATGAGGAAGTAACTCGTGTAATCCCAGCCGACAGGATTAAAGTGTTGGGCCGCCATGAGAAGTATGGATTCCAACGGAAAGGGTATCCTGAACTTCCAATGAATTATCGATTCCTAAAGATCCATGACCCAAAACCCTACTATTACACAATTCCAGTAGACAAATGCAATACAACGTTGTTCTCCCCAAACTGAATGTAATGATTGGCTTATCATTACATGAAACGTTGTATTCAAAAAGGCTATGCCCATGTAAATACAAATAAAGACTTCTTTTTATCAATATCTGGCTGTGCATAAGAGTTGTTAAGAAGTTAAGTAGCTACATTGTTTACGAAATGGCTGAACTAAAAATGGAAGATAAGCTAACGTCGATTATCATATAATAACGTTAAAAAAACCTTTATTCAGGCACAACCTCAGGAACAGGTTCCAAATTTGCCTCCTACATCAAGTACTGTTGTGATCTAGGAGAAGAAGTTCCTCCTCAAGCAGATAAAGCCACTCGAGTTTGACGGGAGAGGCAGATTCGTCAAGGTTGATGCTGAAATTTGGATTGAATCCATGCAGGATTACTTTGAAGCAGCTGGTATTGCACCTACCAATTAGGCCATGCTTGCCAAGTTAAAGCTCATCGGCGAAGCTAGACTTTGGTGAAAGCAATGGTACAGGGATCAAGGAATTTCAGAGGGGTCCGTTACCTGGGAGAAGCTGAAGAAAGCCGTGCAGGGAAGATACTTACCACCTGCATATCGTACGCAGAAAATGAATGAGTTCTACGAGCTAAAACAGCTAGGACTCACTCTTGACGCATACTACTCTAAATTCGTCTCACTTTTAAAGTATGCGCCACAGGTAGACATGACGCAACAGGTGTCCAAATTTTGTGCGGGCTTAAATCCACCAGTAAATACTCGTCTCGAATCTATGCATCCATCAGATCTTCAGGATGCACTCATTCGAGCGGCACCTACAATTCAAGAGGTGCAAGCTAGACCAAGGGGTAACAAAACTTGGTCTTATAGTGATCCGAACAGAGGAGCATTCAGACCTCAAATGAAGAGAGTTCAAGGTCATAATCAGGGACAAAGAAAGAAAGCAAGGACAAATAACGTCAACAACTTTGTTTCTACTCAAAGTAATGGCTGAAACCTCCGTTGTTTCCACTGCAACGAACCCGGTCACTTCAAGAGGCAATGTCCCAAGCTCAACGGAGGACATCACCAAATGCCTTTCCAAGGAGCAGGCAGCGGTCAAGAAGCCGCCAACCGTGAAAGAGGTAGAACTACCTACATTGCCAATAGGAAAATATGCGAAGAAGAAGAAGAGGAAGATCCGACTATGGAAGCAGAATTCGAAAGAGCGATAGTCCATGCCGCTTTACACAAGAAAGGGCCGAATCGCCAATTCTCGGTGATTCAGACACCGTCGGACTATCAAGGTAAAGGTTTCAAAACCTTGATTGATTGTGGCAGTACACATTCCTTTATCTCACCAGCATGTGCAAAAAGATTAGGAATAGCCACAGTAGAAGCACCTACCCTGCTTGTGGAATTGGCAAACGGTCGTGAGGTAACTTGTACCAGGAAAACTACTAAGGTGGAATTCTTTCTGGGAGGAAAGAAGACTTCAGTCAATTTCAGAGTCATGAATTTAGGTATCCATGAGTGTCTACTCGGAATGGATTGGCTTAAGCCCAATGACGCCCACATTCACAGTGGAAAGGGTCAAGTTTCCTTTCGAAACTCTGAAAGGGAATTTGTCACAACTCAAGGTGAGGCAGGAGTGCCAAGAATCCAATTGGCCAAAGTATCTCGGATCATAAAAGGAATCAGAAAAGGATTACCCGTTTACCTGATCAAACTCAACAAGTTGGATCAAAAGCAAGAGTCTCATGAGGGACCTTCTTGGCTAAAGGAATACGCTGACGTATTCCCTAAGGAATTGACTGAAGTTCCGCCTCAAAGAGAAGTAGATCATGAGATTAGGCTAGTACCTGGAGCTACACCAATTGCAAAGAGACCTTATAGAATGTCCATACCAGAAGCAATTGAGTTGAAGGAACAACTCAAGCAACTGTTAGATCAGGGTTACATTTGGCCTAGCAATTCACCGTGGGGAGCTCCAGTACTATTCCAGAAAAAGAAAGATGGGACACTTCGACTATGTATTGATTATCGGGGGTTGAATCAATCAACAGTCAAGAACAAGTATCATATTCCTAGAATAGATGAGCTTCTTGATCGTCTTCAGGGTGCAAAGATCTTCTCCAAGATTGATCTCAGGTCAGGTTACTATCAAATAAGGATCAAGGAAGATGATATTCCAATGACAGCCTTCAATACAAGATATGGGCACTTTGAGTTCCTGGTTATGTCATTCGGGCTTACCAATGCACTTGCCACCTTCAATAGATTAATGCAGGATATTTTTAGACCATATCTTGATGATTTCGTGCTTGTCTTTTTCGATGACACTTTAGTCTATTCTAAACAGGAAGAAGATCATGAACCTTAACTTCGGATTGTCCTTGAGACAATGAGGTCACATAAGCTTTATGCAAAAATGAAGAAGTGTGCATTGTTTAAGCGGCAGATTGAATATCTGGGATTCATAGTATCATCAGAAGGAATATCAGTAGACCCAGCCAAGGTCAGAGATGTGCTTGAATGGCTAACACCAGTATCTGTCAAAGAAATACACAGCTTTCTTGGATTGACAGGATGGTATAGGGTCTTTATCAAAAACTATGCTTTGATTGCAGCACCTCTTACAGATCACTTATTAAAGAAGCAGACTTCCATTATATGGTCAACTTCTGAACAAAATAGCTTCGACAAATTGAAGCAAAGTTTGGTATCAGCACCTATTCTAAAACTTCCTGACCTCAATAAGGAGTTCGAGGTAGTAACTGATGCTAGCATTCTTGCCTTGGGGTGTGTACTTATGCAGGAAGGTCATCCAGTAGCATACTCTTCAAGGAAATTGAAGAGTCATGAAAAGAATTATACTACGCATGATCTGGAATTACTAGCTGTCATCCATGCTCTAAAGCTTTGGAGGCACTACCTGTTGGGTAATAAGTTTACTCTAGTAACCGATCATAAGAGTCTCAGATGGATTTTTACCCAGAACGAGCTCAACATGAGGCAACGTCGGTGGATTGAAGTATTGGAGGAATATGATTTTGAAATCAAGTACCGACCAGGGAAGGAGAATGTAGTTGCCGATGCACTCAGTCGCAAGGCATTCCTAAATTCCCTAATCTTGCAGAATCCATCAAAGGCCAGATCTCTGGCTACAAAAGTATCTATGCCAAACAACCCTATACTTGAACTAGCTAGAGAGGAAGCATGCCATGATTTTGCCTACCAAACAATGATAAAGGAAATATCTACCAAGGAGTAGAATCAGAAGTGGCAAGCTAAGTATCAGGAATTTTCCATTGATAATGGACTTGTCTACTACAGAACAAGGCTGTGTATACCAGCAAGCGAGTCACTTAAGCAGAAGATATTATGGGAAGCTGATGATTCCCCTTTCGCAGGACATCCTGGCTATGCTAAGACTCTTAATGCAGTTAGAAAAAGCTACCATTGGGAGAGGCTTAAAGGTGACATTCTCAAATATGTCACTGAGTGTTTATCTTGCCAACGTATCAAAGCCGAATATGTCATGATGCCAGGGAAACTGCAACCCCTTGACATTCCCCAAATGAAATGGGAATTCATCAGTATGGATTTTGTTGTGGGCTTACCCCAAGTCCAAGGAGGATACAATTCCATTATGGTTGTGGTTGACATGCTTACCAAGGTTGCACACCTGATTCCAGTAAAGACAAACTAGAAAGCCTCCGACATTGCAAGATTGTTTATCAAGGAGATATTCAAGCTACATGGGTTACCTAGAAGAATCATTAGTGACCGAGATTCTCTCTTCACATCACACTTCTGGAGAGCTATCTTTGAAGCTATTGGGACTCAACTCTGTTTTAGCACCGCCTACCATCCCCAAACGGATGGCCAAACAGAGCGAGTAAATCAAATCATCGAAGATATGCTTAGGGCATACTGCTGTCGAGAGCCGAAGAGGTGGATTCAATACTTGCCATTTGTTGAATTTTCCTACAATGCTTCTTACCAGCAGAGCATTCAGATGACCCCTTATCAGGCATTATATGGTCATGATTGTCGAAGTCCCCTAAACTTTTCTAATCCAACCCTAAGGGTTGAAGCGTCAAGACAGATGTTGGAAGACATGGATGATCAAATAAAGTCAATAAGACAAGACATACAGGCGGCCAAGGATAGACAAAAGGCGTACGCAGATTTGAAACGTCAAGAAAGAGTCTTCGAAGAAGGAGACACGGTCTTCATTCGTGTACGCCCTAAAAAGAGTTCTCTATCCCTAGGTGAGTGCAAGAAGCTAAGTCCAAGGTATTGTGGGCCGTACAAAATTCTCAAATGTCTAGGACCCAATGCTTATAGATTGCAACTCCCTGAGAACCTAAAGGTTCACAATGTATTCCATACCAACCTATTGAAAAAATATGTACCCAACCCTAATCATGTACTTGATGATCAACAAATTGTAATGCCTAGTCAAGGAGTACTTGAACTAAGGCCGGATAGGATCTTAGATGTTAGGGAGAGACAGTTAAGATCTAGAACCTTGAGAGAATGCCTCATCCAGTGGAAAGATTATTCCGAAGAGGATGCCACCTGGGTAGATGAAGGCACTCTCAACCATCAGTATCCCCAGTTTATCTTGAGATGAGGACATCTCGGTTCTTCTAAGGGGGAGAGAATGTAAAATATCAAATGGATAAATGCAAAAAAAAATTATTTATTCCCCTCCCCAGCCGACTGTTGTGCTAGAAGGAGAGGGGAATAGAAAGAAGCCAGAAGCTCCTCGGTGGGAGCTCGCAGGGAGTAGTGCCATGCGTGCTGACACGAAGGAGAGGGAGGATCCCCCTCCCCTCCCCTATTTAAACCCTGCGTTATAAATTATAAATTACGAGCAAGATTATCTATTTACTATAGTAGTATATTTTAGCTAAATCCTAAAGGTATAGAAATTATATCTTGCACCATTAGTCTTATTCCTTTTCGCAACGAATCATTGTAAATGATTAAATTCATGAAAGGTTTCTTTTGTTGCTCAAATTACTAGGAAGTTATCATTGCTAATTGCACATCTTAGCAAGGGAAATGTTTGTTATTTGGCATGAGTTCATCTACAAGGAAAAAGGAAGTTTAAATTGAACTGTATTGACTGAAAAGTAAATTGTCACAAGGATAGCAAAACCATGACAAGACGATTAATATTACCTTCCAGAAGATAACCAAACCAATCTAAACATAGAAATATTCATACCCTAAGCACTTGACTACTTTCCTTATTGTAGGGTCAAAAATAAAATAAAATCGTAAAGATAAAGAACTAG
This sequence comes from Lygodium microphyllum, assembly GCF_053477565.2. Classification (NCBI taxonomy): domain Eukaryota; kingdom Viridiplantae; phylum Streptophyta; class Polypodiopsida; order Schizaeales; family Lygodiaceae; genus Lygodium; species Lygodium microphyllum. Next base: position 105,895,180 of record NC_141140.1, read on the forward strand.
GGCTATCCCCGAGATCCTTAAAAAGAAACCCTAGGCCCGACATACGTCAGCTTAAAGGATCTAAAACGGATTATTCCATCGCAGGACTTGCGCAGCAAGTACGAAATCATTTAGTCTTGTGATTGATTCACAAGGAGAAACGGTAAAAACCCTCAACAAGGATGGCAAATCTAACCCTCAACAAGGATGGCAAATCTAACCCTCAACAAGGATGGCAAATCATTTTAGGGCTCTGTTTGAATTATGAATTACAAATTAAATGAGTACCTATACTTCAGGTTAAAGGCCTGAAGGAAGAGGCAATTTCAATTACCCCCGACTATCTGCCTAACCCTAACCCTAACCAAGGGGGTTGTTCACCGCGCCGGGAACGTGGACCGAACCCACCGCGAGAGATCTCTCTGTTGAGCTCTACTTGGAGTAGGAGGACGCTTGGGTGCCAGGGGGGCTCTGGCCGTAAATCCCTCGCCTTCCGGGTCCTGCACAAGAGGCTAATGTGACTCGGGATTGGATCTCGAGGCCCGCATACTAGTTTACGGGCGAAAGGTTGGAATAGTGATCCCTGCGGATTACTGGATAGCCTTCGGGCGGATTATGGACAAGCCTACGGGCGGAACTCATTGTATTTCAAAGATAAAATGATAAAATATTAACAAAGAACTTGCTTGATATCGTTTTCTATGTCAGGGGATAAGATTACGTGAAGGAACCAATGCTTAATGGATTAATTAAAGAAGCTGATCGTTATATGTCAAATCAATGTGTTAGATAATTACATAACTAAAAACAAACTGAGGAAAGTGCGGAGGATGGGCCATGGGTCCGTCCTACGGTTGGGTGGTCCCGGTTAGCCGGGAACTTTTCTCAAAAATCTCGATGAACAGTAGGATGATCATAAAAACGAATAACGGAAGCAATGACCTAGAGTTATGTCTTACCCGATTTACGCTGTTTTAGGGGAATGGAATGGGACTATGCCTTATGGCAGAGAGATTGAGCTTTGCATCCCTCTCGTTTCCCATTCTCCTTGAACCAAGTGCAGCGTGAATCCGCTTCGGACCTGGCGTTTCTGCGTAAAGTAGTTCACTCGGGTCCGACGCTAGTTGCTGTTAGTTAATGACCAGTCAGGAAAACCCTAATTTCGATCGATCCTAAGTGGGAACAGCCAGGATACTTCCGCTATGTGGCAGACGCGGGAAGACCTAGATCGCAAATCCTGTAACATTCCATGGGAGTTCCGGGCGGAGCTTTCTAGACATCCTTTCCGACGGACTGCTAAGACGTGTCCTAGATGATACTAAGAGGACACGTTACAGTTGGAATCAGAGCCGACCAACAACGGAATTGTTTTTATGAGATCTGAATAAAATGAAGTAAAGAAATTGTTGCTGTCAAAACATTTTCTCACCTTCAATGCTGTCTTGCAGAATTATGAAGCGTGGAACAAGTTTTTGGTATTTCGGGTCATGTTTATGACTCCAATGCATTCTCCCCTTTATATACAAAGAATTGGGATGATGAACATCCTGGAGCAGATTTATAATCCATCACCTTTATACATAGAACGAAGATGGACGGGGTCTTCAGGAATCTACTATGTAGCCGCCCACCGGTTTGCTTATCTACAGACCAACCTAAAGAGAATCAGGTGGTTGGAAGACTTGAAGGTCATGAAGCTGTTCGTTTTTGTGGAAGCTCACGTAAATTCAACTCTACATATCCGAGGTCGGAGGGTTGAGGTGAACTCATATGTATATGAGGAAGTAACTCGTGTAATCCCAGCCGACAGGATTAAAGTGTTGGGCCGCCATGAGAAGTATGGATTCCAACGGAAAGGGTATCCTGAACTTCTAATGAATTATCGATTCCTAAAGATCCATGACCCAAAACCCTACTATTACACAGTTCCAGTAGACAAATGCAATACAACGTTGTTCTCCCCAAACTGAATGTAATGATTGGCTTATCATTACATGAAACGTTGTATTCAAAAAGGTTATGCCCATGTAAATACAAATAAAGACTTCTTTTTATCAATATCTGGCTATGCATAAGAGTTGTTAAGAAGTTAAGTAGCTACATTGTTTACGAAATGGCTGAACTAAAAATGGAAGATAAGCTAACGTCGATTATCATATAATAATGTTACGAAAACCTTTATTCAGGCACAACCTCACGAACAGGTTCCAAATTTGCCTCCTACATTAAGTACTACTGTGATCCAGGAGAAGAAGTTCCTCCTCAAGCAGATAAAGCCACTCGAGTTTGACGGGAGAGGCAGATTCGTCAAGGTTGATGCTGAAATTTGGATTGAATCCATGGAGGATTACTTTGAAGCAGCTGGTATTGCACCTACCAATTAGGCCATGCTCGCCAAGTTAAAGCTCATCGGTGAAGCTAGACTTTGGTGGAAGCAATGGTGCAGGGATCAAGGGATTTTAGAGGGGTCTGTTACCTGGGAGAAGCTGAAGAAAGCCGTGCAAGGAAGATACTTACCACCTGCATATCGTACGCAGAAAATGAATGAGTTCTACGAGCTAAAACAGCTAGGACTCACTCTTGACGCATACTACTCTAAATTCGTCTCACTTTTAAAGTATGCGCCATAGATAGACATGACGCAACAGGTGTCCAAATTTTGTGCGGGCTTAAATCCACCAGTAAATACCCATCTCGAATCTATGCGTCCACCAGATCTTCAAGATGCACTCATTCGAGCGGTGCCTATAATTCAGGAGGTGCAAGCTAGACCAAGGGGTAACAAAACTTGGTCTTATAGTGACCCGAACAGAGGAGCATTCAGACCTCAAATGAAGAGAGTTCAAGGTCATAATCAGGGACAAAGAAAGAAAGCAAGGACAAATAACGTCAACAACTTTGTTTCTACTCAAAGTAATCGCTGAAACCTCCGTTGTTTCCACTGCAACGAACCCGGTCACTTCAAGAGGCAATGTCCCAAGCTCAACGGAGGACATCACCAAATGCCTTTCCAAGGAGCAGGCAGCGGTCAAGAAGCCGCCAACCGTGAAAGAGGTAGAACTACCTACATTGCCAATAGGAAAATATGCGAAGAAGAAGAAGAGGAAGATCCGACTATGGAAGCAGAATTCGAAAGAGCGATAGTCCATGCCGCTTTACACAAGAAAGGGCCGAATCGCCAATTCTCGGTGATTCAGACACCGTCGGACTATCAAGGTAAAGGTTTCAAAACCTTGATTGATTGTGGCAGTACACATTCCTTTATCTCACCAGCATGTGCAAAAAGATTAGGAATAGCCACAGTAGAAGCACCTACCCTGCTTGTGGAATTGGCAAACGGTCGTGAGGTAACTTGTACCAGGAAAACTACTAAGGTGGAATTCTTTCTGGGAGGAAAGAAGACTTCAGTCAATTTCAGAGTCATGAATTTAGGTATCCATGAGTGTCTACTCGGAATGGATTGGCTTAAGCCCAATGACGCCCACATTCACAGTGGAAAGGGTCAAGTTTCCTTTCGAAACTCTGAAAGGGAATTTGTCACAACTCAAGGTGAGGCAGGAGTGCCAAGAATCCAATTGGCCAAAGTATCTCGGATCATAAAAGGAATCAGAAAAGGATTACCCGTTTACCTGATCAAACTCAGCAAGTTGGATCAAAAGCAAGAGTCTCATGAGGGACCTTCTTGGCTAAAGGAATACGCTGACGTATTCCCTGAGGAATTGATTGAACTTCCGCCTCAAAGAGAAGTAGATCATGAGATTAGGCTGGTACCTGGAGCTACACCAATTGCAAAGAGACCTTATAGAATGTCCATACCAGAAGCAATTGCGTTGAAGGAACAACTCAAGCAACTGTTAGATCAGGGTTACATCTGGCCTAGCAATTCACCATGGGGAGCTCCAATACTATTCCAGAAAAAGAAAGATGGGACACTTCGACTATGTATTGATTACCGAGGGTTGAATCAATCAACAGTCAAGAACAAGTATCCTATTCCTAGAATAGATGAGCTTCTTGATCGTCTTCAGGGTGCAAAGATCTTCTCCAAGATTGATCTCAGGTCAGGTTACTATGAGATAAGGATCAAGGAAGATGATATTCCAAAGACAGCCTTCAATACAAGATATGGGCACTTTGAGTTCCTGGTTATGTCATTCGGGCTTACCAATGCACCTGCCACCTTCAATATATTAATGCACGATATTTTTAGACCATATCTTGATGATTCCGTGCTTGTCTTTTTTTATGACACTTTAGTCTATTCTAAACAGGAAGAAGATCATGAACCTTAACTTCGGATTGTCCTTGAGACAATGAGGTCACATAAGCTTTATGCAAAAATGAAGAAGTGTGCATTGTTTAAGCGGCAGATTGAATATCTGGGATTCATAGTATCATCAGAAGGAATATCAGTAGACCCAGCCAAGGTCAGAGATGTGCTTGAATGGCCAACACCAGTATCTATCAAAGAAATACGCAGCTTTCTTGGATTGACAGGATGGTATAGGGTTTTCATCAAAAACTATGCTTTGATTGCAGCACCTCTTACAGATCACTTATTAAAGAAGCAGACTTCCATTACATGGTCAACTTCTGAACAAAATAGCTTCGACAAATTGAAGCAAAGTTTGGTATCAGTACCTATTCCAAAACTTCCTGACCTCAATAAGGAGTTCGAGGTAGTAACTGATGCTAGCATTCTTGCCTTGGGGTGTGTACTTATGCAGGAAGGTCATCCAATAGCATACTCTTCAAGGAAATTGAAGAGTCATGAAAAGAATTATGCTACGCATGATCTGGAATTACTAGCTGTCATCCATGCTCTAAAGCTTTGGAGGCACTACCTGTTGGGTAACAAGTTTACTCTAGTAACCGATCATACGAGTCTCAAATGGATTTTTACCCAAAACGAGCTCAACATGAGGCAATGTCGGTGGATTGAAGTATTGGAGGAATATGATTTCGAAATCAAGTACCGACCAGGGAAGGAGAATGTAGTTGCCGATACACTCAGTCGCAAGGCATTCCTAAATTCCCTAATCTTGCAGAATCCATCAACGGCCAGATCTCTGGCTACAAAAGTATCTATGCCAAACAACCCTATACTTGAACTAGCTAGAGAGGAAGCATGCCATGATTTTGCCTACCAAACAATGATAAAGGAAATATCTACCAAGGAGCAGAATCAGAAGTGGCAAGCTAAGTATCAGGAATTTTCCATTGATAATGGACTTGTCTACTACAGAACAAGGCTGTGTATACCAGCAAGCGAGTCACTTAAGCAGAAGATATTATGGGAAGCTCATGATTCCCCTTTCACAGGATATCCTGGCTATGCTAAGACTCTTAATGCAGTTAGAAAAAGCTACCATTGGGAGAGGCTTAAAGGTGGCATTCGCAAATATGTCACTGAGTGTTTATCTTGCCAACGTATCAAAGCCGAACATGTCATGATGCCAGGGAAACTGCAACCCCTTGACATTCCCCAAATGAAATGGGAATTCATCAATATGGATTTTGTTGTGGGCTTACCCCAAGTCCAAGGAGGATACAATTCCATTATGGTTGTGGTTGACATGCTTACCAAGGTTGCACACCTGATTCCAGTAAAGACAAACTATAAAGCCTCCGACATTGCAAGATTGTTTATCAAGGAGATATTCAAGCTACATGGGTTACCTAGAAGAATCATTAGTGACCGAGATTGTCTCTTCACATCACACTTCTGGAGAGCTATCTTTGAAGCTATTGGGACTCAACTCTGTTTTAGCACCGCCTACCATCCCCAAACGGATGGCCAAACAGAGCGAGTAAATCAAATCATCGAAGATATGCTAAGGGCATACTGCTGTCGAGAGCGGAAGAGGTGGATTCAATACTTGCCATTAATTGAATTTACCTACAATGCTTCTTACCAGTAGAGCATTCAGATGACCCCTTATCAAGCATTATATGGTCATGATTGTCGAAGTCCCCTAAACTTTTTTGATCCAACCCTAAGGGTTGAAGCGTCAAGACAGATGTTGGAAGACATGGATGATCAAATAAAGTCAATAAGACAAGACATATAGGCGGCCAAGAATAGACAAAAGGCGTACGCAGATTTGAAACGTCAAGAAAGAGTCTTCGAAGAAGGAGACACGTCTTCATTCGTGTACGCCCTAAAAAGAGTTCTCTATCCCTAGGTGAGTGCAAGAAGCTAAGTCCAAGGTATTGTGGGCCGTACAAAATTCTCAAATGCCTAGGACCCAATGCTTATAGATTGCAACTCCCTGAGAACCTAAAGGTTCACAATGTATTCCATACCAACCTATTGAAAAAATATGTACCCAACCCTAATCATGTACTTGATGATCAACAAATTGTAATGCCTAGTCAAGGAGTACTTGAACTAAGGCCGGATAGGATCTTAGATGTTAGGGAGAGACAGTTAAGATCTAGAACCTTGAGAGAATGCCTCGTCCAGTGGAAAGATTATTCCGAAGAGGATGCCACCTGGGTAGATGAAGGCACTCTCAACCATCAGTATCCCCAGTTTATCTTGAGATGAGGACATCTCAGTTCTTCTAAGGGGGAGAGAATGTAAAATATCAAATTGATAAATGCAAAAAAAAAATTATTTATTCCCCTCCCCAGCCGACTGTTGTGCTGGAAGGAGAGGGGAATAGAAAGAAGCTAGAAGCTCCTCGGTGGGAGCTCGCAGGGAGTAGTGCCATGCGTGCTGACACGAAGGAGAGGGAGGATCCCCCTCCCCTCCCCTATTTAAACCCTGCGTTGCTGCCGCTAGGGAAAGAAGGGACGGCAAAAACAAATGGTGACGTTGCCCAAATCATTTGCTACCGTGAGTGCAAGGGGAGGACATCGTGAGCTGGGAGAGACTAGGGAGGATGCAGTCGACAGGAGGTAGAGAGGAGTGAGTGCTACCCTGCGCTGCTGTCGTGAGGACGGAGCTGCCGCGCCCATCTGTTAATCGCCCCCCCAACATGGAAGATCCTAGAAGCTTCTATAAAGGAGCTTTTTAAGCCCCCTTTCCCCCTAGCTTTATTACATCCCCCCCCTCCCCCCCCCCCTCGGTTTAATCCTCCTAAGGCCCTTTCATCCCCCTTCTCGTGCCTTTCCAAAAACCCTTCCATACCCCCCCATGATTTAACATTTAAGCCCTTTGTTATGGGCTTTGAAACCTTTTCCCCCTCCCGTGTGTCTAAATCCCCCTTTTCGATGGGTGTTAGAACCCCTATGTTTTACCCATGAAGCCTTTCCCATAGGCCTTTTAAGAAAAACCCTTTTTTCTCCGTGGTGGTAACCCCTATAAGCCCCCTTCCTCTTGAACCTTGGAACCCATCCCCCTTCGTGTTCTATAAACCCTTAGACCCCCTTTTTGCGTGGATATTGGAATCACCCTCCCCCCCCGGTGATTAAACCTTCTCTAACCCTTCCCTTGTGGCGTATTGAGAACCCTTTCCTCCAAGTTGACCTAAGGGTCCTTCGACCTTACTTATAACCTTTATGGTTACTATATTCCCTTAGAGTTCTCTCCCACACCTTGTATCTTTTCCATCCCTTTTCATTCCTCATTTGAACGAGTCATTAAAAGGCCATTAAGCCTTTCCCATGGCTTCAATAGGTCTTAGTCATAAAAGATTTTGAACACCCTTTCGAATTCCCGACTTCAAGGAGGGAGCCTTCCAAAAACTACTTTCGACGGACGGTGCAAGGGAGCGACGGTAGAATTCTAAAAGAGAGTGTAAAGCTGCTTCCACATTCGAAGGACTACAACTGTGATGCCTCCTAAGAAAGTCCAAGGAGTAGCTGCGGGAGGTGCATCTCCCGGTATCCATGTGGATATCTCACCCCAAAACCAGGTTTTTCTTCTTGGCTTTAATTCAGTTTTAAGTCAATCATGCAAAAGGGAAATTGTTAGGGATAGGATATATTTGTCAGAGTTATTTGTAATGAAGGATTTTAGGTTATTTGAATGAATGATAATGTATAGAACTTAGTTTCCTTCGAATAGCATCAAGCATTATAAATTACGAGCAAGATTATCTATTTACTATAGTAGTATATTTTAGTTAAATCCTAAAGGTATAGAAATTATATCTTGCACCATTAGTCTTATTCCTTTTCGCAACGAATCATTGTAAATGATTAAATTCATGAAAGGTTTCTTTCGTTGCTCAAATTACTAGGAAGTTATCATTGCTAATTGCACATCTTAGCAAGGGAAATGTTTGTTATTTGGCATGAGTTCATCTGCAAGGAAAAAGGAAGTTTAAATTGAACTGTATTGACTGAAAAGTAAATTGTCACAAGGATAGCAAAACCGTGACAAGACGATTAATATTACCTTCCAAAAGATAACCAAACCAATCTAAACATAGAAATATTCATACCCTAAGCACTTGACTACTTTCCTTATTGTAGGGTCAAAAAAAAAAAGAAAATTGTAAAGATAAAGAACTAGGGCTGTCCCCGAGATCCTTAAAAAGAAACCCTAGGCCCGACATACGTCAGCTTAAAGGATCTAAAACGGATTATTCCATCGCAGGACTTGCGCAGCAAGTACGAAATCATTTATTCTTGTGATTGATTCACAAGGAGAAAGGGTAAAAACCCTCAACAAGGATGGCAGATCCCTACGCAAGTTATCTTGCAAAAGGACGTATTTTTGGATATCCTTCTAAATAAGCAAAGTTGTAAACCGGAAATTAGCATATCTAAGGAACTTTAGGGTTGACCAAGTTGGGTTAATAAGGTATGCCCTACACCGGAATGTAAAGGATCTTGCCAATTTACAAGACACCTTGGGAACGAGTGCTGATACACTCAAAAGGAAAAAACACTTCCTTAGCAGTTTGCCAAACAACACAGTTGATTAATGGAAATGTTTGTGCTTGCTAGAGATTTTAGGGCTCTGTTTGAATTATGAATTACAAATTAAATGAGTACCTATACTTCAGGTTAAAGGCCTGAAGGAAGAGGCAGTTTTAGTTACCCCCGACTACCTGCCTAACCCTAACCAAGGGGGTTGTTCACCGCGCCGGGAACATGGACCGAACCCGCCGCGAGAGGTCTCTCTGTTGAGCTCTACTTGGAGTAGGAGGACGCTTGGGTGCCAGGTGGGGCTCTGGCCGTAAATCCCTTGCCTTCCGGGTCCTGCACAAGAGGCTAACGTGACTCGGGATTGGATCTCGAGGCCCGCATATTAGTTAACGAGCGGAAGCTTGGAATAGTGATCCCTGCGGATTACTGGATAGCCTTCGGGCAGATTATGGACAAGCCTACGGGCGGAACTCATTGTATTTCAAAGATAAAATGATGAAATATTAACAAAGAACTTGCTTGATATTGTTTTCTATGTCATGTGATAAGATTACGTGAAGGAACCAGTGCTTAATGGATTAATTAAAGAAGCTGATTGTTATATGTCAAATCAATGTGTTAGATAATTACATAACTAAAAACAAACTGAGGAAAGTGTGGAGGATGGGCCATGGGTCCATCCTACGGTTGGGTGGTCCCGGTTAGCCGGGAACTTTTCTCAAAAATCTCGATGAACAGCAGGATGATCATAAAACGAATAATGGAAGCAATGACCTCGAGTTATGTCTTACCCAATTTACGCTGTTTTAGGGGAACGGAATGGGACTATGCCTTATGGCAGAGAGGTTGAGCTTTGCATCCCTCTTGTTTCCCATTCTCCTTGAACCAAGTGCAGCGTGAATCCGCTTAGGACCTGACGTTTCTGCGTAAAGTAGTTCGCTTGGGTCCAACGCTAGTTGCTGTTAGTTAATGACCAGTCAGGAAAACCCTAATTCCGATCGATCCTAAGTGGGAACGGCCAGGATACTTCCGCTACGTGGCAGACGGGGGAAGACCTAGATCGCAAATCCCGTAACATTCCATGGGAGTGCCGGGCGGAGCTTTCTAGACATCCTTTCCGACGGACTGCTAAGATGTGTCCTAGATGATACTAAGAGGACACATTACAGAATGACATAACTAGAAACTCAAAGTGCCCATATCTTGTATTGAAGGCCGTCTTGGGGATATCTTCTTCCATGATCCTTATCTGATAAGAACCTGGCCTGAGATCAATCTTGAAGAATATTTTTGCACCCTGAAGACGATCAAGAAGCTCATCAATTCTAGGGATAGGGTACTTGTTCTTGACCATTGATTGATTCAATCCTCAATAATCAATACATAGTCGAAGTGTCCCATCTTTTTTTTCTGGAATAGTACTAGAGCTCCCCACGATGAACTACTAGGCCGGATGTAGCCATGATCTAGTAGTTGCTTGAGTTGTTCCTTCAGCTCAATTGCTTCTGGGATGGACATTCTATAAGGTCTCTTTGCAATTGGCGCAGCTCCTGGTACTAACCTAATCTCATGATCCACTTCTCTTTGAGGCGGAAGTTCTCTCAACTCTTCAGGAAATACATCCGTGTATTCCTTTAGCCAAAAAGGTCCTTCATAGACTCTTGTTTCTGATCTAACTTGTTGAGTTTGATCAAGTAGACAGGTAATCCTTTCCTGACTCCTTTTATGATCCGAGATACTTTGGCCAATTAGATTATTGGCACTCCAGCCTCACCTTGGGTTGTGATTAATTCCCTTTCAGAGTTTCAAAAGGAAACTTGACCCTTCCCACAATGAATGTGGGCATCGTTAGGCTTAAGCCAATCCATTCTGAGTAGACACTCATGGATACCTAAATTCATGACTCTAAATTTGACCGAAGTCTTCTTTCCTCCCAGAAAGAATTCCACCTTAGCAGTTTGCCTGGTACAAGTAACCTCACGACCATTTGCCAATTCCACAAGCAAGGTAGGTGCTTCTACTGTGGCTATTCCTAATCTTTCTGCACAAGTTGGTGAGATAAAGGAATGTGTACTACCACAATCAATCAAGGTCTTGAAACTTTTACCTTGATAGTCCGATGGTGTCTGAATCACTGAGAACTGGCAATTCGGGCCTTTTTTGTGTAGAACAACATGGACTGTCGCCCTTTCGAATTCTGCTTCCATGGTCGGATCTTCTTCTTCTTCCTCACACATTTGTCTATTGGCAATGTAGGCGGTTCTTCCTCTGCCTTGGGTAGCGGCTCCTTGACCACAGCCCGTTCCTTGGAAAGGTGCTTGGTGATGTCCTCCACCAAGCTTGGGACATTGTCTCTTGAAATGGCCAGGCTCATTGCAGTGGAAATAACTGAGGTTATGGCCATTACTTTGAGTAGGAACAAAGTTGTTGACGTTGTTAGTCCTTGCTTTCTTTCTTTGTCCTTGATTATGACCTTGAACTCTCTTTATCTGAGGTCTGAATGCTCCTCTGTTCGGGTCATTATAAGACCAAGCTTTGTTACCCCTTGGTCTAGACTGCACATCCTGAATTATAGGCGCCGCTCGAATGAGTGCGTCTTGAAGATCTGATGGACGCATAGATTCGAGATGGGTATTTACTGGCGGATTTAAACCAGCACAAAATTTGAACACCTGATGTGTCATGTCCATCTGCGACGCATACTTAAGAAGTGAGACAAATTTAGAATAGTATGCATCAAGCGTGAGCCCCAGCTGTTTTAGCTCGTAGAACTCATTCATTTTCTGCGTGCAATATGCAGGTGGCAAGTATCTTCCCTACACGGCTTTCTTCAGCTTCTCCCAGGTGACGAATCCCTCCGCGATCCCTTGAACCCTGCACCATTGCTTCCACCAAAGCCTGGCTTCGTCGGTGAGCTTTAGCTTGGCGAGCATAGCCTGTTTGGTGGGTGCAGTACCTGCTGCTTCGAAGTAATCCTCCATGGATTCAATCCAAATTTCAACATCAGCTTGGACGAATCTGCCTCTCTCGTCAAACTCGAGTGGCTTAATCTGCTTGAGAAGGAACTTCTTCTCCTGGATTACAGCAGTACTTGATGCAGGAGGTAAACTAGGAACCTATACTTGGGGTTGTGCTTGGATAAAGGTTTCTTAACGTTATTATACGATAATCGTTATTGATTTATATTACATCTTTAATTCAGCTATCACGTAAACAATGTAGCTACTTAACTTTTTATCAACCCTTATGCACAATCAGACATTGATAAAAAGAGGTCTTTATTTGTATTTATATGGCCATAGCCCTTTCAAATACAACAGTTCTCGCAATGATAAGCCAACTGTTACATTTAGTTTGGGGAAAACAACACTGTATCACATTTATCTACAGGAACTGTATAATAGTATGGTTTCGGGTCATGGATCTTTAGGAATCGGTAAGTCATTGGAAGTTCAAGATATCCTTTCCGTTGGAATCCATACATCTCATGGCGGCCCAACACTTTAATCCTATCGGGGGGGATTACACGGGTTACTTCCTCATATACATATGAGTTCATCTCAACCCTCCGACCTCGAATATGTAAAGTTGAGTTTACGTGAGCTTCCACAAAAATGAACAGCTTCACGACTTTCAGGTCTTCCAACCACTTGATCCTCTTTAGGTTGGTTTGTAGATAAGCAAACCGGTGGGCGGCTATATAGTAGATTCCTAAAGAACTCGTCCATCTTCGTTCCATGTACAAAGGTAATGGATTATAGATTTGCTCTAGGATGTTCATCATCTCAACCCTTTGTCGATAATGCGGAGAATGCATTGCAGTCATAAACATGACTCGAAATACCAAGAACTTGTTCTACACTTCGTAATTCTGCAAGACAGCATTGAAGGTAAGGAAATGTTTGGACATCAACATTTGCTTTACTTCAATTTATTAAGATTTCATAAAAACAATTCCGTTGTTGGTTGGCTCTAATACCAACTGTAACGTGTCCACTTGCATTTTCAGGATACGTCTTAGCAGTCCATTGGAAAGGATGTCTAGAAAGCTCCGCCCGCGGCACTCCCATGGAATGTTACGGGGTTTGCGATCTAGGATTTCTGCGTTTGCCACGTAGAGGAAGTATTCCGGCCGTTCCCACTTAGGATCGACCTGAAATTAGGTTTTCCTGATTGATCATTTCTTAACAGCAACTAGCGTAGGACTCAAGCGAACTACTTTACGCAGAAATGCCAGGTCCGAAGCGGATTCACGCTGCACTTGGTTCAAGGAGAATGGGAAACGAGAGGGATGAAAAGCTCAACCTCTCTGCCATAAGGCATAGTCCCATTCCGTTCCCCTAAAATAGCGTAAATCGGGTTTATTCTTAACTCTAGGTCAACGCTTTAGTTGTTCGATCTTCCTGCTGTCCATCGTGAATTTGAGAAAAGTTCCCGACCAACCAAGACCACCCATCCGTAGGACGGACCTATGGCCCATCCTCTGCACTTTCCTCGGGTTTTTTTAGTTATTTAATTACCTAACACATTAGTTGGACATGTAACAACCAACTTCTTTAATTAACCCGTTAGGCACTGGTTCCTTCACCTAATCTTATCACTTGACATAGAAAAACAATATCAGACAAGTTCCTTATTAACAGGTTATCATATTTATCTTTGAAATACAAAGAGTCCAGCCCGTAGGCTTATTCACAATCCGCCCGAAGGTTATCCAGCAATCCACAAGGATCACTAATCTAAGTTTCCGCCCGTAGACTAGTATGCGGGCCTCGAGATCCAATCCGGAGTCACGTTAGCCTCTTGTGTAGGACCTGGAAGGCGAGGGATTTATGGCCAGAGCCCCCCTGGCACCCAAGCATCCTCCTACTCCAAGTAGCGCTCAACGGAGAGACCTCTCGTGGCGGGTTTGGTCTACTTTCCCGGCGCGGTCAACAACCCCCTTGGTTAGGGTTAGGTAGGTAGTCGGGGGTAACTGAAGCTGCCTCTCCCTTCAGGCCTTCAACTTGAAGTATAGATATCCATTTATCTTTTAATTCATTGATCAAACAAAGCCAGACAGTGCTCTAGAATCTATAGCAAGCACAAGCATTTTCATTGATCGTCTTTGTTGTTGGCAAACTGCTAAGGAATGAATCCTTCCTTTCGAATGCATTCAGCACTCGATCCGGGATGACTTGCAACTTGGCAAGATCCCCTATATCCTGGGTTAGGGCGTACCCTATTAACCCAACTTGGTCAAACCTTAAGTTCATTGGTTACTTCAATTTATCGGCTGGTCTTTAGTTTCCAATCAATCCTTTTTACTCAAGAAAGACCACTAAATTAGGATGATTATTCATCCTCTTGCAAGATAACTTGCATAAGGACATGCCAACTTCACTACGAGAACTTGGCCATTCCCTTGTGATCCAATCACAAGATCATATGCCTCCGCACTTGTTCTGCAAGTGCTGCATCGAACTATGAGACTATGGAGTCACGAAACAATCCGTTTCAAGTTCTTTAAGCTGACGTCGTTAGACCTAGGGTTTCCAAGTTTCATCTTTGTGAGATTCTCAAGGACAAACCCTAGCACACTTTACGATTGCATTTCACTGTCCCTACATTCAATGAATGTGGACAAGTATTTAAGGTATAGGCGTTTCTTTAACTTATTCCAACGAGTACTCCGTGTGGCTTAGGTGTTTTAGGTTTATGCCACTTTGGTTAACTCTAGAAGATAATTTCGAGATTACTTCCACATTATTCGTTGACTATGCGTAAATTGATTTTTCAACCCTAACTTGTCGGTTTGAGGTCAGGTTAATTTCAACTAATCTTCCCTTTTCTTTGCGAACAAAATTCATGCTAAATAAGCAACCTTTTTCTTACTAATTTATGCAGTTGACAACGATAATTTCATAAAGTTTATGCATCGTAAAAGTCGTTTCATGTTTTGCACTTTCCATGATGATTCATTGCGATATGGGTTAATAGTGCGAGATGCAGTTTATACTTCTAGGCTTCACCGAAGTATACTATTTTAATGGATAATAATCTAATCTTATAATTCATTTCAATGCATAAGCTATTTGCTAGAAATGCTTTTATGCTTCCTTTATTTTGCATGTTTCATTAAAAGTATTAACGACTAAGTTCCTTCGTCGTGAGCATCTAGGACAAAAATATATCCTATTTCTAATAATTAACCTTGCAAGATTGAATTATAACAATATCAAATAATAATTAGGAAAGAAAACCTGGGCTTGGGGTGAGATATTCACGTGGATGCCAGGAGACGACCCTCTCGCGGTTGTGCTATGGACTTTCTTAGGAGGCATTTCTGCCGTGGAAGCAGCTTTGCAACTCCTTTTTTATATTCCACCGTGGCTCTCTTTCGCAATAACTTGCACCGTCCGTCGAATGCAGTTTTAGAAGGCTTCCTCCTTGGAGTCGGGAATTTGAAAGGGGTGTTTCAGAATCTTTCACGAGTAAGACTCATTAAGCCATGGGGAAGGCTTAATGGCCTTGTAATGACTCGTTCAAACGAGGAATGAAAAGGGGTGGAATCCCGTACGAGGGTTTTTGTGTGGGAAAGGGAGGTGTTAAAAGATCCCCAACACTCTCTTTCCTTTAGCGAGTGGGGGAAAACAAAGCCCAAGGGTATTTTGCATAGGCCAAGGAAAGATTTTAAATATGAGAGGGTTTCAACATCCACGGAAAAGGGGGCTTAAGGAAAGGGAGCTAAGTAAACTTTAAAAGCACCGGGGCGGCGAGGGGGGGGGAAGGCTAGTTTTCCAACATTCATGGGAAGGGCCCTAAGGGTAAACACGGGCAAGGGGGGGGGGGGGGGGAAGAGTGTTCAAAGCCCATAAGAAGGGGCTTAAAGGTTTAAATCACGGGGGGTAATAAGCCCAAAAGAAAGGGGCTTAAGGGTTAAACATGGGGTTCCAACACCCATGGGAGAGGGGGCTTAAAATATGCGCGAGGGGGGGGGGGGGGGGGGGTTTAATAAAAGGTTTTTAGAAGGCACAAGAAGGGGGCATGAAAGGGGTTTCAAGGGATAAAACACGGGGGGGGGGGGGGGGGGGGGGGGGAAAGCCCAAGGGAAAGGGGCTTAAGGGGGTGAAAGGGGGCTTATGAAGCTCCCTTCTAGAAGCTTCTACGTTTCCAAGGGGGAGAGTACAGTCGGCAGCGGCGTAGGTCCTCAGCGGGGCGGGACGTCTCCTTGGCGGCGGCCTGTTCACGCTCTGCAGCAGCTTCCGGTAATCCTCCCCTCTCTCAAGGCCTTCCCTTCTCACACTCGGCATGCGGCATGGCGGCTGTTGTTCCTTCCTCTGTCCCCCCTCATGGCAGCTGCCCTTCATCTAGCATCACGGCAGCCCCACTCTCTCTCCCTCAGCGTTTCAGCTTAGCAGCCCTCCCTTCATCCACAACAAACTCTAGACCACTTACTATATAGAAAGTTCACACTATAACTAGGAAGAATAGCAATCAAACTAGGAAGAATGTAGAATTTTCTAGTTATAACTAGATAATTTTGTCATCACAAACCTCTTCTAACTAGTAAATCCCTTTTTCTAGATAGTATCTAGAAAGTTGAAGCCTTATCTAGTAACATTATCTAGTAAGTTATTGTATATCTAGTAACAATATCAACATAACTAGGAAATTATTTTTTTCACTAGTCATAACTAGCAAGTACTATCATCTAACTAGGAAATTATGGATAGTCTTTCAAGTTAACGTAGACTCACGATTTTGCTAGGTAAAACTAGTAAATAAATATTAGTTTATTTGAAATTTACATTTGTATATTACTCACTTATGAGCTAAGATTTCGATTCCACACTTATAATAGCTATACTCACTTGTTTGTGTAGCCTATGCTTTTTGAGCTCGAGATTTCTACAAAGTAGCTATTATGAATGACCCTAGAAACCTTTCCATGGTACACAACAAAAACCCCAAATGCAATGAACCGTTTAGGCTCCCATCTCTCCAAAGAGCTCATCCTTTTGAATCGGTTCATTACACTTGAGAGTACTTTCCTAATAGAAGGAAACTAATTAGAACTAGGATTTTTCTCTTCATCCAAATTGCTCTTTTTCATGGGGAGGAGATCTTGCCTTGTTTTTTGGTCTACATCCCTTATGGAAAAGCTAAGTTTCTTCTAAGTCATAGAAACAACCTTTACCCGAACTTCTTGATCTCATTTGACCACGTCTCTTCCATTATCTATTATTGTACCTAAGTTTCTGGTCTATCATCTAAGGGGCACCCTTAAAAATCTTGTCTCTACCTTTCTATCTGTCCCTATCCTTGTCTATGTCTATCCGTATCCTTGTGCCTATCCCTCGAGGATTTACTCTTTAAATAGAAGACATGTCACCCACGAGTGAAGAGTCTTGGAAAGCCCCCTATTTAGAACTCATATAGGACTAATATGACCATTTTTTTACACTTATACCATGTAAAATAAATGTTTATTTTACACCCCTTTATTATATGTAAGATTTTATGTCAATATGTCTGACATTATATGTGCTGGTAGTACAGACAATGCATTCCCATGACTCCAGTGATAGCTACATATACACAATATTGTATTGGCTATAAATGACCAGACAATGCATAACCATAACTAAGAAATTTACTACAACATTATAAAAAAACCAAAGAAAAAGCATCATAATAATGAAAGCCCCTTCCTCTCTTTCATGGTTGCTAAAGAGATCATTCCATAAGCCATTTTGAAAAATAATAATTTTTATATTGGATGCACCATGGCTGATTTCAAATTCAAAAACCTAAAATGCATTGTTGAATGTTGTGGATATGAAAACAATGGTGCTCCTGGAGACTAACATACACTTCTCTTTTCATCATCATCTTCTTCTTTACATGAATTTTGGCATGTATGTAATCTTGAGGATTTATCGAAGTGACTTACAACTCTTCAATACATATGCAATGTCCAATAATAATATATTCCAATTTACTAATAGGAGATTCAATAGACACTAATGGATAATCAATGATATTGCATAGTGATGGAGGTGATAGAGAATGCCATTGTTGTTATATTGGAATGCTAATTGGGAATAAAATATGGGATGTTGAGAATATACTTGCCTAAATATGACTTGAAAATAACGCAACCACAAATGATGATATCATCAATTCATTAAGATACTCCAATATTGGTGTAGATATTATATTTGTGAGTGTCTCCTTGGTATAAAAAGCAACAATATTACAACTGAATGCTCCAACAATGATATATAATAGTTATAAAACTCAAATAATCCTTGAAGTAGATGTCCTTGAGATATAGACTTTGTTGTGAAGCTCCTCAATAAAAGGCCCATTCTTATGATGTAGAGACCTTGTCTTATTTTGAAAGAAAGTCCTTCTTGAGGCTCTTGATTTAGAGATAACTTCTATAATGAAGAAAATCTCTCAACAATTTGGTGCCAACTCAATGAGTGAAAACTAAGATGTAAAGAGAGAGATAAGATGAGCTCTAAGATACATGCAGAGTTTATCAGCCTGGCACTTGATTTTAAGGTTATGAATGATGTAGAATACTAGACCATGAAGAGCTTGGTAATAAGCATTAGAGTTTGAGACTACAATAGAGAAAGCAAAACTAATACTATGTTGGATAATTGCTCTAATATAATGTTGGAAAATAGAATCCAAGAATGTGCAATCCATACAAGAATGCTACTTGATTCTTTCTCTACTTCTTCTACTTGAAAAGCTACCACTAAGTAGCTTATATACAAGTACAAGAGAGTGATAGCTAAGATCCATAATCAATGGGTAGTAGGTGAGAGTTATTTTACATGGTAGATGACCACCTTTTAGTTTTCAGTCAAGAAAGTAGTTGAGCATACCAAGGCTTATTATTATATAGCTAAAATGCCATCCAACAATTGACCCAAAATTTAGTGGTTTATATTTTGAAGTATTAAGGAGATCAAGATAGTGATATGCAAACACTGTGGCATTTAGAAGAGGATCATTGGATTATTGTAGAGGTTTCTAGGGGTTAATTATCATAGTTTAACTCATCTTTCATGTATAATGGTATAAAGAGGTATGGAGAGCCCCAATTCTTAGAGGTCAACTCCATAAAATTTTGGATGGACTTCCGCAACTTCTTTGTAATTGATAAGTACTTTGAGAAAGTTTGCAAATCTCATTAACATCTACTGGTTTTACCAAGACTCACTTTGTGCATCATGATCATATAGACCATTTTGTATGCATTGTTATTGTCTATCCTAATCCCATTGGATGAGTTTTGGAAATCTAATGCAAAGAGAGAGGTCAAAGCTTGCAACAAACTTGAGTTATTATGTCCTACATCTTCACCAATGATAAAGGCAAGCAAGCAAAATGTGCTAGTATGGAGGAGCACGAGTAGCTTAATAAGGAGGAATTGGATCATTCTTTAAAGGAGAGCTACCTATATAACTAAACATTTCTAATGGTTTTCATCTAGAAAAGGTAGCAAATAACCTTTAGAGTGCTAAATAATTCTACATGATAGAATGCCAAGCAAACTACATGATAGAATGCCAAGCAAACTATGTGTGGCAAAGAGAGCGAGGAAGGGGCGGGAGGACGCCGTTTTGTCACGTGTCTGTCTTTTCGTCAGGAAGCCTCCTACAAGCAAGCCCTGTTTCTTCCGCGGCTCCCTGTATATTCCATCGCGATCCCACCTCCCCCCTTTCGTATTACAGCTCCCATGGTCGCTATTTTCTCTGCCATAAGCTCCTGTCCATCCCTGAAACCCTACCCCCCGGCTCTTGCTCTTCTCTGCTGATTTTGGTCGCTGCGAATGGCTCTCAACCTTGTGTCCAGTCCCTTCCGGGATGAGACCCGCCCCAAGAAACGTCCGCGCCTTGGCTGGGACGTTCCATGTCCCTTCTTCTCCAATGAGGCCGCCGCTTGCTTGCAGCCTGCAGATCGCATCCCAACTTCTGTCGGCTCACAACGCAGCCCAAAATGGGGTTCTTGCAAATCAGAACGCTCTGAGATCAGTTGGCCTTCCTCCAGTGTCACATCCTGTTGCTCACAAGAAGGAATTGCCGCCTAGGCATGCTGCTGATGCACAGGTCTCTTCCATGGCTTGAATCACTAAAACACAGGCCATGGACCTTATACTCCAGAAGCGTTGCCACACAAGCTTCTATACAGGATGTGGAACAATCCAAAAAGAAGGCAACGAATAGGCAGCACTAGCAACCACATGAAGTCTCAGTTTTGATTGCTGCAAAGAAGAAGCAGTTGGAGTCTGAGGCAGCAAGGTTCAGTAGTAGTGGAAAATCCAAGGAGCAGTGGGAGGAAATAGAAGCATTTTGTCAGAATAATGGAATTGGAAGGAATGCACAGCAATGCAGGGATAAATGGCAGAGGCTCTTACGGGTATACTCAAAGGTTGATGTGACCGAAAAAAAAAAAAAGGGTCTCCTGACAAATTGAGTTTTTGGCAGATGAAGTTGGATGAAAGGAAGGCAGAAGGTTTGCAGTTTGGTCTTGACCAAGAGGCATTTGATGCTTTGAAGGAACTCCACAGCAATGTATATGGAACAAAACCTGGAGTTGAAGAGCTCAAAATTTTACTCCAGGTATTTTGGAGCATGGGGATAAGGAAATTGATGGACAGGCTTTTGAAGAGTTAGAGGATACTGTTTTGAGTGAGAAAGATCATGGTACTTCTGAGGACAGAATAAAAACAATAAATGTAGAAGAAACTTGCAATGGACAACTTGATTGCAATGTAGAAGAAACTTGCAATGGACAACTTGATAGCTTTCATGCCTGATTGCAAGCAGCTAATATTGGTAAGTTTAAGGTGGCATTTAGAATTGTATATATGCTGACCTTGGCTTCTTTACTACGGTTTTTTCACTTGGTGCTGCTAATTTATTGTTTTCAAATAGGTTAGTGGAGACAGTTGCGTGTTTGTTTGGAGGCTTCCTAATCTTCTGACCAAGATGATGCCGAAATGCTGCAGTTTACAATCTGAATTGCAAACATCCAATCCATCCATACTACTTATTGAATCAAAAGGACAACTAAACAATACTTTTTCAATCCCCATGAGATGTGACAAGTTTCAGACACACGAATTGGATGCTTCTGGTATTGTTGTTACTATTGAACCTCAGCTTGTAAGTAATACAACTCCTGCATTCAAGTTCATTGTGTCCCGATTGCCTCATTGGGCACATGCCAAGGTTGTAGAGACCATTTTGGAAATAAGATTTAAGTTTTGTTCTTTTGAATCAAGATGGGTGGAGGTAATATGTCCTTTTATTTACTTTTTGTTCTCTTTAACTTGATTATGTTGAATTACAGCAGAGCATGATAGAATGACTCAAGGTTGATACAGAAGATAGCATCGTAGAAGACAAGGCTTTTGATGAATATGTAGAAATCACGGGATCAGAATCTCCCCAGATGAGCTGCAAAACGCTTCATTGGAAAAGCTCGAAGAAGTTGGTCAAGATTTTGCTTTTGGATACGTATACTTTGCATTATGTGCTATGTAAGTTCCTTTCACTTCTAACTAGTTTGAAGTTGACTTGATGGTTTGTGCAATCTATTTTTTGTGTGAGTCTAATTATGTGTATTGCTTCTTTAATTATGTAGGGACTAATTGTAAGTCATCTAGGAGACCCAATTCAGTACTAATATGGATTTGAAGAACATTCTCTGATCATAGATGTTCCACAAGGTAATCCTTTATTGTTGGGAATGGTGCTTTGTTGTTGGGAATGGTAGTTGTGCATTATGCACCTCCCCATATCCGCAAGTGCATCATACTCTATCCTTTGACTAGTCATGTGGGAAATCTCCCTTAGCACATTGTACCACCCTCCCTTGTTACTTATAGGTACAAATTCCACTCATGTGCTTATGAGTCACCTCCTTCCTTGAAGGACACAGGGAGTGGAAAACAATCACCTTATATTTAGACCTAGTCCCACCCTCCCTGATTGATAAATGCCAAGTTTGGATCAGTTTTTGGTTGCATGAAAGTGTATCTTCCATGGGCTGTTTTTCTCCCATTTTGGGTTGTTTCGGGCAAATCTAAACTTTGGAAAGTGAGAATAGAGGATCAAGAATGGAAGGATTGGTGGCTATGTGTATCCACGAAAAAGCAATGGCAAGTACTCAAAACAAAAGCAATTGCAATTGACAATAAAAAAAAGATTGTACCTACCATATGGCGTTCGCATGAGCATGAGGCAACAATGTTATGACGGTATGTTTATTGAAGTCTTTTGTTTTGTATTGCTTAATGTAATTTACATTTTCAAACATGCATTGCAAACACTTTCTTATTATTACCATGCCTATGTAGGTTTGCCATGTCGACTTCTAATCTAGAGATGATGGCTCTTTTGAAAAAAATGATGAGTGAGGATCCCAAACTACTTGGGCTTGTGGATTCAGTTGTGGAAGAAGTGAAAGGTAACTAACTCTTATAACTAAATTTATACCTAATTTTATTACTAATTCATGTGTTCTAATCCAAGTGCTAAGAAATTAAGTGATTTAGTTTGATATAGCACTTCTTTTTAAAAAATATAAGTCTCTCATGTTTCTAAACTTTGGTTTATTATGTGTACATAAAGGTAACAAAATCACAAATGATGGTACAAGAGATAATGGAACAATGAAAGCTAAGGAGGTCATTGGCCCTAATGTCTCTTCAAATCATGATACAGGTATATGTCTTTATTTCTACTAAACTTTGAAAATTAAAATTTGTACATATATTACATCTTGCTTTATTAGGTGATTCATTTTGAGATTAACTAGCTTTAATTAGTCTCTTTGCCTAATTTAAAATGTTCATAGTTATTCATATTTTTAAACTTTGAGTAATTGTGTGTATATATATAAACATAGATAAAAGAACAACAAAAGGTGGGAAAAGAGGTAATGTAAGAAAGGGAGATCAGGAGGTTACTTGTGATAATGTTTCTTCAAGTCAAGATGCAGGTACCAACTTTAAGGATCAAAAACTTGTACAAATTTGGTGACCCAAATTGATACAAAATATCTTCCAAGATGTGAGAAGAAGAAAACCATTCAATACAAACCATCAAGGCACCCTTAACTTCCTCTATGTTGAGCTTGTACAATTCTAGAGTAGTCGAAGTAGTAAGGGACATAAGGAAGTCAAGGAAATGCCCCCTCTTCCACACTCTAGGTGAGAGTGCTCTTGTATGGTGCGCTCCCAAAAAGAGTCGAGTTTCTTGTGGAGCTATTTCATTTTGCCCTCATATCCTTGCAAGTCAAGGCTTTGTAAGAATTGATCATTTTCTTGAACTCCTCCACTTGGGGGGTGGGAGCACTAGTCCACTCGAAGAAACGATTCCCCATGACCATGTGGCTGATGTTGTTGGCTGCCAACGTGAAAACCTTGTCCAAGGTTCACAAAAGACATTTTTGGTAGTAGTAGATATAGAAATCTTCAACTCAAAAAATGTGGAGAGATTTTTAAACGGAATGGACATTTGGCTTCCTAGCATCAAAATCTACCAAGTTGGCCTTCGTCATGCACTTTTTGGCTTACGGATCCAATAGCCGCTTTATAACATAAAACCTTGTGGGGATTAAATGGAGGGTCAAACAGACTCTGATCGACGAACAAAGACTTGCATTGGGTTCTCGGCATGGAAATCTATCTAGGAAAACTCTAGTTGATTGATCCGAGCTCATTTTATTTTCAACAAAAATTTGCTCTTTTACGTCTCCCGGGCCACTTTTACGCTCTAAATCGGGCTCCAAAAATCTGCTCTCATCATCATTCGAGATAACTTTTCCTTTTGTCTTGTCATGGGGCTTCCTTAGGTCATCATGTTGAGCAATATTGTTAGATTGTGATGATTTAGTTGCCTTATGTTTTGAAGATTCATGCCTTTCAACTGTCTCTTTATCATTAGGTATATTAAGTATGGATGTCAACAAATTGGTATTTCTTAGTTGCAAGCTTTAGAGCTTTATTTTGTTTGATTGTGGATGGCTTATTCTTAGGAATCTTAGTTAATATTGCCTCCCTTAATTATTCCTTTCTAGGCTTTATTTAACGTTTAGGTTTGTTTTCCTTTAGTCAAGGAGAAAGAACTTGTGTGTGGTGCAATGGAGGTTGTCTTGTAGGTGGTTTGGGTAGCCATAAAAAATGATTTCTTGCATAGTACCCTTGAGCAACTAACAAGGATTGTAGAACCCATTGCTACATACTAGCTCTTTGCTAACATCTTTGCCTATGAGGTTTACACATTTTTTGTAGTTTTGTATGACTTTTGTAGATCCATTTTCTATCCTTGGCATCGCTCGTTAAATTTTTTTTATAAAGAATGGTTGCAAATGAAAGGTTATCTTTATTTGTTGTATGCCCAAAGTAATTCCTCAAGCATTTTCTTACTTCTCTCACTTAGTTGGTATCTCTTTTGAGTCAAGGATTTTCTCCTTGTCTTTTCCTTAAGGACTATCAAGATTAACCTCACCCAAAGTTGTAATTATTCTCACATTACGAAATTTCATCTTTGCATTACATAATCAATCTTGCATTTTTTTGGTCATTTGAAGGATCTACCATCAAGTATTACTTTCATAGGTCCTCACGGTTTGGAAGTACATGGAATAAGATGGATAGGCTTTCAATCTCAATATTTGTGAGGATTCTATATTTTTCGAGGAGAGAATATGATTTTCCCCATAAGCATTGAGGGATTGCATTGGTTTAAGCTCTAGTTTTCCAATTTGAGTCCATGCTTTGTAAGTCAAAATATTAAATTCCACTCCTTTGTTGATGAGAAAATCAATCACGTGCTCTCTTTTCGGAAAAAATCTGGACCTAAGATAAGTGGGAGCTATTATATCGTCTTTGAGATCTAGGTCTATAAAACTAACCTTTCAAATGCAGACTCTTGGACTCCTAGTTCCATTGTTAGATGTGATTTTGTATTAGGATTATGGCTCCTTCATTCAATGCTATGGTTATTGCATTCAAGGTCAGGACTATTGAGCTAATTCACCAATGTGTTTTCGATGGTATTGCATTCTCTTAATATTCAGTGCAATCTAAATGCAATGTGTAGGTATTTCTATGTAGTCGAGTTTCTTTTGATTGCTAGCATGGTCCTTCTGAGCTCTATTGTCTCTACTTTCAACCGTTATGTGTAGCCTTTCTTTGTGTTAAATTGTTATTTGGTCTTTTGTAGACTACCTAAGCTATTAGAACGATTTCTAAGGTTGTAATGTACACAAGGTAAAGATAAGATACAACATATAGGAAAGTGTCCTACTAAGTCAAACAATTCATAATTGATTATATTAATTAAATGACACTATAATTATACTAATTGTAGGTAGGTGCAACAAAACAAATATAATAAGTGATAAGTCAACGTCCATGTGAGGATTATAATAACCATCAATGTATTAAGTGTAGATTTGCAAATCCATCTAACCATGTGGTCTATCATCAATGTCTACACATGTTGAGTTTTCCATCTCAACACTCTCCCTCAAGCTCAATTATATCTATGCAAATCAAAGTAAGCTTTGAAATTTTTGAAGCTTCTCTACACCTAATGCCTTTGAAAATGTCAGCTATTTGATCATGTGTGTTCACATATACCAAGTAAATCTCTCTTTCAAGTACCTTCTTTCTCACAAAATGGTAATGCACCTCAATGTGTTTGTCCTAGCATGGAATACTGGGTTCCTAGCTAACTATATGCTACTCATGTTGTCACAGTGAATGATAACTAGACCATCCCCCTACACATTCAAATCACCCAATAAATTTTGCATCTATACCACCTCACACATTGCCATAGCAACATCTTTGTCCTCAAGCTCTGTACTCAATAAATCAATTATAGGTTGTCTTTTGCAACTCCATGTAATTGTTGCATTATCAAGGAAAAACATGAATCTGCTGGTAGATCTTCTGTTAGATATGCTACCATCGTAGTTTACATTTGTGTATCCAAACACTTGTATATCTTTGTCTACCTTTAAAAAAAATCTATATTGCAAAGAGGAGTTCACATACTGCAATATGCATCTAATTGTGTCCAAAATAAGGCTTTCTAGGCATTTGTATAAATTGATTGACAAGGCCAATAACATAACCCAATTTTGGCCTTGTGATAGTCATGTAAATTTAGACCCCCTACTATCCTCTTAAACATGGTAGGGTCTTCTATCTCATCCCTTATGTCAACACTAAACTTCACATTTTGCTCCAATGGTACTGAGAGAGGCTTATATATTGTTATGCCATAGTTGGACAGTGTATCCAAGCCATACTACCTCTGGGATAGCCATATACCATCATCACATATGATCACCTCAATATCAATAAATTACCTTAGCTTATCCAAATACTTCATCTCAAACTTCTTTTTCAAAACTTCCTTAACTTCAATAATCCCACTATCATTATCACCTGTAATAGTCAAGCCATCCACATAGATGACTATGATAACCAAACGTGCATCTCCCTTTCTCACATAAAGGGAGTGATTAGTATAAAAAATATAAAATCCAAAGTTAAAAAGACACTTTTTGATCTTGTCAAATAGTATTGTAGGTGCTTGCTCTAGTCCATAGAGTGCCTTCTTTAACTTGCACACATATGTGAGATGCTCTAAATTCTCATAGCCTACTGACTACTCCATGTACACCTCTTCTTATAATTCACCATGCAAGAAGGAATTATTTACATTCATTGATTGAAAACTCATCTACATTATGCTTGATTTTTTAGATGCACTTATAGCCAATAGCTTTATTTCCCTTAGGCAATGGTACTAGATCCCAAGTCTTATTCGCCTCTAATGCATCCATCTCCCCATCCATTGTTGCATCCTAATGAGCATGACCAACAACATCTTCAAAATAAGTGGACTCAATATCCTCAACCACCTTGACCATTAGTATAATTGTAAGCTACAGAACCCTCAAAACCAAATCTTGTAATAAGGTATCTGATCCTACTAGGCATGTGTACCAATGGATTACTCAATAGAGCCTTTACATTACCACGTGCTCTGTGTACACCTGGTGTAATATTGAAGGAATACCAAGCTCTTCATCCAAACTATCTAAACCACTAGAATCTCCTTCAAATCACAAATGACTTGCGAATGCATTATTAACATGTAATGGTTTCTTCTTCCCTTTATCTTTACCTGCAACACTTATAGATGCATGTCAAGAAGTGGGATTGCTCCTTAGTCTCTTATACCAAGGGATAATTGTAGATGTAGTATCAGATGATGCTTCTAGTCCACTAAGTCTCTATGAATCTTGCTTTTCTTTCTACACATAACTATCATAATCATGATCATCATTCAATGCATAATCACCAAGTGCATACCAACTACTCATCTCATAGAAAATAACATCCCTACTCACTCTAAACTTACTTGTGATAGGGTTATAATTGTGATATCATTTCCGCTCTAAAGAGTATCCAATGAAAATAAAAAATTTAGCCTTTGGATCAAGATTCTTTTGCAACTCATCTAGCACATGAATATATGTAATACAACCAAACACTTTTAAGTGTGATACATTGGGCTTTTTCCCTATAAAGTATTCTTCAAGGGTCATTCCATAAACTCCAACTATGGAAATTCCAGTCATAATATAAACAATAGTATGAATAACTTCAGACCAAAAATGATTTGGCAAAAAAAAAAAAAGGCATCAATGCTCGTACAACTTCTGCAATATGCCAAATTTCCCTTTCTACAACTCCATTTTATTATGGGATATACCTATGAGAGAATTGCCTCTTTTTCCCATGAGACGTAAAAAAGTTATTGAAGTCATTAGAGAGATACTCTCCCCCTCTATTTGACCTATGAAAAACTTATTGTGGAAAATACCGATGAGAAAATTGTCTCTTTATCCTATGAGACCTGAAAAAGTTACTGAACTCATTAGAGATACTCTCCCCCTCCATTTGACCTAAAGTACATAATTTTAAAGCTTGTTTCTATTTCAATAGCAGTCTTGAAAGTTTGGAAGTGCTCAAACACATCACTCTTTTCCTTCATGAAGTACATACACAGCTTTCTTGAGCAAAGTTTTAATGGCCCGCTATTTCAGGATTATGGAAAATTTTGTTTGCATGTTCACATTATTATCTTTAGTTTTCTTAGACATATGCTCACTCAGAAGATGTTTCTGTAAGGCTGGCTACTCATTTTTGTTGGTATTTAGCCTTTATGCATCAACAGCTGCACATAAATATAAGGAAGTCTATCCCTCCTCTTTTATCAATCCTAATGAGGATGTATCAGGAGCTTAGATGGATATATTGTACTATTTTGCTCAAGATTTTCCTACTCGATTTGCTGCCTTGATGGAAAGAATGTGTTACCTCAAGTTCCTTTAGAATGTTCCTATCTATTTTGTGAATGAGAACATATAATTGAAGATACCGAAACTCAGCATATAGTTTAAAAAGAAATATATTCATTCTCACAATCAATGGAATAAGCTTTTGGACATATCTTGATTTTAAGTGAATTTTTATTTTTACTCTCCAAAATATTTGGGGGACAAACTACATTGTCTTATGGATGTGAGTTTAATGTTTTGTGGATGTTTGATTTATGTGAGATGCATATGTATATGTGAGTTATCCTTATCATATCTGGAGACAAAGTTGGAGTTGAAGATAATTAAAGCTAGATGATGATTGAAGATAAAGCTATGGATTTGATATAGATGAGAAATAAAAGCTATTATGTCCTTTAATAGTTTGTTGAATTATTTTTTTACTAAGTTAAAGGATTGGTTAATACTAGTTTATGATTTTCTTTTCATATATATACTCAGACTTAGGTTATTTTTTGGCCAAGATTGAATTAGAGCTAATGGATTGAAGATTAGGCTTGAAGTGATTGGCTATTTAGAGCTCTTATTATTCTTTTTTCCAAGGTCATAAGGATGCTCTTTTAGCTAAGTGTGGGGATGTGTTGAGGAGTGAAATGATTGAATTTTTAGCTATCCTCCTATATTGGATTTTGGGTGATTTTTTATTGATCTAAGGTATGATTCATTAATTTTTAAATGCCTTGAAAATATTTTGGAGTGTTTTGGAATAGACTAAGGTTTGAGAAGCTAATGATGAGTTTTGATTGACTTATGATGTATTAATTGATTCTATGGTGTGTTTCTTTGATTCTAATAGGTTTATTTTGCCTCTATTTTGATCTAATCTCTTTCTTTTTGAGAGGTTATGATTGTGGATGAGTGGTTTGAAGAATTATTAAGAGTGAGTTAGATGGTTTTTTATGGTTTGGATTGGTTTTACTTTGAGCCGAATGGTTTTTATGTCTTTTGTAGACCTTTTGTAGTATTCTGTTGAGTTTTTGTATACCTTCTATTGTCTTCTATATGGTCTTATAAGTGTTCTATTTGATGGATGTTTAGCTTGTAAAAATTTTCCAATATTGAAAATGAAAGAATTTCAGCTCAAAATATTTTAAAGAAGTATAAGAAATGGATATTGAAGACTTGAAGTGAAGATTGAAGTAATAGTGACAATAGTGAGTCTTGAGAGGTTAGTATAATGTCTCTCATGTCTCTTCATATTAGACATATCTCTTGTAAGATGTATCCATGATGAAGAGAGGATAATTAAGTATGATTCTTTGTAATTCGCATGTACTATTGAGAGAGAGCATGCATGAGAGAGATAGTATATCAGAGATAACCGATTTTCTATAAATAAACATTGCATCTATATGAGAGAGATTAAGAGAAATACTATGAAGGCTATAAAGATAATGAAATATGAATAGTATGTGATAAATTACATTCATAGTTGAGCATTCCTTTATGTTCCTTTGATTCTTTGGTGGTTTCTATGAAGAATATGTGGAAGATTTTTGTGATAAATTCGTGAAATATTCACTATATGACGATGCGACATGAAAATTTGTTATTTAGGGATTCTTTTTCTTCTTATAGTTGATTGAAGTATAAAGAAAAAGATTTTTAGTGTGACAAGATATATTTTCTTGCAATAATTTCTCCATTTTCTTGGTGCTTGTCTTGGGGCTCCAATGAATTGCAAAAAAATGTGTATATAGAGTAGGTTATGAGGATTTATATGTGTGCAGGTTAAAGAAGGAACTTTATGGGCTAAAGTAAGCACCTATAACATGGTCTTACAAAATTGGAGAGTATCTTGTCAACGATGGATTTTATGTTTTTGATGTGGATCAATCACTTTATGTTAGAAGAAAGGAAGGTGCAAGTTTGGTCATCATTGCCATGTTTATGGATGACTTGATTATTATAGGTGGCAGTGTCAATGGAAATGCTAAAATCAAGGACCTTTTGAAGAAGAAATTTGACATGAAGAATTTGGGTGAGCTAATGTACTTTCTTGGTGTTGAGGTGATCACATGTGATTATGATATATGGATGTCCCAAAGGTAGTATAGCTTGGAAATTTTCCCAAGTATGGTATGCCCATATATAAGCCTCTTTCAGTGCCATTGGAGAAAAATATGATATTGGAAATGAAATAAAATATCCTAATATATTTAGGAGGATAGTAAGGAGTTTGATTTGCATAATTATCACAAGGCAGACTTGAGCTATATTGTCAGCTTGTCAATCAATTTATGTAGATGCCTAGAAAGCCTCATTTGGATGCAATTAGATGCATATTGAGATATGTGAAATTTAATTTGCATTATAGACCTTTTTATGAGGTAAGTAAGGATATGTAGGTGTTTGGATATAAAAATACAGATTGGGCTAGTAGCACATTTGATAGAAAATCTACCAACAAATTCATGTTTTCCCTTAGTAAGTAGTGTAGCAACTATGTGGAGTAGCAAAAAGCAACCTACAGTTGCTTTATTGAGTACTGAGGTTGAATATAAAGGTGTTTCTATAATAGTATGTGAGGTGGCATGGCTACAAAAGTTATTAGGTGATTTGGATGTGCCAGTAGATGATCTAGTTGTCATTCATTGCAATAATATGAGTAGCATATGATTGGGTAGAAACCTTGTATTCCATGCTAGGACAAAATACATTGAAGTGTATTACCACTTTGTGAGAGAGAAGGTACTTACAAGTTAGATCAACTTGTTATATGCCTACACAAGATTTAGCTTCATGAAGGCATTGGGTGGAGAAAAACTTTGAAAGTTTCAAAGCTTACTTGGAGTTATAGAGATGCAGCTAAGCTTGAGGGAAAGTGTTGAGATGGCAAGCTCAACATGTGTTGACATTAATGATGGACCAACTAGTTAGATGGGTCCACACATCTAGAAGTGGTATGAGGGCAATGGGATGATAGAGAAGCCTAGACCAATCATTTGGTTGAGCTTGAATATATGTAAAAAACAAGCCTATTGGTGATACACTCATTAATTTGTGAAAAGGCTAAGAAGAAAGATTTGTTTGACAAACATGTTAAACAAGAGACTTCAAGAAGAGCAACTTGATATTACTTTACTCCATTAAAGACCACTATCATACGATTTTATGTCCATATTATGAAGACAAATGAGATCCCAAATCTTTATGCATTCATGAGTTTGTATAGAGGGCATGATAAAACAAATTGTAGGAGATTTATAAATATTGCAAAGTTTAGATCCATTAGTTTAATCACAATTCAATTACAAGTAAATGACTCAAACTCAAGAGGAGAAATGGAAGTCTAGTAAGTCACTAATTAAGAGGCTTTGATGAAGAGGAACATGGCTAAACACTCATAGGTCTTCAAGGTACTAAGTAAGGGCCAGAAAAAGTGATTTTTTGCTCATATAAGCTATGGAAAACAAGGAAAAATAGGGTGTTTAGGTTGCATATTGTTGTCCTAAATTTTTACTATGGATCTTTGAACATGGGGATGAATATTGGATACATATACTTGTCTACAATGAGTATATACTTAAAGTATATAAGCAATCCTAGGGTGATTTTGGAGTAGCATAAGGAATGAAATCATGTAGTTAGTCTTATACAATGATTTTATAGGATTCATGGCTTACCATTGCTTTAATATCATACCCAGTTGATACTAGATACTATGCGCCACAAGTCTTCTTAGATTAGACATGAGATTTTAAGCTTATGAGGATGCATATAGCCTATGTATAATGGAGAATTATCTTATAGTAGGGTTTTCTCTTAATTTTCCTTTCAAAGCTTTTGGAAAATTGTCTAGACACATGGTATTGCACTCTTACAGTGAGTGCATATACTAGACTTCCTCTGTTGTGTATATCATATGGATCAAAGGGCTTCGTGATACTTCAATTAGAGCTTCTTAGTTCTCAAATTTATCTAATATTCTATTATTTTCGAAGTGTACTCTTTGCACACTTCTCTTTTAAACCCCTCGGTTAAAGCCTTTGACTTAATACCCCTATATGAACATGATGTGAAATCTGTCACATGCAAGATGGGTAATACATTAGGTTTAGATTCTTCTATATGAACAGGTAATGAGATGAAGCAGCTAATTGGCTTTCTAATAGCTCTACAACAATAGCAAATAGATGTAGGCTTTTGCAAAATTGAAATTTGTAGTGGTTAAGGCTTTGTAAGCTATGGAAAATGAATTGAAATTATTTAAGAGCTATAACATTTTAGCTTACTTGTATTTATATGCAGTGAAAATTGATTTCTTTGAGATTTCACAACTTGCATCGAGCTATTACTTTGTTTAACTCATCATGTATAAGTTAAAATCACACACACTATAAGGGAAGGGGGGAATAGCAACGCTGATTTTGACAAAAATTAGCGGTGTCACTAACGGTACTCAAACAAAAAAAATGCGGCCAAAACCCAAGTGCGGCATTTTGCGAAAGAAATTGAAAAAGAGAGAGCGAAAGAGGGTGGGAGAGGGAGATAAAGAGAGAAAGAGAAGGAGGGAGAGCTTCTCCTTGCTGCTGCCACCACCACCATGCCACTTTTTGCGAAGAAGATGAGAAAGTGTACGAAGGGCGAATAGGAGCCTTTGCTGCGAAGCGGAGCCGTCACGAAGAGGAGACAAAGAATCCATCTTTGAGCCTTTGCAATGAGTACATTGCTCCCTCTTGCTTTGTTTTTGTTCTTTCTCTTTTTGTATTGTTATTTTTTGTTAGGAATGAGGTGGATTGAGGAAGAAAGAGAGGAAATGAGAGAGGGAGAAGAAGAAAGGAAAAGGAAGAAAGAACGAGAGAGAGAGGGAATAAATATGAACCATAATAAAGAAAGAGAGAAAGAGAGGGAGGGAGGGAGGGAGGGAGGGAGGGAGGAGAATGAATGAGAAAATACGAGGGGGTAGAGAAAAACAAAGAGAGACCATAGTCATGCAAAAGGACATTTCATGGTTAAAAGCTTGGTGAAAGAAACTCACTACACCTTGACAGGTCATAAGGGCCATTGCACTTGAGAAGGAGTAACCAAGTCTTCACTAACAGGAAGCTCAACTCAACTCACTTGTTTGGACACTTCTGATATGCTCACTTCCAAAGTAAGTGCTAAAGGCCCCCCTTCATATCTCGAGAAGTGAACTCGAGTAGTCAACCTAAAACTATTCTTAAGCTCACCTAGAACCATTTGGTGATAACAACTTGAGTGGAGGTATCACTAATCGTGATAGTCAAGCCCTTGGACCTCATGCAGCTAGGTCATCAAAAGTGACTACATCTAAGAGATGACAACCCTAAGAAGACTAGGATCTCACCTTAATTAGCCTACAAAATTACTCACAAGTGGTTGGATCATAAAAAAATGGAGTTCACACATTGTATAGTGTTGTAAAAATTGTGATTGAATGCTTGTTTGCATATGTCATAATTGAATTGGAAGTTTGAGTACCATCATCATGAAGATACTTGCATTTATATTGAATCACATTGATTGTGGAAAACAAAATCCTAGTTGTGCATGGTGCATCTACATACACTTGCAAGCTAGTAAAATTGGAAATTTCTAACAAATGAACACAAGATACATAAATAAATAAATCAAAAAAAGAAATCACAAAATACATAAAGAAATTTGAGAAATAGAGAGACCAAATATTGACTGACTCTAGAAACCCCTACAATCATAGCTTAGACAAATAAAAGAGACTATGAAAATTGGACCTAATCATCAAAAATATTCTTAAGATTACACACCATGCAATAGAGACCATATCACAAAATGAGCCTTACTAGCCAACAATGACAAATTAGACAACAAAGCCTTTAAGCACCTAGCATACAACACATCGAACATATGACAAATTTGCAGAGCGAGAGGTATCTTCCTCAGAAGCCACCACTTCCTTGCCTAAACTTAAACAAATTTTTTATCATAATGTAGACAAAATGGAAAACGATGAAGGTCATGATGTTCAAGATTGTGAGGCGTATCTTAATCAGCATGTCCCATGTCCTTACTCTCAATGCAAGGTGGTAATCAGATGAAAGCATTACTTGTCTATAGAACATGTACGACACTTTGGCAAGTTTCAATCAGAGATCATCGATTAGGCGATCTCTGACTTTAAGCAAACGGTAAGAAAAGTGTGTATCAATCATGCATTATATTTGCAAACTAATTGAATATTATATACAACAACAGTGGATGTGACCGTAAAATTTATATAGGGAGGTGATGTCTCATCCCAAGGAGGAATGCACCTATTACGACCAATTAGAAGAGTTTATGGGCGTGCGATGGATGGAGTGCCCAAACCAATCCACCACTTGAAAGGCACTACCTAGTCTATACCGTTAATACCAAAGGAGACAGGCAGCCTTTCAGACTTTCCTACAATCTTGGAGCCTGAGATGGAGGCAATGATCGATGCATTAATGCCCATGGATACCAAGACATCTGATCTGCTTAGAGAGGAAGCATCCATACCATTATATGATGGGTACCAAGTATCTAACCTGAAGACGCTACTTACCCTCCTAAGTGTGCAAGCAAAATACGGGTGGAGCGATGCAAGTGAGACTGAGTTGTTCAAGTACCTTCTATGTACGCTTCATTGATTTCTTTTCGGCACCATTATAAAAAACAATTATACCTTTTCAAGGCGTTTTATGATTTATTTTCAGGTTGCTAAAGTATCATATATTACCACTTGGAAATACAATGCCTAAGCCTTGTGATGATGCGCAACATGTTTTACGAAAGCTTAGCATGGACTACAATAGCATCCATGCATGTGTCAACAATTGCGTACTGTTTCGAGGAGAGTACAAGACTATGGAGACATGTCCAAAGTATGGTTCTCACAGGTATCGATGGGACTTGCAAGGCAAACCATTACTTTCCACTTATCCCCCGTATACATCACATGTTTCGTACTTCAAGCTTGGTGAGCTTGACAACGTGGCATGCACAAAATAGATCCACATATAGAGTCCAACGAATATCAGTGGATTCATGCGCATAGAGCCATATTGACTCTACCTTTCCAGGCTTAGCATGAGAGCCAAGGAATCTTTGACCTGGTCTTGCTATGGATGGCATAAGCCCATTCGGTCTTTGCTCAACATCTTACAGTGTATGGCCTGTAGTGCTTGTTAACTACAACATCCCACCATGTCTTTCTACGAAGAAAGGATACCTAATCCTTAGCTTGCTCGTTCCTGGTTGCTACAAAGTCAAGAATATGGATGTCTATCTCCGTCCATTAGTCGATGAGCTTAAGATTTTGTAGAAGGAGGGGGTCACTGTGGAAGATATGAGTAAGCATGATGGTGGTTGATGGTCTGCCAATATACGAGCTATTCTCATGTGGACTATGCATGACTTTTCGGGATTCAGAGAGTGCTCAGGTAAGTAGGCTTTCATTCTTGTTGGTCATATCCATCATAGCTTGTTCAAGTTTGTGTTCACTAAATAGATGTGTTGGGACAGGTCTGGTTACCTCAGTTTATCATACGTGTCCAGTGTGTGGGCCATAGTTAGACTCCCGAAGGTCACAAACCATGAAGAAGATGGTATATAAAGGACACACCAATTTCTTGCCGGAGGGTTATGAAGCGAGGAAAGGTTTTCTTAGACAACCTCTAGCACAAATGAACGCCCAAAGCTGGTACAAGCTGAAAATGGTCCACACGGAGTTGCATCCAAACGGAATGCAACGATTCTCAATTTCCTATGAGTTGCCATATTCGACCCACTTATACATCAACCACTTGATGGATCCCATGCATATTTTCAAGAATGTGGGTAGCTTACTATGGGACCACATCACAGGAAAAAGAGACACTACAAGGGCACAAATGGATTTAAAGGAGATAGGCAAGATGGAGGCACTTTGGCCGCAGTCGAGTGCTGATGGTCGCTTGCAACTGCCTCGCGCTCCTTGGGTTTTGTCCACTAAAGAAGAGTGCTTTGTGAAGCATATTATTAGGTCTATCCATACTCCAACAAATATGATGTGTTCTCTCAGATCCACGTTTTCTAAAGACGACCAATTATCAGGGTAATATCCCATGGTTGGCATAAGATATGTCAGGTTTGTACTACGAATGGATTGTAAGTGGCCTGCGTATTTTGCTATTTGGAGTGTAGTCATTGTTTGTAATGCTTCTTTATTTGTGGCAATTTCTCGGGGGGGTTCACTATATATATATTCTCTATATAACTTGCGTCCATGACCTATTTATAAATATTCTAATCTGTGAATTTTTATTGAATAAAATACAACCATTTTCTATTCAATCTATAAGTGACCCCTTTATATAATACCCTTCTGTATGTAAAAAATGTATAAAAACAGTGTTTTAAAAACCCCTTATTTTGAACTCACATTATATATACATATATTCATGAGTGACCACCCCGAGGGAAATTTATACTACCAATCGCTATCGTAGAGGATGTCTCACTCCAGAAATATGCGGGGTGATTTGCAAGTTGTCAAATTTAGTGCAATGGATCTCACTGAAGGAAATCAAGACATCCTCTATTGAATCTGCAAGGCGGGGAGGAGTTGAGACGGTCTGTCTCTTTGAGAAGTACCTTTCCACTAGCATGCTCACGATACAAACCCACCTACTAGTGCATCTTGTAGATGAAGTAGAGATTGTGGGACATGTCCATACGCGATGGATGTTCTTCTTGGAGAGCTTCATGATAACCTTGAAAGGCTTTATGCAACAACGAGCTCGGCCAGAAGGTAGCATGGCTAAAGGTTGTGGTTAGTGTTCGAGGCATTAGTGCATATCTCACAGTAACTACTAATGGTGGATTTAGACAAAAATATGCTATGGTCACTGAAGGATGATGATAGATTGACCGGAGATGTGGTGGCTAGAAATGGGGTAGAAAAAAGGATGGATGTTGCAATGGAGAAGAAAGCAAATCATTTTTGTATGTTGCACCATGCCTCCATGGAGACATGGCTCGCTAGGTACGAGCAAGCCATGAAAGATCGGGAAGAAGCGCAATTTGAATTTCGACGTAGTATGTGCTACTAATCCATTCGATATCTCGAGGGCATGGAGGAGATGCTGCGGTTTATGTTTATACAATGGTTGCATTGAGCTTTGATCGTAGCCTCTCATGGAGGGGTGGAGGTCTCTACTGAGCAGTGGGAATTCTCGAGGGGATGTAGTCCAAAGGTGACCACATGTTTTATAAGCTATCGTATCTAGATTTGATATGTGACAACTAATTAACCGTTTCCATGTGTAGTACAAAATATACAGTGCGGAATGGTCGCATGGATGACATTTTCGCATGAGCCTATCGACAAAATGTACTCCACAACGGATTGTGGTGTCATGGAAAAGTTCAAGCAAGAGAGTTGACGCAAGCCACGGATCCAAACACCGTTGTAGAAGAGATGGAGTATTTTGAAAACTTGCAAAGTATTATCACGATGGATTATCGTAGCTTCTCCATGATCCTATTCGATGTGTTATAGTGGTTCAAAGTGGTACTGGAAGGAGCCAGGACAATTGTTTGACCAAGTCCATCTAGATTTCTCAAAATAGATTCTGAAAAAAGATAGATGGATTTGTACGATACATTTGTATTACCGACCCATTGTGAACATGTGCATGAACTCATGTTTTTTAAACTTTTATTACAACATGGTATATGTCATGAATGTTAAATCTCTCTTGTATGTGATTTTGAATAGGTAATTTTCTATCCAAACCCGTGACAACCTCGATGGTGGTATGTTATACCTTCCCCTCTTCGAAGTGTGAGAGTATATGATGAAAGTAATGTTCATGGTGTAGATGAGAACAATATGCAGATAGAGGGCTTGATATTGCAAGGGGTAGAGGCCACCCAAAGCTTGGAGCATGTAGAGGAGGCAAAATCAAGTAACAATGATGGAAAGACATGGGGCCAAGAATTCTTTGAGAATGAGGTGGACTCATCATTTTGTGGTGACCTTTCTATTGACCTTCTAGTGTATGCGGAGTTGTATCAGGAGATTGACATGGGACCATATAGGCTATGTCATACTTGGAGCATCGACCTACTCAATTTGTTGATGAATCGGTTATAAGGATACTCTAGAATATGCATTTTAAATAAAATCAAAATTTTTAGACTTATATTACCGTGCTTTGCTTGAATCTTTATATTGATTATGCTAACATCAAAAAAATTTTATCTGTGCAGGTAACCTTTGTGGATATTTGGACAGCAAGATGAGTCGAGGGATGAGCGACGATGAGCTACAAGAGATCTTCACACGTATATCTCCAGATCAGATGGCTCGATTCAGAGATATAGCAGACCAGGAGCTATCTTGGACACCATCATGCCATTCTGTTTGATCTACTTCGGTATGCTCTAATACATCATTTTCGAGTAGACGAGATCAACACTCCAGACTTGGGTCAGACAATGGAGGGAGTGGTTCTGGGGGATGTTGCGGAGAGGTGGATGCGGTGAGCCCGCAGTCGTCTCAAGATACGGGTGCTACTCCTTGCTCTCGTGCAAGCTCGAGAGAGTGTGACTCAGGTGGCCATTGTTGTGGAGGTATCAAGGGAGTGTGTCTGCCTCCTCGTTCTACTGGATTTATGTCACCTATGGGATTTGTCACACCTTTGGGGACATCTACTTTAGTCACTCCAACTTTTACTCAGTTGTCCGTAGGTGGGAACATCTACTCTAGTCACTTCAGCTTTTGCTCAGTTACCCGCAGGTGGCGTCCGTATGGGTGCTACTCGGCGAGATGCCACCCTCGTGGATACACCAGATCTACAAGAGGGTCTCCTAGATATGCCAAGAGCGTGTTGCAGGTGGGAGAGAACACATCTTAGATATACTCCAGAGGAGTATGGATACCTTGTAGATGATAGGACAGGAGCCATCATCATGAATGATGAGGGGAGGAGAGTGATGGATCATATAAGAGAGTTGTGCCAACAAGTTTTTCAGCACAATGTCTTGGATCATTGGAAGAACATACTAGAGGGGAGCAAGGACTACATAGTAGCATCCTTGCATGAGGAGTTTCTTGTACCCACCGCAATACATAGGTTCTCCACAAGCTGGATGATGGAGTGCATGCGTGTATACATGTCACACAGATGATCAAATGCACACAAGGCAATTATTAAGAGTGGGGTCTGAAAGCCCAAGTGGCTAGACACAGATGACTGGCACCGACTTAGGGAGGAGGCTAGAAATTCTCTAGGACGTTGGAGACAACAACGCGAGGTAGCGAGGGTATGACTGGAGGCAGGAGTGGTTCATCATCTTGGGAGTGGC
Source organism: Lygodium microphyllum (assembly GCF_053477565.2). Classification (NCBI taxonomy): domain Eukaryota; kingdom Viridiplantae; phylum Streptophyta; class Polypodiopsida; order Schizaeales; family Lygodiaceae; genus Lygodium; species Lygodium microphyllum. Next base: position 105,934,735 of record NC_141140.1, read on the forward strand.
AGCCATAGGACTGATCTGGAGGACTTTGTAAGTTTTTCGCTTGCTTTTTTTTGCAATATTGCTTATACTTACAATCGTATTTCTAATAGTTGTGTTTTATTTTCTTTGCAGCACTCCATTACAAACTGCGATCCCACCGGCCTCCTGGAGACTCGATATGTAGAGAGACACGGTCTCACTGCATTGATCGATAGATTGTATGCACGTGATGGCCTAGTAAGTCACTCATGTTTCTTGTCCGTAGTTACTAATTGTAATTAAAATGCATTATTGTATGATGGACTGATATGTAGTTATTTCTTTTTTTGTAGAGTCCTATCGATCAGATGGCAGGATATATAGCTAGCACTTGGATCCGTGCAGTACACATCCTCTTCCTTTTTGGTCCTATGATTTATGTAGGCATTTTCTATTCACTATGTTATTATCATCCTTTGTATCTTGCCATGATTCCATGAGCGCTTTCATTAAGTGATCTTGTATCTATTTTATATTTCAGTCTAATTGTGGATTCAAGTACACTTTGCCTTCATTTTGACGACCATTGTATACCTTATTGCAACTCTTTTGTATAGCCCAAATACATCACATAGTGCTACAATCTGCCCTGCCACAAATTTTTTCTCTGTAACCATCACTATTAGCATCGTAAATTTACTGCACATATCGCTAAAGCGACGCAAATAGTGATGCAGATAATGACAGTTCTATGGCGTCGCTAATACCAACGTGTTTAGCGACGATAGGGTAATTTTTTTAATGAACTTTTCCGTCGCTTTGAACGTCGGTATGAGGCATGTATCTTGTAGTGACATTATTGAGTTGTATATGAAGAACCCAATTTCAACTGAATTTAAAAAGGATTTATGAGAAATTTTTACATAGAGGATGCCAATTTGGTTTCTTGCAAAATATTCCAGGCATGGGTAACTAAGCCCAACAAAGAATTAATAGCTACTAAAGTACTATGTGAATTTGAAAGCACATAGGATCAATTGGATGTAGCAGAGTAGCAGGCTCTAGAGGCACAGAAGATTGAGATGTTATTACAAGCAGCAGATCTTGCCTTACAAGAGAATTTGTAAGATCTTTTGAAATATCAAACAATGAAAACATGGCTTGAGATAGATTGCCATCATCATGTAAAAGAGATTGTTAATGCACTTGTAGGAAAAAAAAAGGAAGATGGGCCAAATTGCAAGTTGGGACTTTGCCTACTACTTTTGGCAAGGCAACATATTTTGTAGTTAATCCACATGTGCCTATGGCTGTACTTGTTATACCTACAATGAAAGAAGAACTTATGGATGAGTTAGTGAAGGAGATGTGTAACCTTATATAACTAAATGTTTTGAAGTTGGATGAAAAGGGGTGGGTTTTAGCCCCTAAATCTCCTCGAGAGGACTTTGTTCCTACTCATTGCATGTAGTATGACAAGCCTTAGCATGAGAGGTGCGAGTGTGACATGTATGGTGATGCATTAGAGAGGGATTTGATCTTTTGGAAGGATAGAAAAACTCATATGAAAGAACATATCTTCCTTTTTCTTTGAACTTTGGGAAAGGAGGAATGCAAAGTTATTGGATAATATGGCTGCTAAAAATGCAAATGTAGTAGTGCATGTTGCTATGTTTACATTGCAAATAGATAAGGTTGAGGAATGTTATGGTTGGCTAGAAAGTTAATATGGTCTCATGTGATACATACAATTGAGAAAGAGAGGTCGAATATCAAGTAGAGGCAAAGTATACACCATTTGACAATGTTAAAGTGTAGCAAAGTAATCACATCCATGTGATATTGGCAGTTTATACTTCCTACCTACACCATCTTGCATTGTCCTTCAAAGAAATTATGAGAGACTATTTATAAGATGGAGAAGCTTGTGAGGTACTATTGTATATTACTAGCTAAATGAAGCCAATGTTTCACTCTTATGATAAAGTAAAGTTTATGTTTCTTTCTTCGTAGAGATATTAGTGCAAAGAAAATTGATACCTACGACACTTTAGGATGCTCAAGTCATGGAAATTGACACAATTTGTTTGGTGAAAAAAACTTTACCATGAACCATTCTCACAAGCTAAGTATACCTCATAGTCCATTTAATGAGTTGGTGATATGTGGCACAACATATGCTTGATGGTTCTTTTTTTAGGGCTTCAAAAATGCCCTAAAGGGTTTTATGATCCAAAATATAAGGTCGAAAGATACCATAGCTGAAGGTTGGTTAATATGATTCTCTTGTATATAATCTCTAAATTTCTTGCCCAAGTGGATTCTTTTCTTCCACAATTATGGAGTAATCAAGAAGACTCAAGGATGACATCTATTGTACCTCAAGAAAGAGGGTATACCAGATAATTGATACAAAGTTGCATTAAAAGATGAATACATTTTGTGTATTCAATAGTGATGCGATGAGTAGTGATGTGTGAGGATGCAAAGGTAAGAAAAGATAGGGAGAGAACAATCTTTCACATATGCAATAGGGTTAGTGTACCATATCCTCCATATTTAAAAGCTTTGCCAAAGGACATTGATGTGCATTTGTTGTATGAGAAGATGGAGAGAGAAGAAATAGAAAATGGCATAGATATCACAACAATTACATGGAAGTACGCATGAAGATGCTTGCCTAAGGTAAGTATATATAATATCTTGGTTATATAATATTAATTAATCTTGTAAAATTATAGTACTTATCTACGTAATCACTCGTCTTGATAAAATGCACAACATTCAATGCTATGTGGTGTATGGGAAAGCATTTTTGCACTCAAAGGACTAATGATAAGGAAAACAACCATGATTTAGAAGTCATTGGTACCTTTGAGAGAGTCAATGAATGTATAGATGATTAGTTTGGCATAATCCAAGATGTCTATAAGCTTGACCATTAAACCTTCTTTATATATATTATGGATGCTAAGTGATTCAAGGATGTGGTGGAAACATGTCTTAATGCAACAATCAAGTGTTATACCAATAAGTTTATAACCATTGACTCTAGAAAGCTGTGGCAAGGAGTCATGGGACATTTGTGTTACCACAATAATATGAGAACATAAATATTACTCAAATATAGTTACTTGATATGAACAATGAGCATTATTCTCGATTTTGTTTACTTCATAGAATCTTAATAACATATTTCTAATCTTCCTTCAAAGAGTTGTCTTTCAATCCATGATAGAGAATGTCAAATGATGGCATGTGATCCAGATCCTTCCACACTTTGGAAAGATATATGAAATTTTTACATCCATTGAGCATATGGATGATGATCTTGGTACTTGAGACTATGATGATCATGGACCAAGAAGGATAGAGGATGATCATGATGTACGAGATATAGATCATGATAATGCCATTGTACATGAGGATGATCGCGTAGTGATTTTGGATGATAATGATGATGAGCATAGCAACAATACTAATAGTAAGATCAATTTGTTTGTAGGTTTAGATATTGATATGGACATTGAAGTAAGTAATTTGGGAAGGGTTAAACTCATTGTGAATGAGATTGAAAATCCGTCCTGATTAACATTGTACTTTTGTATTTATTATGGACATTGAAGTAAGTAATTTGGGAAGGGTTAAACTCATTGTGAATGAGATTGAAAATCCGTCCCGATTAACATTGTACTTTTGTATTTATTATGGACATTGAATTGGGAAGGGTTAAACTCATTGTGAATGAGATTGAAAATCCGTCCTGATTAACATTGTACTTTTGTATTTATTATGTAATACCATGACTCTTACATATCTTGTGCCTTTTGTATCAAATATTTTTGTGAGGATATACATGGGTCAAGCAATCCCAATAATAAATACAATATTCTTTTGTGACTTTACATATCAATGTGCATGCAAGTTCAATGTGCATTTATGTTCATGGATCTAAAAGGTTGGAAGTTTGTTAGGCAATTTATTTGCTCACAATTTTGAACAATGCAACAAATGAAAAAGTTCTCAGGGACTAGTAGTAGATACTCAGCTTTGGAAATTGATCATGGCATTCAATTAACCGTTAATAAACATGTGAAAATTCATGTTAAATCTATACGCATTTGTACGTGCATGTATACAAGTTTAGTGTAAATGCACCTACCGTTATCGTCGTTATATGTGCGTTTAATTAGGCTCTAGTAGTTATACATTCACCTTCGATGTGAATGGGGGACAGGGGTTTTCATAAATAGTTAGATACGACCATAAATGCGCATCAGGCACCGACATCTCTGCTTCTATTCCGTTGTACTATGTAGTGTCACAAGGATGCGAATGTGGAATACTGACAGCTCTTTTTATGTGTAGAACGAAGATCGAAAGGTGAAGCCTCTGTAATTGCCTAGAAACGAGAAGAGAGAGAGAGAGAGAGAGAGAGAGATTCGGCATGCATTGCTGAAAGCCACAAGCCGGCTAATATAAGTTAAGGTGCTCGTCGGCTCGATGTCGTATTATTTTTTGGAGGAAGAGCAACAATAGTACAAGCGATAGGAGCAGTCGTCAAACTAGCGACGCGGCAGAAGTAATAGGGGTAGTACTGGTAGTTCTACTACGATAGTAGTACTTAGAGACTTAGTAGAGTGCAACTTATTACTAAGGAAGAAGATGCAGGATCACAACGAGAGTACTACTTAGAGGGGGTAGTTCTGGTAGCGGATGGAGCAGTCACGGTACTGCACGTCGGCGGAGACGGCGCTGTTGCAGGTGCGCCAGATGTCGGAGGAGAGGTGCTGGAGGCAGCACTGGCAGTCGTCCGGGGAGACGATAGGGGAGCATTCGGCGTGGCCGTAGGCGGGCGAGTTGGCCCCGCCGTATCGGGTGCTGAAGGAGTAGTCGTCCGTGTAGGGCGTCTCCTGCGCCAGGTGGGCCAGCAAGGTGCCCAGGTGGCCCCAGTACGGGCTGCCTGGCGGGATGCGGCGGGGCCCGCACGAGACCGCTACCTGAATCTCCCCTTCATCGCTGCAAGCTCCGCTGACACCGGGAGAGAGAATAAATAACACCACCATCATCACAATATTATGCATCACTACACTCATCCTCAGACACGCTGAAGGGAGCGCGCGGCCAGCTACCCTCGCCATGGCAGAACCTCTCTCTCTCTCTCTCTCACTCTAGTGTCTTGTGCTCTTTATAAAATATTCCACAGTATTGTCTCACGCCCTAAACCTTTCTTTGCTGCCACTGGGTACTACGTCCTTCACCGCGCCGTCCTTATATATGGCTCCAAGCCCCGCCTTCTTACCAACCTCCATCTTTGGAGTGCGCCTCCACGTCTCAGCTCCTTTCCGCCCACTCGCGCACTGACTGTTGAGCAATCATTAATCCCCTTTAACCCCATGATTGATCACTCCTTAGTAAGTGTAAGAGTCAATCATTCTCATCATTGCTCCCTAAGCACGTGCCTTCCAATTAGAGATGCTCGTTCTGTTCTGGCGCTTCTGACCTTCACTGCATTATGCAACCACAAAGAAACTGGTTTAAGCAGATGATGATCCACACAACATTTAGTTAAGACGATATAGATTCTTGGGTCATAATTATAGACGAGAAAGTGTATATTTTACCAGCTTTAAACCATTTCCTTAAAGATGACCTTCTCAATCATTTTCTTATGATAAGTACTTTAGTATATAGCTATGCATTTTCACATAACAATTACAATTTGATAAAGCGGCAACCCTTTAATATAATCATTGTCTACTATTCCAATATCATGTACTTTTGCTATTAAAAAAAGTTGGTTTGTATTTGAAACTTGTTTGATCTATTTAAGGCTAATGAATTACAAATCCTAAATAATACAACTACAAAAAAACACAATAATCTTTTTTTATAGATCTATAATTCTTTTGATATTCCAGATAGTTGTTCTGTATTTAAACTTGTTTGAACTGTTTAAGGCTAATGAATTACAAATCCTAAATGATACAACCACAAAAAAACACAACAAGTTTTTTTCATAGATCTATAACTCTTGATGCTAATTAAAAGTAAATATCTAAATCAACAATATTCTTCTCAACAAATCTCAATGAACCAACTCATTTATGCTCTAATTCCCTATGTTAATGGTAGGTTTTCAAAAGGTATGTCTTTCTTTTCTTAAAGTTGTTCTTAGAAATTCATAGTTCTTCAACGAAATAATCCAAATCCATGAATTGTGTTCTCCAAAAATCCCCCCTCTAGGCATCTAATCTTATCGTTTCAATTCAAAAAAATAGATTCAAGAATCCCTAATCATACCAACCATATTTAATGAAGGTTTCGAAGGCCAAGAAATCCCAAACAACCTATCTTAGCTCAAATATTTGAAAAGTTAAAGGCATTACCTCTAGTATCCCATCTATCCGTGTGCATCACAATTTAAATTGTGAACTCTTAGATTGCTATGGGATTATCTTAATAAATTATACACAAAAGAAATTGTAAAAAGTACAATTTAAATTGTGAACTCTTAGAGTGCTATGGGATTATCTCAACAAATTAGACACAAAAGAAATCACAAGAAGGCCAATTTAGGTCCACATTTAACTAAATATGGTGTTAATAACTTTAAACTTTTAACCAAGTAATGATAACATAAGGCACTATTTGAAGGTCTCAACTCCATAGATTATCAAATGATGAAGCATCATAGCATTGAAATTAATGAACATTGCTTAAACCTTCATTGAAAATTAAAATCTCTATTGGCAATCAGAGAAATGCCTTGAGCAATACATTTCAAATTTCTATTAAGGAAAACCCTAGTATAACCATCAGAAGAATGTCATGAGTCATACAAAATACCTAGTATCAATGCATAAAGATAAAACAATTTTTTGACTAGTGAGTCTAAGCTCCCATTAGCCAATGACTCCAAAGATATTAGCTATCATATGCATGGAAGAGCCTTAATCATCTTTTATTTCAAACACATAAAATAGTATATTTTTCATTATCATGAAGCCTCTATATAAGGACAATACGAAGAAAATCCCACTATACAACCACATAAACACAAAGTTTGGGAAGAAGATATGTGATGAGTAGCCTTGTCAAGGTATAATCCAACTCTTGAATTTCATAATAGGGACTTGTGGATTCTTTAAAATGTAAATAGGAAAAGACATACCCTTTGATAAAAGAATACCATCCAAAGTTAAGCCATGGGACTATGTCTTTAACTCAACTTGAGCTATATACAGAAGATGACCAACACGATACCATAAAAAGAAAGTTGAAATTGGATTGACTTATTCCACATTTTTTTTAAATTGCATTACACTACAAGGGATAAGGGGGTATTCCAACATAGGTTCCAATGCTATTTGTGAAAAAAAGCAAGTGTTGGAATAAGCATCAATATAATCATTGGGATATGCATCGACCTATGAATCGATAAATGCATCATTACAAACTTCATAGATATAGCGATACAGATACATATCGACAACTATATTGGCAATTTTATTGGCATAAATATCAGCACATTTTGCAGTACATATATAGATGCAATAAAAATATTAATATGACCAAAACATTTCCTTTCTCTACATAGTCTATGGAGGAAACTGTACCCATAGTGAGGACGAATACAACACTAAGGTAAGAGCATCTTGCCTCCCTCCATGTTGCATTGGTTCTTACTTTGGTTTATTGCTTTTGTGCCACTTATCTCTTTTTTCCAAACTCTCTTATAAAGAAGGCATGGCTTCTAGGTAGGGTTTATTCCTTTTACATACCATCTTCCATGCTCATGAGAGCTATAGTTTGAGTAAAGAAGTGTGTGAGAGTATATAAGCTTGAGAGAAGAAGGAGAAATATCAATATAAGTTATTCTACATGATTCTTACTTTGATGTTGATGTAGGATGTAATCTAGAGATAAAAAATATAAGAGAGAAGAGAGAAATGAGAGGAGAGACTTAATTCTTGCTATGTCTCTTTTAATGTTTGCTTTCTTAACCATTTCTAGCTTTGTTTTGGTGTAGAATGTATCCAAGAGAGTGTGAGAGAGATAGTTGAAGAAGAGAGAGAGAGAGAGAGAGAGAGAGAGAGAGAGAGAGAGAGACATAAAAAGATGAGAAATAGATTGGGAGAAGAGAAAAATGAGTGTATGAGAGAACGAGTGAACTTTGTTGAGAGTCAAACTAATCTTATCTTGACATTGACAACAATAGACTACTAGTTGTCACTAGCCTTGTGAGACTTCTTAAATAAGTCAGGTTGGTTAACTTTAGTTAGTTAACTATGGTCAATAGTTAGACCTATCTCATTATACTATTGTAGACTAGGTGCTAGGAGTTACAAATGAAGAATAATGGAAGAAGATGAGATCACACAACTCTCCATTTCTACTCCACCTCTTGCCTCCCTTTCTCTCTTATCTTGAATATTCTAACATGGTATCATAATAGGTTTTGTTGTGTGCCTAGGAGGTGAATGTAAACTACAGTCAATGAAATTCTCATGTAAGAGGCATGTCTTTGGTGTGTCTTTTGATAAGGTCCTATTAAGGCATTCAAGGGAGTCAAGTAGCCTATGTTTGATGCATATGGAGCATTGTTGAGTGTTTAATATTGGAGTGTCAACCAACAACAAGCACATGTGGATCTGATCACCCTAGACAACATTAAAATTACGCATGGTTTTGAATGACAAATTGGATAGCATTTAAACACTAAAAGGATTGTCACACTTAGTGATCGATTGGCAGACATATTACTTGTCTTCTACTACACCTTGGATATTATTGTGTGGCACTAGAGGCATCATTAAATGCTTGAAATGGCAACAAGTGAGTAGCAAAGAACATGTGGATAGATCATTGTGAGCTACAGGGAATTGTGTCTACTATTTGAGCATTGAAAGCAATTGGCTACTCATTTTGGAGTTGGTGTAAAAATAAAAATTGGAATATCCTCTTGAGCATTAGCACCAAAGTATGCTTGTCATGTGGTGGAGTATTCTTGGAGTGATCTAAAGCCTTATGTAACAAACTAAGTGCTATCATCAAGTTTGAGGTAGCTTCTATGTAATTCTTGGAGCTCACTAAAGTTTGAGTTATTGGCCATTAATACTTGGATGATTCCACATGACTGGTGTAAAAGAGTGGGGATAGACAGGTAGGACATGGGTTAGCATGAGAATACTAGTTATACTAATGGGGTATTTAAGGTGTTGGGAGATCCAATCAGGGGATAAGTTTTATCAATAATCAAATCTCTTTTCCCCTTCCTTCGCGGCTTTCATGCCTTCCCTTCTCTTTCTCTCTGTTTTCTTGTCTTTCTCTCTCTTTTTCTAGTCTTTCTCTCTCTTCTTCTCTCATCTTCCTCCTCTTTCTCTCTCCTCCTTGCCGTCTCTTCCTTCTCTCCTCTTCTCTCCTAAGTCTCCTTCATTACAGTTGGTATCAGAGCTTAGGTATTTGGTCCCTTCTTCTTTCTCTCCTCCCTCTAATTTTAGTTTCTTTTAGTTCAGAAACCCTACTTACTCTGGTGCACAGTTACATCAGGATAGCTACATCATTGAAAGACCACAGAAATCAGGGATTACCAGAGATGGCAGCCTTCTTGGAGTTTGCACAGAATCTTTGGACGTATTTAGAATAACCTTTTTATGGAAGACCAATTGGAATTCAAGGCTATCCTCTTTATTCTAAGGAGAGCTCCATTCGACCTCTTCCATACTTGTAAGAAGCTCGACAATATCAAGCTATATGTCCGCATAACATTCATTATGGAGAATTGTGAGGAGCTTATCACTAAGTACCTGATCTTTGAAAAGGGTGTGGTCAATTCTAAAGACTTTCTCTGAACATTTCTCTGAGATGCATTTTATGCAAAAAATCCTATTGGAATGTATAATGAGAATAGTGAAATAAATGGACTTTTGTTTGAAGCAAAGTGATACATGGCTGCAAGTTCAAGTCTAGGATGCTGTATTGAATTGCGATTTTAGATTTGCTGCATGCAAGAGACTTTTCTTATTTTAGATTCCAAACACAAAGACATCCTCGTTGTCCTTGAGTTCATGCTTACATTAGCAGTCGCTCGCAATTTGCAAAAGAAATGCCTGTTCAGAATGACTTGTACTAATAGACTGAGTATACTCAATATCACCTTGCACTGAACTAGAGCCCTCCTGAATAAACCCATTTGGAGACTCGATGTCCAAGGGCTTTTGATCGAGGAAGTAGCTTAAGCCTTGGCCTCTCACTCTTGCCTTTCAATTCCAAGGGTGTCATGCTTGCAACCCCACCAGCTTCATGAATGGTTAAGCTACTATGGATAACACGAGGAGTCAATAGCCTGCTTCAATCAAGGCCATTTCACTGATGGTCCAACTAAGGGGTTGATGGTGCCGGCAGAAAGTGCAAAGCATTGAGCACTTGGAATTTCAGTAACTAAAGAGGTAGTTTTACCACACATTTTGTCCTCCTCATTCACTTCAGATGTCTGCTAATGCAACTCTAAAGATATGTTCTGTGCTTCAAGAAAACCTGGTAGTAATGTATCTCTTAAGTCCAATGCCTTTTGAACAACATGCTACCAAATATTTTTGGGCTTGTCCTGCGATAATGGCTCAAGCAAGATTTCCACAGCCCCAAGAGAAATTGATTTCACCATCATGGGCTTTTTTTTTTGCTGCTCTTGATGCCCCCTAGCTCATAGCCATGGTCTTCAATGTTAAACCCTAGCTCCAGGCACTCAATTGGTCCCACTCTTGACCTCCTTGGCTGACATTTCATCTTCTTGGCACTTCCCAAAACCCTATTGTAGGGAACAGCCATAAAGTACAAAGCATTGAGCACTTGGCACTTCTGTAACTAAAGAGGCAATTTTACCAGACACTTTCTCCTCATTCACTTCAGATGTCTGCTAATGCAACTCTACATATCTCTTCCCTGCTTCAAGAAAACTATGAAATGTGTGGGATCTAGAGCATGGCAGATGTAGAAGCTATGGAGGTTGAAAGAGGAAAAAGAAAATCATGAAGACATTGACCTTGACTAGGACAAATTGTTCCACAAGTGAATTAGGTTCTAAGATTGAGACTTGGACTCATAAACACAATCTTGTGTATTGACAGTGACATGTCACTTTACTGGAAAGAAAAGAGTACTATCATTGCAGTAAAAAAAGAGTCAAGTACAATGCTTTATAGGAATTGAGTGGTGGTAATTTCTCCTACTGTGCATATGGGATTCTGGTCCTAAGTTCTCACTGCTTCTCACAAAGGGACTAAAGTAGGTGTGATCGCAAATATCTCAACACCCCTCCTCAATCACAACCAAAAGTACAAAGTGTGTAGAGGCTTTAGTGAGCAACACATGAAAAGTGTGGGCACACCAAAAACATGGCAAAAACACCACAGGCTGTCGCAGAAAAGGCTAAGTGTGGGTACCACAAACATGATGGACATCCAGAGGCTGTAGCAGGGACCTCACAAAGTGTACAGAGACTGTAATACAAGGATAATTGAGGAGTTTACAAATTTATGTTTGAGGCATTAGGGCTAGGAAATACAAAACTAAAAAAGTCTATCTAAATAGAAGGACTGATGGGGTTTGTCCTTCTCCTGGTGGTCTTCTTCTTCTTCTTTCTTTGCTCCATTTTCTTCTTCTTTTTTAGTGCAACTAGATAGGCCTTTTGGGACCTCTTTCTCGCATGGCAGAACTTATCGGTGTGTCTGGTCCTTTTGCAGAAGTCACAGAAGAGCTGATCCTTCTTGCCTTTGTACATGTTCCCAACATATAATGCATGCTCATTTCTAGAGGTACTTGGTTCCTTGTAGGTAGGTGCTGTCCACAGACACAGTTATGGTAGCAACTCTGAAAAGAGGCAATGCTGAAGCTATATTTGCCCAATCTCAATGATTGAGGTGCCAAGAAGGAGCTTTGGAAGTAGAGAAACATTCTCTAGAAGGAATTTCAGAGAGATTTGGCATGTGGAGAGAGATATGAAAGCTTCAAACTAACAAGGTATTGCTATTTATGGCTGCCATGGAAGCTTCATTGAAGGTAGAAATGCAAATGAAGTTGGAGATAGGGTCCAGTACTCAAACTGAGCTGAGAAGAAATGGAAAGGATCTGAGAGGAGTGAAAAGAGAGTTGGGCCATGCTCAACTGAGCTCTGATACCATGTGAAATACACGTGATCTAGAGCATGGCAGATGCGGAAGCTATGGAGGTTGAAAGAGGAAAAAGAAACTCATGAAGACATTGACCTTAACTAGGACAAATTGTTACACAAGTGAATTATGTTCCAAGATTGAGACTTGGACTCATAAACACAATCTTGTGTATTGACAGTGATATGACACTTTACTGGAAAGAAAAGAGTACTATCATTGCATTAGAAAAAGAGTGCAAGTACAATGCTTTATAGGAATTGAGTGGTGGTACTTTCTGCTACTGTGCATATGGGATTCTAGTCCTGAGCCCTCACTACTTCTCACAAAGGGACTAAAGTAGGTGTGATTGCAAATATCTCAACATTGGTACTAATGTGTCTCTTGAGTCCAATTCCTTTCGAACAACATGCTGTCAAATATTTTTGAGCTTATTTTGCGATAATGGCTTGAGCAAGAATTCCACAGCCCCAAGAGAAATTGATTTCACCATCATGGGCATATTTTCTGTTGCTTCTCTTCCTGCCCCCGGCTCATAGCCATGATCTTCAACATTAAACCCTAGATCAAGGCACTTAATTGGTCCCATTCTTGACCTCCTTGGCTGACATTTCATCTTCTTGGCACTTCCCAAAACCCTATTGTGGGCAGCAGCCATAAAGTACAAAGCATTGAACACTTGGCACTTCAATAACTAAAGAGGCAGTTTTACCAAACACTTTCTCCTCCTCATTCACTTCAAATGTCTGTTTGCAACTCTACAGATATTTTCCCTACTTCAAGAAAACTTGGTAGTAATGTGTCTCTTGAGTCCAATGCCTTCTTTCAAACAACATGCTGCCAAATATTTTTGAGGAAGACCCTTCAAATTCTTGTCCTAGGAGCCTTGGGAGCAGCCACAAGCTTCAACAAGTGCAAGCCACAAGACATTGAAGGCTCCATACGACTACGGGCTACAAGAAGGAGGACAACCATGAATTCCTTGGAGTGGGTAGCCGCTACCTCTTCCTCCCAGGTAGTTCACTATATGTATACCCTCTATATCATGTGTGTTCAAGACCTATTTATAAATATCCTTATCTGTGAGTTTTTTCATAATAAAACATAACCCTTTTCTATTCAATCTGTAAGTGACCCCTTTATATGGGACCCTTCTATATGTAAAAAAAGTGTAAAAATGGTATTTTAAAAATCCCTTATGTTGAACTCATGTCATACATACCTATATTTATGACAGATCTCCCCCACGGGCTCTTCCCCAAGCTTAAGTAAGGTATGTCTCATGGGTCTTAGTCTCTCTTCTCCATCCACTTGATGAGCCCAACCTCTTGCTTGGAGAGATTTAAGAATTACATGAATTCTTGTTTAGGCTGAAGCTATGGATCACCTATTGATTGCCTTCTTGCATTATGCACTTCTTGAAATGCATGCATGACTAAGCACACTTCAAGTTTCTTTCCTGTTGGACTGAGAATTTAACTCCTAACCCATAACTGTGCTTGGTCTTGATTCTTGATCATTAAGCCAAAAATTGTAAGAAAGGGTAAGTGATGCCATCAGTGAGTCACTGATTTGCAGAGGTAACCCCTTTCCCCATCCCATTTTCCTTATTGATCATGCATATCATGAAAGGCCCAATCCTCAATTTGTAAATGCATATTATGCTGGTTGCTTAATAATAAATGTCTACCATGTATATTATGGGTGAGGAAAAGCCTGATGCCAGATGAGGTGGCAAGATAAAAGAGGGGTGGACCCCCCTTGCCATCAAAGACCTTGAAGGGATGCACAACCCAGTCCGGGGGGAACTTTGCCCACCTCTCGATGATCCGGAGCCCAAAATGTGTTTGCAGGTGTAGGTACTCTAAATTGGTGGCCCGAGCCCCAATCATTGACATCCAAGCAATGTGCACATGTATGGATAGAAAATGTATGACTTGGTGGATGTATGATGGCTAAATGCATAGGTATTGGTAGAGAACATGTATGACTTGATGGATGTGTGGTGCATGTACGTAGTGGGAGATAGATGTACCCTATCTCAGCTCTAAAAGTTCAATTACAATAAATTCTACATATTTACTGTGAGAAATAGTTTTCCATGGCCTCGTAGAGGGGATCAAGGGCTCTCTTTTGAATCAAGAGGCTCAAAGATCGGAGCTTCCTAGCTCGAGATATTGCAGTTTTGTTACAGGGGGTCCGGTGGACTGCACCTAGTATGGCAGGTCATAAGGGTAAAGCCAAGGCCCAGGTGTGGGAGCTTTCACTCAACCACCAAGACCCTCGGACCGCTTACTGTTTCAAGCGTTCCAAGCCGAGCACTAATGGCTACCTCTCACATAACCGACGCGCCATCCATATCTACGAGTGTAGTGAGCTTACCTTGATGCCGTTCGAGTTACCTCCTCTCCCGCGCACTCCGATAGCTCCACGATCCAAGTGCAAGCTTCAAGCAAGCTCCATCCTCAAAATCCACGCTCCAAGCTCCATTGCCGCGAGCAAGACAAGAGAAGAGAAGAGAAGAGAAGAAGAGAGGAGACGATGGAGAGCTTCTCCTCCTTGGTCCCTCACCCTCACACACTCACTCCCTCACACTCTCACACTCCCTCTCTCAAGCACAAGCTCAAGCAAGCAAGAACAAGAAGAAGAAGAAGAAGAAGAAGGGGAGAGCTACTTTTGGCCACACACAAGAATGAGCTTCTCGTTCACTTTTCAACTTTATATACAAAACCCTAAATCCCTTTTGGGCGGTCATCCCCTTTTTACATGGCCGGCCATAGCCTAGGCCCTTTTTCCCATTGTCCTTCTATCTTCCTAGCTTCCTTTCCACCACCCGTCTACATTTACAAATTACATGGGTGAGAGCCGGCGCTCTTTTACAAGATTTCAGGGTGCGCCTTTTTATTTTAAAATGCGCCTTTCCCCTTTTGCCTTTGCCTTGGACTTTTAAGGTTGCCCTTGCGCTTTTGGCCTTTTCTCCTTTTCTTCCTTCAGTCGGGCTACCTTTTTTCTGCCTTTGCCTTGCGTCTTTTCCACTTCCTTTTGCTTTCTTCGTGTTGGGGTTAACATTACCCCCCTCCTAGATGAGTGCCAGTCCCATGGCACTCACCATCGTAGGTAGCAGGCTGTAGCATGCACCAAAGACGTGGGTGACAAGGACGCCTGTGGTTTCCGTGGAGGAGTGTTGGTGGTGGTGTGGCAGAAGGTCCTAGGGGCCTGTCGGTGGCCAAGGTGGCTGGTGGAAGGTTGTTGGAGTTGGTGGTAGGGCTATGCTGTGTTGGGGATTGCATTGATGGCCAGCACAAGTGTTGGTTTGTTGGGGATTCTGCACATGACGATTCTTTGAGGGACAAGTATCAAAGTTGAGTGTTGATGAAGAGCAAACAACACCTTATACCTGCAATTGGAAAACCTCACCTGTGATCTCTCCTTAAGGGGTAGTGCTAGGCTTCTCATCGTGCACAAGACATATTTTGATTAGTTTTGGAGACAGGTCGAACGCTAAGCAAGCCTAGAGTATTGTCCTGCACTTGAGGACCCAAACTGTGGATATACTTTGGTGCAAATATTATGTGAGTGCTCGTGCATACTTAGATATTACATAGTTAGAAGACCGCAGGCTAGTTTCTCATAACAATTCGTGAATGAAGCAAAGTTGTCCATGTGGAGAAGGAGTATGTGTGAAGGCATATGAGACATCCTTTGCACGGTGACTGCATGATGGAGCATAATGGAATACAAGGACGCCGCACTTTCAATAGCTGGACTATTGGACTTGCTTGATGAGTACAGTGTACTTTTCATGGCCAATCGTGCGGTGCTTATCACCAATGATTGCAATGGTACTAAGGCAAAGTGCAAAAGAAAATTGTGCAAGTGGGTCAGGGTGACAGGTCTAACCCTAGGCGAGACAAGCTCCCCAGGTATGTCCTGCCCTTGATGTGCCCTGAACAATTGTGGGTGAGTGTAAGGGGCTAGGGGACTAGGGACGAAGCCGGTCAACCAAGGTCACCAGACGTACCTAATTTGAGGACCCCTAGGTGCTGTGCTGTGATCGTGGGTGCTTCTTATTTTTCCATTCACTCCTTCACTACAAGATATAGACCTTATAGCGACGAAAATACAAACAACAAAATTTTCCCCCGTCGTCGCAAAAAGCGTCGTTATTGACGACGCCATAGAATCGTCGCTATAACCGTCGCTATATGCGTCGCATTTGCGACGTAAATAGCGACGCATATAGCGACGGTTACAGAGAATTTGCGACGCTGATAGCGACGACAATAGCGACACGCGCAGTAAAATTTGCGACGCAAATAGCGACGGTAACAGAGAAAAAAAAAATTGTGGCAGGGCAGCAAGCTGCCCTGCCACATATAGCACTGTGTGCTGTATGAGAGCCATACAAAATAGTTTCTGCACTGCTTCATACAAAGCGTTTGCAAACAAAAAGAATGTATACGGAAATCATAAAACTGATGGATGAAATAAATACATGATATCGCATAAAATGCGATTGGTACAATCATAAAACAATATCACTAATACATAGAAAATGTCTACATAGATCGGGCGACTAAAAACTAAAGGTATGTGAGCTCTAAGGATCCAAGGGCGAGCTACAAATCGTCGTCCCCCAAAAGCTCTTCCCGCTGTAAAGGAGCATCAAACGGATTCTGCAGAAAAAGAAACAACATATCAATCCACCATACAATAATGCATTCAAATATCTCATGGTAACTACGGACAAGAAAGATGAGTGACTTACTGGGCCGCCGCGTCTATACAATCGGTCGATCAATGATCTGAGACCGTGCCTCTCCGCATATCGAGTCTCAAGGCCTTGCGGATCGCGATTTGTAATGGAGTGCTGCAAAGAAAACAAAATGCTAACTGTTAGAAACATGATTGTCAGTACAAAGAATATCTCAAAAAAACAAATAAGCAAAACAAAAGAGAATCTTACAAAGTCCTCCAAATATGTCCTGTGGCCGCCACTCCCAAGATGATGTACCGATCCGGCCTCGATTCGTGCCCTCGCCGCCTCCCGCTGCTGACTCCAACGTCCTGGCGAATTTGTAGCCTCCTCCCTCAGTCGGTGCCAGTCGTCTGCATCTAACCACTCGGGCTTTGGAGCCCCACTCTTGATTGCCTTGCGTGCGTCGGATCGTCTATGTGACATGTATGCACGCATGCAATTCATCATCCAGCCCGTAGAGAATCTATCCACTGCGGCTGGCACCGGGAACTCCTCGTGCAAGGATGCTACTATGTACTCCTTGCTCCCCTCCGGTATGTTCCTCCAATGATCCAGGACGTTGTGCCGAAAAACTTGTTGGCACAACTCCCTCATGCGAGCCATCACCCTCCTCCCCTCATCATTCATGATGATGGCTCCTGACCTGCCATCCACTAGATATCCATAATCCCTAGGAGTGTGCCTTGTATGGGCCCTCTCCCATCTCCGTCCACGCTCTTGGGCATATCCAGGAGACCCCTGAACATCCGGTGTACCGACGGGGGTACCCTCTCCCGGAGTGCCACACAAAGGGGTGCCACCAGAGGGTGTGCCACCAAAAGGAGTGCCACCAAAAGGAGTGCCACCAAAAGGCATGACATCTGCCGACGACTGCGCAAAAGTCGGAGTAACTGGAGTGGACGTCCCCACAGGTGTGACAAATCCTGGAGGTGACCGAGCTCCAGCTGAACAACGAGACGGAGACACCGCGTCCGTGTCTCCACAGCAGCACCCCCCTGATCCTCCTGCAGTCGCAGTCCCTCCCTCTGGCCCAAGTCGCGAGCGTCGAGATCGTCTGCTCGAAGATGAAGCATCTGATCGCGCTGAAGCTGATCTAGCAGAGCGCCCTGACGAAGAACGAGACAGCTCCTGATACTTTGGGCATGTCTCCATAGTCTCGTATTCATCTCGAAACAATATGCAGTCGTTGATACATGCATGGATGTTATTGTAGTCCATGCCAAGCTTCCGTAAAACATGTCGCGCATCATCACGAGACTCAGGCATGGTGTTTGCAGGTGGCAATATATGATATTTCAATAACTTGAAAAAATCATAAAACACCTTGAAAAATCCATCCATGTTTGCAATAATACTGTTTTAAAAAAAAACAATGAGGTCTGTGTGCAAGGTACCTGAATAACTCAGTCACACTCGTATCGCTCCAATCGTATTTTGCTTGCACACTTAAGAGTGCAAGAAATGTCTTCAACCGAGATACTCGGCACCCATCATATAATGGTATGGATGCTTCCTCTCTAAGCGGGTCAGATGTCTCAACATCCATGGGAATCAATGCATCGATCATTGCCTCCATCTCAGGCTCCAAGATTGTAGGCAAGTCGGGAAGGTTGTCTGTCTCCTCTGGCATTGATGGTATAGATGGGCCTTGCGAGTGGTCGATTGGCTCCTGCAATCCATCCATCGCACGTCCACGAACTCTTCTAATTGGCCGCAAAGGGTGCACTCCCCCTTGGGTCGAGACATCACCCCCCTGGATACAAAATTTGCCAACAAGACCCAATCTTATTGTGTATGGTTTTCAATTAGCTTGAGAGTACAATGCATGAAAAATGCTAACTTCAAATTACCGTTTGCTGAAAGTCTCCAATCGCCTGATCAATGATCTCAGATTGAAACTCGCCAAATCGTTGTACGTGTTCTATAGACAATCGGCGTTTTCTTCTAATTGCCAACTTGCATTGAGAGCAAGGACATGGGACACGCTGATTAAGATACGACTCGCGGTCTTGAACAATAGGACCTTCTTCGTTTGCCATCTTATCTACATTACAGCAAACGAGGCTTAAATGGATAGCTTTATGGAGATGTACGTCAAGTTGCAAGTTGACCATAAACCTTGCATTGTATATAGTAGTCGAGAGATTTTCCGATGTTATATCTCGGCCTTGTATCATGCTCAACGATTTGTTTGTCCCGGTAGATAATTTTTTGTTATATCTCGGCTTTGAGTATAAGTAATCCATTTTAAAATTAATGCGCGCCATCTATGAAATTTTATAACTATAGTAATAAAATTTATTTCAATCAATTGTACTCATAGTCATAAGACCTGAGAGAAATTATCCTATACTCAATTTAAGGGTTTCTTCTTCTATAACAATAATTTTGGGTTCATTTTGATGAAGTACGTGGCCGTATGCAAAGCACATTGCATACCATTATCAATACGTATATTATCTTAAATTTCCTTCCCTTCCCTCTCCCTCTCTTTCTCTCCCTCTCCCTCTCTTCCTCTCTTTCTCTCACCCTCTCCCTCTCCCTCTCGTTCTCTTTCTCTCCCTCTCTCATTTCCTCCCTCCCCCTCCCTCTCCCTCTCCCTCCCTCTTTCTCCCTCTCCCCCTCCCTCGCTCCCTCTCCCTCCCCCTCCCTCTTTCTCTCCCTCTCTCATTTCCTTCCCCTCCCCCTCCCTCTCCCTCTTCCTCTCCCTCTCCCTCTCTTTCTCTTTTTCTCCCTCTCCCTCTCTCTCTCTCTTTCTCTCTCATTTCCTAAACAAGCAAAAAATAAAGTGATTTAAACATTCTCCAAGCAAAAGGGAGAGGGAGAGATACAATGCACTCTCCCTCTCTTTCTCTTTCTATCCCTCTCTCATTTCCTTCCCCTTCCTCTCCCTCTCACTCTCTTTCTCTCTCATTTCCTCTCCTAAATAAGCAAAAAATAAAGTGATTCAAACATTAAACAAGCAAAAGGGAGAGGGAGGGAGAGAGAGAATGCACTCTCCCTCCTTCTCCCTCTCTTTCTCTTTCTCTCCCTCTCCTATTTCCTCCCCCTCCCTCTCCCTCTCCCTCTATTTCTCTTTCTCTTTCTTTCGCTCTCCCTCTCCCTCTCCCTCTCCCTTACTCTCTCGTTTCCTCTCCTAAACAAGCAAAGAAGAAAGTAATTTAAACATTAAACAAGCAAAAGGGAGAGAGAGAGAGAGAATGCACTCTCCCTCTCTTTCTCTCCCTCTCCCTCTCTTTCTCTCCCTCTCTCTCCCTCTCCCTCTCCTTCTCTTTCATTTCCTCTCCTAAACAAACAAAAGAGAACGATTTAAACCTTCAACAAGTAAAAGAAAGAGAGAGGGAGACTCACCAATGAGATATGGCGAGCGTGGGCGGCTTCTCTTTGCAACGAGGGCTCCTCCTCTCCTTCGCGAACAACGACGGTGGCGGTGGCGGCGGCGGCAGCGGCAGCAAGTCTCTTCCTCCTCTTCTCTCACAAAGCCTTGGCTCTCTCCCTCGCTCTCTCCCTCGCTCTCGCTCTCAAAAGGCGAAGAAAACAAAATGAAAACGGCGCTCTGGTTTCGGCCGCGCTTTTTTCCCTGCGGCGTCGCTATATGCGTCGCTATATGCGTCGCTATATGCGTCGCTATTTGCGACGCAAATAGCGACGCCAATTGCGACGCCAATAGCGACGCCTATAAAATGCAACACAAATAGCGACGCATATAGCGACGCCAATAGCGACGCCTATAGCGACGCCGATATCCGCCGTCGCTAATCGGCGTCACTATTGCCCCATTCCCTTGTAGTGCTTTTTCTTTTCTTTTCTTTTTCTTTTCTTTTCTTTTCTTTCTTTTCTTTTCTTTTCTTTTCTTTTCTTTTCTTTTTTCTTTTCTTTTTTTTTTTTGCCTGAGTACAACCATTACAATATGTTGAGGCTATCAGCCTTTCAATGGGTTGGAAAATGTCAAGCTTCGAAGGCTCAGAAAATGAATAGTACAATGATGATGGTGCCCTAGCCTCGCTGTTAGAGAAGCAGTTGGCGAAAGGGGGAGATACACTTGAGATATTACAACCCTCCTTGCGGCACATGCGATGTGGGTACAATTGAGGTAATGACTGCCGTGAGCCAACTATAGAGCTTGACCCAGAAAGGGGGTGTGGCCCAGGAATGTTTGTGGGCCATGCAATGTGGGCGATTGGCAAGGGTGCTTTCGGCAGCGTGGCTTTGTCGCGGCTCGTTGTGGGGTTGTGGGTGTTGCAGTGATTTGGGCATTGAACATTTTCGCACAAGAACCTGTATTATCGTGCATTCACTTGTCGCTTCATGAGAGCATATGCATTGTGTATGCCGCAACTATAATAAACCAGTGTAATGCAAGGAGACATCACTTATTTGAATTCTATGGTGTTGACTAGACATTTATCACCTGCGCTTGATTAGATTTTTCTTTTGCTAAAGACGTAGCATATATTAAACGCAGATATAATAAGTTCATCCAAGTTAGGAACATGTCAACACTTAACAAGTCGGGGACACTTAACCATTAAAAACCAAAAGTCCTGGCCAGTTATCATTTGATAAGCCCTTTATGCATTATGGGCTACTCGATTTGTACGAGGTGGGGCGAGTCTGGATGGCGGGGTGATTGGGGCTCTACTGGTATGGGGCTCCCGTGGGGGTGAGTAGGGAACATGTCGGCCGGGACATGAATGGTGTAATCTCGGCCCGCTACTATCTCCAGAATATCTTTAAATAACTCATTAAATTCTTCTCTTTCTTGAGCTGCCCTTTCTGCCTTTGAGCATCTGGGGCCCGAGCGGGAGCTGGGAGTGCGCACCACTAATGCTGCCACCTGTTGCACGTTTCGAGTCTCGACTTTCTTGACTCGAGGATTCTTCGGCCTTCGCCCTGGGCAATGTCACTTAGGGCCTTGCTTCTTGGCATACCTCTTGATGGTGGGCACATAGCGCTCCACTAGAGGGGCGTGTGCCACATGCTCCCGCCTTGTGCGCAGAGCGTGTTTGCATGCTAGATCTCCATGATCCTCCATGCGTTCCGCTGCAAAAGGAAACCTGCAAGACGCACTTCAAGGGTTAAACCTTGATACAGGGTACAACTGTTTGCATGGAAGGGATTTTAGTGTGGTTTATGAAGCGCATATGACAAGAAGGGGAGGGGTGAGGCATGCAGTGATTGTTGTAGAGGAATGGTCCCCATGCTGATGTTCGCGTTGCCTCCAGTCATTAGCGGATATTAGTTTATGCTAAGTCGCGTGGACTGGTTGTCGTGGAGTGGGACAGGGTACATCCTCGAAAGGATAGACCAAAAAGGGAAGACGGTGTATAGGAAGGGACTACACCCTGTCTACACCATCAGAATTGTTGGTCAAGGCCTCCTATGGCGGCAATATGGGTTGCATGCCCTTCACTTGGAGGTGGGACTGGTCACACGACTTTCAAAAGTGTGATGAGAGGAGGACTTGAGGAGCTTAGCATGTCCAACCCGACTCTTCTCCCTACGCTTGACTATCATTGCTTGTGTGTGTTGATATTGTTTATACATGGTGACACAAAAATCAGTGTTTATTTATATACATATCTATGAATCCATGTCGCATCACGAGGATAAGAACCAAGTGTAGAACTCGGGGTTGTACCGGAGCGTGGCACACGCATCTAGTATTCGTGACAGCTGACTTAATACTGATAGATATTTTGCCACGTTGAGTAGCATGGAACCTTGACCGAGTCTACTGGCAATATGTAACTCATCCTCGGTGAGAACCTTATCAATCAAAGGGCCCTGTAGCCTAGTCCCAGCCAAGTCCGCACCTCGAATGTCAGTGAGCACTCGAAGGGAAGTTGGTGCCACGTAGGTTGGGTCTATTTGAGACCGCCATTTGGCCAATCGCTCTTCTGAGACCGTCATGATCTCAGCCCCTAGTTCGGCCATCACAACGCGACTTTCGCACCAACGCTGCTCAAATTGACTTTGGCCTGCTGACAGTCACTTTAGTAGCTCTATGTCTACGAGATTCAGTCGACAGAGCACTTCATTGAACGTGACGGTTAAGCGTAGTTCGTCAGCCTCCTCGTCAGGGATAAGTCGCATCTGTTCATGCAGGAGCCGGTCATAGTGCCCGTTAAGATGTTCTTGTTCTTCCCATGATAGAGGAAAGGTCAAGTAATATCCAAGCTGTTCCTTAGGGATCGTGCCCATGTCTGCAAGGACGTAGACACGCGCGACCACTTTGAGCTTAGCCTCCAACTCAATTAAGCATTCTGCGACACTTCTATGTTCAACGAGGGCTTGCTCGATTGCTATCTCATGCAAAGTTCTAAGAGTTTTCTTAGGCTTTAGCATGGCTGGGGCTCAGGCCTAAACGAGCAAGATTGGTCCACGCTAGGTTTTCTTATGCTCTTGGGGTTCTCACGTTTCTCCTGAGGTTTTGCTGTTATTTCGTCACGGTTCTTCTCGGATGTGACTGGTATAGATTTGTCACCCTGTTGTGACAGTGTTGCATCCACTCTTGATTGATCAATGTGAGTTCTATTGTCATTGGATAGAGTGTTGCAAGCAACTGTTGATGGTAGCGGTTGCTTTGGTTTCTCAGAACACACGGATGTGTCTGGGGTTTCACCGCTATTAGGAGGGGCCTCAGTGGGTTCATTGGTGGATGGACTCGATGCTTTATTCATCAGCTCTCCAGCGCCCTTCGTCTCAATGTTCTTTGGGTCCACAACCACCTGCATCTGTTGATGTTTTCTCTGCTTCTCCTCTTTTTCTTGGTCAATGAAGGTGCCTCTTTCAACAACTCGGGACCCTGGGCTATATCGACCGTTGATGTGCTTGGTCGGGCCTCAGCATTTCCCTTCTCTAGTGTGTCCTTATGGGACATAGCCATGGTATGCTGAATGGCCCTGCCCGGTTGTGAGGGCACAACTGCCGCCCTTTTCGGAGAGTCTAGCTTTTCAACTAACTCCCCTGCGTTTAACTCCCCCGTCCTAGGCTCTAGGCACTTTGAAGATGCTGGAGTTATCGAGGGATTTAGTTGCGACACCTCCTCCACAGGTAAACTACTAAGGACACGTTCCACAAGGGGCATTGTCACAGCCAAGGGCTGTGACTGCTGTGGTCCCTGATTGGAAGTAGTAGCAGCTAGTTTAGTGGGCTGGCCACCCTTGGTGGATTGCGGTGTCAAGTCCCTAGGGCGATCAGAAGTGGTTGTGTCTTTTGTTGGCCTTTGAGCACTCATCTGTGTAGATCGAGCATGAGTTGATTTGGTCACATTAGGTTGCTCATGCATATCCTTGGGTCGAGAGCTACAGATGGATTCATGTCCCACCTCTTGGACATTTGGAAGCTTAGATGGAGATGGAGATTGGAATTGAGCAGTTTCCCTTGACAACCGCTGTTGTGCTTCTTGTGTCCGTTCAAAAAATGAAGAAGAGGATGTAGAAGATCTAGGACTCTTAGGTGGACTTGGCACTAGCTGAATGATTTTCTCAAGGCTATTAGATGATTGTGCCATTTGCTTTGTTGAGCAAGTAGCCTTGCCATGAGCAATGTTGTGCCTATGATGTTTGTTCTCCCCTTGGGAAATCAAAGGCTCATTGGGCACTAATGGCTTTTGTGCACGCTCAATGGTTACATATGACATCTGCTTATTAAGCATGCTAGGTTGAGGCTCTTTCTTTCGAACACTCATGTCTGGTTTCTTACCTCGAGACCTAGAGTTTCTCTTAGATTTCCTCTTGTGCCATGCTTTTGAGATACTCTGGCCTTCAGCTGATAGAGGAGGTTTAGCAGGGGGTTTTGGTACCCAAATCCATTGGTTGCCTGCATAATACCCTTGAGCACAAAGCAACGCTTTGGATATCCATCGCGGCGTTGTGCTAACTCTCCATCGACGCCTTCGCCTATAAGGCTTGGGCTTCTTTCGTGGTCTTCTACGACATTTGTGAGTCCAAACCCTATCCTTGGCCTTGTCTCTTGACCTTCTTGTTTCCGGCATGGCCTCACTCACTGGTTCTCGTTGTTCGACATGTGCTTGTATCAACTCTTCCAATAAGTCCTTGCCCTCGTTTGTAGGCTTGACTGTTATGTCATCACCTTCCTTGCCCTTCCCTTGAGGTTCCATGAGGTCACCCTTGCTAAAGGTGGTGACTATCCTCACACCCGGTAGTGTCAGTTGTATCCTCTGTGCTACATAGTCAGCCTCACATTTGGTCGCCCTTTTGAAGGGTCTTCCTAGGAGGGTTTCCTTCCTGCAGCTAGCACTTTTTGGAGGAACGTGAAATAGGATAGGCAAGCTTTCCGTTTCAATTGTCGCAAGGATTTTGCACTTCCCTATGAGTGCTTGTGGGTGTCCCCCATAAGGGCTAAGAGTTGCACTAGTCGGTGTGAGCTCTGGTTGGCCTAGTAGGGTCCATGATTCATAGGTCAAGATATTAAATTCTGCTCCTTCATCAATTAGAGCATCAATAGTATGCTCTCTTTTCGCGGTGAGTTTAACCCTAAGATAAGCAGGTGGTACTATGTCTTCATCTTCCGGGTCCTGGATTGTAAATTTAAGCCTTCTGACAGATGCCCTTGAGTTCTCGACTGCACGACCAGATGTGGATTCTCCACTGCTGTCTTGGATCGTCAGTGCAGTGCTATTCAAGGTACATCTCTCGTCAAGAGTGTCATGTCTAGTCATCTTGGCATTTGCAGCTTGCTGATGTTGCATTTCACTCTGACTAGACATGGTATGAACACAATGTCTTTGTGTTCTCGTGGCATGGCCTTTTTACCCTTGATGGCTAGATTGGCCCATTGATGTTATAGGGTCTCTGTTTGTCTCTATTCGGGTACAGGCGTTTGGTTACTCTTTTGCAAATGAGAATCCATGCTCATGTAGAGCCATGACTACTCTAGGGTCCAATTTGGAGGACCTGTCGCGGCGCGCGTTTTCCCTCCAACCTACTTGGGGGAGGTGCGGAGGGGGCAAAGGCCCCCTCTGCGGGGATCCGGGGGCAGTCCCCCCCGGCCCGCAGGGCTGTTACGGTAGACGCCATATGCAATTTGGAGAACCGTTTATAGCCAAATATTGAACTACCTGCTCTAAATTTTAGCCCAATGATGGATCTCTGATGTGCCTTTAGCTCTACGTGGTCTTTGGGGTCAATTTCGGAGTTTAGATGAGTCCGAATTTGTGTTCTGGGTACCTGTCTGATTTTGACAGTTTTTTGGTCCGATTCTAAGATGTCCAATTTTCAAGAGTCTGATTATCAGAATCGAACATCCAATTTTGGGTCCGATCGGACCAGTGGTCCGATTTTGGTCACGTCCGATTCCAGAAGTCGGATCAAAAAGTGGTCCGATTCTGGAAATCGGGTCGGACAGGGTGGTCCGATTCTGGCTGGTCCGATTCTGGGACTCGGACGGCCTGTTCCGATTGTGAGTGGTCCGATTATGGACTCTCGGAGTGTCCGAGTCAAGGCGTCCGAGTGGTCCGAGCGTCCGAGTCGGACAGGTTGGTCTGAGCGTCCGATTCTCAAAATCGGACGGGTTGGTCCGAGTGCCACATGGCACGTCCGATCGAGCTAGTTCGATTCTGGGAATCGGACCACTGCGAGTTGGTCCGAGTGCGTCGGCGGCGGGCGCGATTCCCGTGCGTTTGACGCCTCCTTACTGTCTGCTGCACGCAATCACCACCGACTTTCTAGATCTGATTAGAGCACTTGTTGGAAAACACCAGACTCACCTGGAGCAGCACAAATCGCCGACGCCCAGAGATCGGGGTAGCACTCCTTCAACCTGTGAACCAGAAGTTCTCTCTCTCTCTCTCTCTCTCTCTCAAGGCAAACCAAGGAACTGAGGTCCGTCCTGGCCTCCCAGGCCTCTTAAGGTCCTTTCCTAGCACTGCAGAACTTCACAGCTAGTTCCCTGCCCCTATCTTCCCAGAAACTTGAATCTGGTCCCCTGTCTCCCTGTTTCAGCCTGTTATACAGCAACAGAAAACCCTACTGTTTGCTTGTTTTTTTCTTCTTTTTCTTTGTTTTTTCCTACCCTAAATGCATCCAAATCACAATATAAATACCTATACTACTCCATTCCACAACATAAATCTCAGAAAGCAGCAAACCTACTTGCCAAGGAGATCGAATATCATCTTCAACCCCCTCGCTTCCTACCTATCTACCTCAAGCACTGGTTCGGGGGAAACCCCTTACTTTGATGCTCGATTCGAAGCGCGCAAGTGCTCAAGGCTTGAATCCGTTGGTCCCGGCAACGGAACCAAAATGTGGGAGCTTTCACTCAACCACCAAGACCCTCGGACCACTTATTGTTTCAAGCGTTCCAAGCCGAGCACTAATGGCTACCTCTCACATAGTCGACGCGCCATCCATATCTACGGGTGTAGTGAGCTTAACTTGATGCCATTCAAGTTACCTCCTCTCTCGCGCACTCCGGTAGCTCCACGATCCAAGTGCAAGCTTCAAGCAAGCTCCATCCTCAAACTCCACGCTCCAAGCTCCATTGCCGCGAGCAAGACAAGAGAAGAGAAGAGAAGAGAAGAAGAGAGGAGATGATGGAGAGATTCTCCTCCTTGGTCCCTCACCCTCACACACTCACTCCCTCACACTCTCACACTCCCTCTCTCAAGCACAAGCTCAAGCAAGCAAGAACAAGAAGAAGAAGAAAAAGAAGAAGGGGAGAGCTACTTTTGGCCACACACAAGAATGAGCTTCTCATTCACTTTTCAACTTTATATACAAAACCCTAAATCCCTTTTGGGCGGTCATCCCCTTTTTACATGGCCGGCCATAGCCTAGGCCCTTTTTCCCATTGTCCTTCTATCTTCCTAGCTTCCTTTCCACCGCCCGTCTACATTTACAAATTGCACGGGTGAGAGCCCGGCGCTCTTTTACAAGATTTCAGGGTGCGCCTTTTTATTTTAAAATGCGCCTTTCCCCTTTTTCCTTTGCCTTGGATTTTTAAGGTTGCCCTTGCGCTTTTGGCATTTTCTCCTTTTCTTCCTTCAGTCGGGCTACCTTTTTTCTGCCTTTGCCCTACGTCTTTTCCACTTCCTTTTGCTTTCTTCGTGTTGGGGTTAACACCAGGAGGACTTCCAATGCAAGATCAGAGATTTCGATGCACCTATGAATGCTCCTAGCTTTCCCCAAGAGGATCGTGAAGACATGCTTGAAGAAGGTACCCCCAAGATGAATCGTTTTGGGTATGCTTAGTGACACACTATGCCAACATGAGACCCATCATGCTGAGTGGCATTGAGAGCTGGAACACCGCCATAGAGAGATGGAAAACTGCCAATATCAACGCATAGCGAGATGATGGCTAATATGGACTTGCTCGTAGAGTGCACGGCACCCTCATCTCCACCCTCTCACTCTCCTCGGCTCAGCCCAAGGAGCATGGTCCTCCCTCTGAGACCAACTGCCCTCTCGCCTTGGAGACGCAACATGACCAGCAAGGATTTGGTAGCACCCATGGTTTTCCCCATAGCACCTATGAGTTGGGTGAGCCCTCTATGTGACATGATGAACCCATCCTCCCATCACCCATGATGAATCCTTCTAGCCCATCCTTGGGATAGTAGCTCCCCTGTAGTGGAAGCCATATGCAAGGGAAAAATGCAAATTTTGGGCAGCATAGTATGCAGGGTGTACATGGGCAGCATGCACATGGCAGTTTTGGGCAGCAAGGCCCCAATGTTCAGTTTGGTTCACATGTATCGCATGGAAAACATGGAAATTTTGGGCAGCAAGGCCCTAATGCAGGTGCACATGGGCAGCATGGAAATTTTGGGCAGCAAGGCCCTAATAATCAATTTGGCCCACATGTAATGCATGGGCAGCATGGCACCCAGGGACATTTTGGTCAACAAGGCATGCATGGGCATTCTTAGAGACATTATGAGTACCATGACCATTGGTATGGGTTTGATGTGCAAAGGCAATTGCATGAGCCTACTTATGGTCAACATGCATATCATGATTGTGGATATTTTGAGTAGCATGCATCTCATGACTATGTATGTTCTTATGAGCTACATTCTAGTCACATACATGGACAACCATCTAGATAGCACTATGTACATGGACAACATAATGCAAATGTATATGAGTATGTACATGGGGAGCAACATCATTATCAGCAACGGAGTGCTCGATATCATCAGCCACTTGATCATTACTATAAGCAACATGCACATCCTTATGAGGCACATGATACTTCTCGAGAACGATGCCATGATGAGAGTATCTCACTATTGTAGGCTCATGATTAGGTGCCCATCATCCCAAGGCCCTTAACTTTGAATGCCCAGTAGTAGCCATGCATGTGGAACTCATGGACATGAAATGCCTAGGGATTGATGCAGTGAATGCTGTAGTGATTGCAGCCTCATCTGCTCCAGTTCGACTTGGCCTAGTGGTTCCCAATGAGTTTATGGACAAGTCAATGCATGCTACCATATTGGTTGGTAAGGATCTTGTGCCACCATCAGTGCTTGAAGATGACACCATGAATTACTTCTATGATACAGTGGATGCATTGGATCACAATTATCCTTTTGACCCCGGTGGTAGTACGGTGACCCATGCTTGTATGAATGTCCCTGTGCTCTTGATGCTTATTATGTAGGTTATCCATTTGATCTTGAGGAATGAAATGGTATTTGAAAATCCCTACCCTCATTAGCATTTCACCACTCAGTTCTTCCCCTACTTCAAGGGTGCAATTTTGACGAAGGAGTAGCTAAATTTGCCTTTGTCGGCATTGTAGACAACTTGCACACATCACACTATTTTAGAATAGTTTTTACCTTGCATTAATGATAGTCAAGTGTCACCTATATGAGCTAAAAGTACGCTTCACGAGCTTTGTTTTGACATGCACACGCCTCAATCGGAGCTGCCCATAGGAAGTTATGACCAATTTTTTCCAACAGGCCTACATGCTGCCCACTATTTGTCAACCCCTAATTCTCAAGAATCGGTGGCCAAAATCATATGCTATCAACTTGCACGTGTCTATACATCATATATACCTCTATATGCCCCAATTCCACATGAGGTTGTACTTCTCTATGCCTATATTCTCCTTTGTAATGTTGAACAGAGTAGTACTTTGCAACCCCCTTTCTACTATGAGCCATAAGTCCTCTCTTTTTCTTAAAGGGCAAAAACCTTCCAGGTTGGGATGGAATGTTAAAGAGTGGGGATAGATGGGTAGGACATGGGTTAGCATAGGAATACCTAGTTATACTGATGGGGTATTTAAGGTGTTGGGAGATCCAATTAGGGGATGAGTTTTATCAATAATCAAGTCTCTTTTCCCCTTCCTTCCAGCTTTCATGGCTTCCCTTCTCTTTCTCTCTCTTTTCATGTCTTTCTCTCTCTTCTGCTAGTCTTTCTCTCTCTTCTTCTCTCATCTTCCTCCTTTTTCTCTCTCCTCCCTATAGTCTCTCCCTTCTCTCCTTCTCTCGCCTAGGTCTCCTTCATTACAATTGGTGGATGGTTTATGAATGGTTATGAGCATTGAATGCCCAGTTCTAGACTTATTTATAGCTGGTTTAACAAGCTTGTTGGTTGCTCATAGTCTATGAGAAATTCCTTTGTTACTACTACTTGATGTATGTACAAGCATTGATGCTTATGTATCCATGTATCGACTTTCAAAGGTTATGAAACATGTTTAATATACTTTGAGGATGTTATGAGTAGACAATACCTTGGTTATAATGCCCATGATTATGTTAGAATACTTGCATGTCATCAATGGGGGTTATTGAAAGGTTCTTCTTCATATATGCATAAGGTTTATGCAATCAATGATATGGTACTACCTATAGATTGTTGAGAAATAGGCATGTGAACCCTATGTATGTAAGGGTGGATAAGGGTAGATGGGTGATAATGGATTGGAGGGGAAGGGAAAACCCTAACCCTAGGCATCTAGAGGATATTTAAGAAACCTAGAGGTCACTCTCAAGCGTTGAGAGAGTATACCAAATGTACTTATAAACAACTCATAAAGCAAGATATTGTTCTTATACTTGAGCTCTCTCTCCCTCTTGTACATACCTTCTCACGCTCTTGTTCTAATAAATAGTTTTTGAGAGTGGCCTCTAAGCTATTCAAATAGCCTCTAGATGGCTAGGGTTGGGGTTTTCCCTTGCCACCCTCCAATCCATTCACACCCATCTACCCTTATCCACCTGAGATCCACCCTTGCACACATAGGGTTCACATGCATATTTCTCAACATAGATGTTATGGCAAATGTTTTGAGATGTCTTGGCATGTTATTGAGCTAAAATACCTTGGTTATTATGGAGTTTTCTACTATCATTTACTATACAATTGAAATTGTCGTGTGTGACAAGTGGCATACCTATGCTACTTGACTAAAGTTTTTGGGATTCTAATTGAAGAACTGATGTCCAAAATGAGCTGGGACTAAACTGGATATTGAGTATCTACAAATTTACATGTTGCTAAAGTTATTGAAAAATTTGGGTATGTCGATAGATGCTCTAGTCACACTATATTGTGACAATATGAGCAGTATACTTTTGGCTACAAATCTTGTATATCATGCTAGAACTAAACACATAGCGATACACTAATAGTTTATATGAGAGATGATACTTGTAGGGCAGATATGTCTCTTGCATGTTAGAACCAAAAACCAAGTAGCTCATCTTTGGCTCGGTCTTGCAATGGATGGCATGAACCCATTCGGTCTACGCTCAACTTCTTACAGTGTGTGGCCTATAGTCCTTGTCAACTAAAATATCCCTCCATGGCTTTCTACGAAGAAAGGACATCTCATCCTTAGCTTACTTGTCCCCCACCGCTACAAAGTCAAAAATATGGATATGTATCTTCATCCATTAGTCGATGAGCTTAAGATTTTGTGCGAGGAGGGGGTCACCATGTAAGATATGAGCAAGCGCGATGGTCGACGGTCTGCCAATATTCCAGCCATTCTCATGTGAACGATGTATGACTTTTTGGAATTCGGAGAGTGCTCAGATAAATAGGCTTCCGTTCTCGTTGGTAATATCTATATTTTATCTCTTTCAAGTTTGTAGTCACTGGATAGAGGTGTTGGAACAGGTCTGGTTACCTCAGGTTATCATGCATGTCCATTGTGCAGACCACAGTTAAACTCCCAAAGGTCACGAACCATGAAGAAGATGGTATATCAAGGATACACCACTTTCTTACCAGAGGGTCATGAACTTAAGGAAGGTTTTCTTGGACAATCTCCAACACATATGAATGCCGCAAGCTTGTACGAGCTGAAAATGGTCCACGCAGAGTCACATCCAAACGGAATGCGACGGTTCTCAATTTTCTACGAGTTGCCATATTGGACCCACTTAGCGATCAACCACTTGTTGGATCCCATGCATATTTTCAAGAATGTGGGCAGCTTACTATGGGACACATCACAGGAAAGAGAGACACTATAGGGGCACGAATGGCTTTGAAGGAGGTAAGAAAGATGGAGACGCTTTGGCCACAGTCGAGTGCTGATGGTCGCATGCAGCTACCTCGCGCTCCTTGGGTTTTGTCCACTAAAGAAGAGCGCATTGTGAAGCAAGTAGTCAAGTCTATCTGCACTCCGATGGGTATGATGCGTTCTCTCAGGTCTGCATTTTCTAAAGACGACCAATTATCAGGGCTAAAATCCCATGACTGGCATAAGATATGTCAGGTTTAAATTACGAAGGGATTGTAATTGGTGTGCGCATTTTGCTATTTGGAGTGTAGCCATTGTTCATAATGCTTTCTCATTTGTGGCAGTTTGTACTACCGATCGCAATCGCAGGATGCCTTACTCTAGAAATACGCGGGGCCATTTATAGGTTATCGACTTTGGTGCAATGGATCTCACCGAAGGAGATTAAGACGTCCTCTATTGAATCCGCGAGGCGGGGAGCAGTGGAGATGGTCTGTCTCTTTGAGAAACACCTATCTACCAGCATGCTCATGATACAAATCCACCTTCTTGTGCATCTTGTAGATGAAGTAAAAACTGGACCTATCCATACATGATGGATGTTCTTCTTGGAGCGCTTCATGCAAACCCTGAAAGGATTTGTGCGACAATGAGCTCAGCTAGAAGGTAGCATGGCTGAAGGTTGGTTGGTGTCTGAGGCGCTAGTGCATATTTCACAATGGCTACCAACGGTGGATCCAAACAACAAAATGCTATGGTCACTGAAGGACGATGATAGACTGATCGGAGATGTGGTGGTTGAAAATGGGGTAGAAAAAAGAATGGATGCTGCAATGGAAGAGAAGGTGAATTGCTTTTGTATGTTGCACCATGTCTCTATGGAGACATGGCTCGCCAGGTACTAGATCGCTAGGCAAGATTGAGGGCATGAAGGAGATGCCACGGTTCATGTCAATGCAATGGTTGCATGGAGCTTTGACAGCAGCATCTCGCGTAGGGGCGGAGGTCTCAATTGAGGAGTGGAAAATCTCGAGGGGATGTAGTCCAAAGGCGATGACGTGTTTAGGATTTATCGTATCTATATTTTATATGCGACAACTAATTTGAGTGTTTTAATGTACAGTACAAAATATATAGTGCAGCGTGGTCGCACGGATGGCATTTTCGCATGGATCATTTTGACAAAATGCGATCCATAATGGACTATGGTATCATGGCAAGGTTCGAGCAGGAGAGCCAACGATGAGCAACGGATCCAAACACGGTTATAGATGAGATGGAGTATTTTGGAAACTTGCAAAGTATTGTTATGATGGATTACTGTAGCTTCTCCATGATACTATTCGATGTGCAGTGGTTCAAAGTGGTACTTGAAGGAGCTAGAGCAACAGTTCGACGAGGTCCATCTAGATTTCTCGAAATAGATTCTTAAAAAAAATGGACGAATTTGCGCAGCACCTTTGTGTTGCCGATCCATTGTGAACAGGTGCATAAACTCATTTGTTTGTTAATTGTATTACGACATGGTACATATCACAATAGTTTAATCTCTCTTGTATGTATTTGTGAACAGGTAATCTTCTATCCAAACCCCTGACAACCTCGATGGCGATATGTTTTACCTTCAGTTCCCCGAAGTGTGAGAGTATATGATCAAAGCGATGTTCTGAGCATAGATGAGGATAATATGCAAATAGAAGGGTCGATATTGCAGGGGTGGAGGCCACCAAAAGCTGGGAACATGTAGAGGAGCCAACATCAGCTAGCAATGATGGAAATACAGGAGTCCAAGAATTCTTTGAAAACGAGATGGATCGACCTTCCACTGTATGCGGAGTTGTGTTAGGAGATTGGCATGGGACCATAGGATACTTCATACTTGGAGCATCCACTTACTCAATTCGTTGACTAATCGCTTATAAGGGTACATAAGATATGCATTTTAAGTGAGATCATTTTTTTAGGATTTATATTACCATGCTTTGTATGATTTAAATTGATTATGCTAACATCATTTTTTGTCTGTGCAGGTGACCTTTTCAGGATGAGTCGAGGAATGAGCGATGAGAAGTTGCAGGATATCTTCACGCGCATATCTCCAGATCAGATGGCAAGATTCAGAGACATGGCGGACCAAGAGCTGTCTCGGACATCGTCAGGCCGCTCTATTAGATCTACTTCGGCGCGATCAGATGCTTCAGCTTCGAGCAGACGAGGTCGATGCTCCAGACTTGGGCCAGAGGGAGGGAGTGCTTCAGGGTCAGGGGGATGCTGTAAAGATACAGAGGCAGTGAGCCCACAGTCGGCACATGATACAAGTGCGACTCCTCACTCTTGTGGCAGTTCCAAGGAGCATGGCTCTGGTGGTTGCTGTGGAGGCACGAACACGGTGTCTCTGTCTCGTCATTCTGTTGGAGTTGTGTCACCTCCAGGATTTGTCACACTTGTGGGATGTCTACTCTAGTTACTGTGGCTTTTGCTCAGCCGTCTGCAGGTTGTGGTACCCCTATGGGTGCTACACTGATAGATACTATCCCGGTCGATACACCGGATGTACAGGGGTCTCCTGGATATGCCTAAGAGCATGGACGCAGGTGAGAGAGGACCCATCCTAGGCATACCCTAGAGGGATATGCCTATCTTGTCGATGATAGGTCAGGAGCCATCATCATGAATGATGAGAAGAGGAGGGTGATGGCTCGCATGAGAGAGTTGTGCCAACAACTTTTTTAGCAGAATGTCTTAGATCATTGGAAAAACATATCGGAGGGGAGCAAGGACTACATAGTAGCATTCTTGCATGAGGAGTTTCCGGTTCCAGCCACAGCAGATAGATTTTCTACGGGCTGGATAATGGACTACATGCATATATGTCACACAGATGATCGGACGCACGCAAGGCACTCAAAAGTGGGGTTGCAAAGCTCGAGTGGCTAGGCGCGAACGACTGGCGTCGATTAAGAGAGGAGGCTACATATTCTCCAGGACGTTGGAGTCAGCAACGCGAGGCGACGAGGGTACGACTAGAGGCCGGAGTATTCCATCATCTTGGGAGTAGTGACCATAGGACATATCTGGAGGACTTTGTAAGTTTTTCTTTTGTTTTGCTTGCTTATTTTTTTGCAATATCCTTTGTACTGACAATCATGTTTCTAACAGTTAGTATTTTGTTTTCTTTGCAGCACTCCATTACAAATCATGATCCGACCGACCTTGAGGCTCGATATGCAGAGAGGCATGGTCTCACTACATTGATCGACCGATTGTATAGACGTGGTGGCCCTGTAAGTCACTCATCTTTCTTGTCCGTAGTTACCATGTTTAATTAGAATGCATTATTGTATGGTGGACTGATGTGTAGTTGTTTCTTTTTTTGCAGAGTCCATTCGATGCTCCTTTGTGGCGGGACGAGCTTTCGAATCGCGAGGATATGTAGCTAGCCCTTGGATCCCTGGAGCTCACACACTCTTCTTTTTTGGTCGCCTGATCTGTGTAGACATTTTCTATGTAGTAGTGATATCTTGTCATGATTGTACCAGTCGCTTTCATTATGCGATTATGTATTTATTTCATATATCAGTGTTATGATTTAAGTACGCTTTGTTTTTGTTTACACGAGCATTGTACACAGTGCAAAAACTATTTTGTATGGCCCAAATAAAGCACATAGTGCTATACAAATTTTTTTTCCCCTATTATCGTCGCTATTAGCGTCGCAAATTTACCTGCACATGTCATTATTAGCATCGCATATCATCGTTATCAACATCGCTATTTGCATCAGTATCAGTGTCACATGACACCGATGCAAATAGCGACGCTGATAATGACGCTGATACCGACTATTCTATGGCGTCGCCAATAACGACGCTTTTAGCGATGACGGGGGCAAATTTTGTTATTTATATTTTTGTCGCTTTTAATGTCAATATAAGGCCTATATCTTGTAATGAAATGTAGGGAGATTTCATGATAATTTTTTGTAGAAGCAAGCCCTAAAACACACACTTTAATATAAGACAAACTTAAGAAAATCTTCATGCTTTACCTTTATTACATATTTACAAATATATTTTTAATTTTTTATATAAAATTTTATATTTTTAAATTTTTCACCTCTCCAATGTTTCCTTAGGAACTTCAAATGCTGTGAGCCACCACACATGGCACTCAGATTGGACACTAAAGTTTCTTGGGTTATTCTTGTCGAATTGTAAAGCTCTATTCATCAGAGTTACACTAACTCTTTCAAGCTTTACTCCTTTAACGACCTCACTTTTATCTAGTTTTATAACAAACTGTAATTTACCATTACATTCCTCAACAGACATATTGTAGTTCATTACCATTGTCGACTACACCTTGTACAAATCTAAATAGTACTTGTTGAGTTCGGTGAACTTCACCTCATATGCATTTTTTGTTCCAACCTTTAATATTTCCACACATTGAATATGAATGGGATCTTCTATTAGCTCCAAAACCTTTGTATTAAGTTGCCATTGGGCCTCTATTAACTTTGAAGGTTGAGGAAGAGGCATGATTCTATTTCTCTTCAGCACACAACCAAAACCAGCCTTCATACCTTTGAATATCTTTGAGTAAGTCATTGTGCTAATACCGGCCCTATCACAAATAGATGTTTAATTGGTTTTATGAAAATTTTCATTTACTTTAACATAAATAATTGATTTTTTTGAGCTTTCTAATTTGTAATACTTATATGAAGTGTAACTTAGTAACATATCTATTTTCATCTCATATGAACATTTGATCTCCAAAATCCAAGAAAAACCCCAATTTTCCATTAAATCTTGTGTTTTACGTTTTGCAGCTTTATTATTTTTCAATACATGTGAAGTAAAATGAATCATTTTTTTACATTGCAAATATCAAAAAACATATTTCAATCATTTGCAACCATCTTTTCATCATATGCACTAATAATTCATCATAAAAATTGAATAAAGATTGGTTACTTGAAAATTTGCATAGGTGCGTCTCATATTTCTAGAAAATGGAGCTGTTGATGCTATTTTCCAACCGATTGATGCATCCAAATTACTCGATATACTTGCCATTATACTTTTAGAACATTTTCCATCACTGATTTGTTAATTCAGCTCTCTTTCTCTCTCTCTCTCTCTCTCTCTCTCTCTCTCTCTCTCTCTCTCTCTCTTTTTGTCATAAATAGCCATATGAACAAGGAATAAAGAGGAGAGAGAAAGAAGCGAAAATTTGATAGATCTCAAGTCCAAGAGCAGGAGGGAGATGATTGTAGACATAAAAAATCAATTTTTTAGGAAAAGGAAGGGGCATTGAAATAAAAGGTCCCCCCTTCCTCCCATCTCGTGAGTAAATTATGAGTTTTCTTCTTAATCAATGATTAAGCTATAACCCCCCAAGTAATTAGTTCCATTTTTTTATGTTCACACTTGACCCGAATTGATTTTGAGTCAACAAACGGCCTTGAGATTGGGATCCAACTGGATGGTTTTGACATCGAAATCTATCACTTAGCCTCCATCACATGCTTTCTAGCTTCTGGATCCAGTAGTAGCTACTTCATAATGCCAAACCTCACCCACTAAATGGAGGGTCAAACGGACTCTGATTGACAAATAGAAACTTGCATTGGATTCTTGACATATGAATATATTTAGGAAATTCTAGTTCCTTGATCCATAACCGTTTAATTTTGCACCAAAAATGCCTCTTTTATGAGTCTTGGACTCCGTTTGCATTTGAAGTTAGGCTTTAAAATCCGCTCTCATTGGAGACTATGGGATAGAACATTATATTAGAGAATTTGGGAATCTCCAAAGTTCCACTCTCAAATTAGAAATAAATATTTGATCATGTGGCTAAATCTTAATCCCTTTTTTAAAGATGGAACTTGGTATTATCACCTATATAGTCTCTGGAAAAAGTTTCGCCTTCAAGAAACGGGGTAACAATTTGACCATGTGACCAAATATTGACCATCCTATGAATTTCCAAAGTATATGAAATTTTCCAAACTCCCTAATATCGTGTTATAGGGTGACTCAGTCCATCGAAATTACAATCTAATTGGCATAAATAGAAATCATAAAGAGCATCAAACTACTACAAAGAAAATGCACAACAAAGCACAACCACAAATCTCACTATATCCCTTGGTGGCTATATCAAAGCATGAATTCTATAAGGAATAGGCCCAACATAATTTGATAGAGACTGGAAGCTAGTCACAAACCAATTGCTCCAATACAAAACAACTAAAAAGAACTATCAAAGGAGACATCCTAAGTGGTGGTCTAATCTACCTACCTAATCTAGGACAACTAGACCAGGAACTCCTACTAGGCAAGGACTCCTATAGCATGGTCTATATATTTTTTATATCTTACCACATTTTGTCTTTAGTAATCTATACTCAAGCATATAAAAAGGAGGGAGCTAAGCATATTGTGACATACTTAGAAAATGATATAAGTCTCAAGTCCTATCTTGGTACCTAAGAACCTATCAAGCTCTTGCAAGGCAACACTAAATTCTTTTTCTCCACTCACTTTTATTTTTGTTCCAACCATCCTTATTAGTTTTTGTGACCAAATTCTGCCTCTAGGAAAACAAGTATCGGCCGCAAGTCTTGAATCTTTCCCAAGAACCTACAAGGTCTTCATCACAAGGTAATGATCATCTCCTCTTTGAATTTTTCTTCCTTCCTTTTTTTCTTTGAGGGACTAGAACTCCTTTTTACACACTTCCATATTTTATATAGGTTTTTAGATATATTCATTATTTTTTCTATTTTATTTTGCAATCTTCTCTATTTGCCTTACAACTAACAGGGATTCCTAGAAACAAATACCTAGCAGGCTAGTAGAATAGGGTCACTAGGACTACTCACAAAAATAGCTCTTAGATGCTTGATAATGTCTTTATAGGGGGTGCTAAGCTACTCAAAACTCTCCAAATACACTTAACCCAACCCTGGGAGTTCATGCCTTAAATGCCAATCCCCAATAAAAAGAAAAATTACCCACATATATATACACATAAAGCATAACGAGAAAGACCCCATAAAATAAGGACATCACCTAGACTTGGCCACAATAAGCTTTTGTGGAGCACGATGTTCTCTCTAGGTGCTCCGTTCAATCTATTTAGTACAACACTAAAACAAAAACCATTAACCACACCCACACCAAACAAACAAACAGCCCACTTAGCCTAATGAGAAAAAGCATTTTATTACAAAGTAAATGGCCCTCTTAGTCTAATGAAATCAAATAACTCTCTAAAATAACAAAGAATCCTCTTGGCCTAGCAAAATTAACCAATAAAGCACAACATTCAGCATTCTACTACTGAAAAAAAACCCTTGGCCCCCACATAAACTGCACTGAAGCACAAAACTAGACCAAGGGGATGGGTTTCTCAAGCCCTACACTAAATGCATCAAATTATTAGCTAGTCTAGGCCTTGAATCAAATTATTAGCTAGCCCCCTTGCATAAATAGCAAGGGGTGTCCTACAAATATACCCTTGAATGATCGGATGTATCCATGATAGAATAGGAAGATGGTCAATCACTACCAGGATCATAACCCATACTAACCATTGGAAACCAAAATAGGGCATGTCAACAAGCAATCCCCACAATAGCCATGGAATAACATCAAGAGGAATTTGTAAAAACCCCTTAAGACCATAATTAAGAAAGACATATTTAACAAAGGCATAATTAGCCAGAAAATCTAAAAAGTGATTCCACTATCGCAGAATCTGCTTGGCAAGTCACTGTCTCAAAGATTTCAAGGGTATCTAGGATTCCACAATGGTACATCCTTAAAACGGGGTCTCTCATACTATAAGTCCCATTCAATTCAGTGATCACTAACTACGAATTTCCTTTCACCAATAATTGGTGAATACTATCATCTCTGGCTAGATTTAGCCTGTAAGCAAGGCCTTGTATTCTGCCATGTTTTTTGTAAAATCCTTGCCTAAATACACTCCCATTTTTAAAATCACTCAACAACAAGGATCTTGTATGACAACCCCAACACTCCCATGCTTAGCTAGTCCTCAAGAAGCTCCATCAAAATATAACGTCTAAACCAAGGCTTCATTGATGTAACCTGCCATGATCATCAACCTACTCATACTTATGATATTAAAATTCTAATTGAAAGAGAGGATGTAAGTCATGTACAATCTCTCATTCCACACTGAACTCAATAGGGATGCTAGTAAGAACCATATGATAGTGGTGGTTATAGACCTTAATATCCCACGTAAAAGATTTATCTTGCCACTCACTAATGTGATAATCCTTACTCCACCAGTTCACTTTCTCTTGGTGGGAACGCTACTCTAAATATGGATGCTCAAGATAAGGAATAATTTTCCCATCCAATGGTCTTGGTACCCTCTATAAGTTTAAGTTGAATCCTGAGGGACTTGCAAAGGCTCCAAGTCCAACATCAACCCCGATACATAATAGGGCTTCAATTTATTGAAATTTACTTTAGTTTTGAACTCTATCCCTTGCAAACCTACTAAAAGGATTATAGAGCCATTCTTTTTTATACGAACAATCTTATAAGGACCATCCCATTTGGGTTTCAACTTGCCTCAAAATAGCTCATGTCGGGCATCATAATATAAAAACAATTGACCTTAGAAAAGAAATACTTCTTAACCCAAAGGCCATGAAGTATTTTCATCCAATGTTTCCCTACTTCTTGATGTAACAAGACTTGTAACCTAACTTCATCAAGATGTGCAAGGAAAATGAATCTTTATTGCAATGCTTCCTCTTTACCTAGAGAATGGTTTAAAGCAACCCTTATTGTAGGTAAATCAATCTCCAAAGGTAAAACACACTATTCTCCATATACCAATTTAAAAGGGGTATGTCCTATAGCTCTTTTAAATGTCGTGTTATAAGCCCAAACATCCACATACAACTTCTCATCCCAATCACGCTTACCTTCAAATACAATCTTGGATAAAATCCCCACGAGCTAATTATTGGTGCTCTCTACTTACCCATTAACTTATAAGGCATAGCCCTATTGTGTTTAATCTTTAAAGCCTCAATCACTTTATTCAAAAAATGTGTCCCACAATCAAACAAAAAGCTCCTTAGGTAGACTAAAACTGCAAACAATCTGCTTCAAAATAAAACTAGCTATTTTCTTGGCATTATCCTTCATTGTAGCACGGGCTTCAAACCACTTCATGAAATAGTCTATCACCACGATGATATAATGCTTTTGTGTAGTCGACGAAGGATGTATGTATCCAACAAAATCAATGCTCCACTTCTCAAATGGTAATATAGCCATAATAGGAGTTAGTGATGATTGCTTCCTGTTCTCCCTATTATCATATCTTTGAAAAGAAATGCATCTTGGAAAATGCATGGCCACCAATATCTGGCTCTCAAATCTTTATATGCAGTCAACCATTGAGCAAAGTGCCATCCCCCACAAGCGGAGTCATGACACTCTTCTAAGATAAATGGAACCTCATCATGTATAACACATCGGCGATAAACATCATTGACCCCTTGCCAATATAGTGTTCTTACAATCAAGGAAAATTTCAAGGCTTGCTACCTCAATTTTCTCTTTTTAGCCTTCTACAAAGTGGCTCTAGTCTCTCGTGTAGATAGATAGTATGTTATAATAGTATACCAAAATGGAATAGAGGCTGTCTTGATTTTGAATAGACCCTCAAGATCCCTACCTTCAGCCAAGACTCCCTTCATCTTTTTACAATCCACAAGACATTCAGCAAGGCCCTACAACTTTGACAACTTACTCTTAATTTCATAATGAAACTCCTACAAAATGATTAGCTACTTTGCTAGGTGGTCACACGGCTACAACTTATTCAATAAGAGCCTTAGCCCCTCTGCCTTTGTATAAAATACTACCTTTTTATATAGGACGTAATGCTTGAATTTCTTTTTTACAAAGACCATTCCAAGCCATAGTTTCTCCATGCAAGTATAATTAATCTTGGACACCCCCAATTTGCCACTCGAAAATGCAATCAGATGGTACCACCTCCCAAATTTGGGCTAAAGAGTACTAATACTATACATCATAGCCACTAAAAATATATATAATATCTCATCCCTTTTAGGTGCTTTTAGGACTTATGTTTTTGGCAATTCTTACTTCATATTCTCAAAGGATACTTTACATGCATCACTCCAAATAAACATACATTTAAAGGATAATAGATTCATCAATGACAATGTCCTCTTAGCCAATGCATTAATAAAGCATTAATAATATCCAATTGATGATAAAAAGATGTGTACTTCTTTAGGTGTATATAGTGGACTCATAGCATGGATTTCCTTTATCTTTTTAGGATGCCATGAAACCAGTTGAGCTAACCACATGGCCCAACAAAGATCTATATGCAATGCAGAA
Organism: Lygodium microphyllum; assembly: GCF_053477565.2. NCBI lineage: Eukaryota > Viridiplantae > Streptophyta > Polypodiopsida > Schizaeales > Lygodiaceae > Lygodium > Lygodium microphyllum. The sequence continues at coordinate 105,977,529 of NC_141140.1, forward strand.
TTGCCTACACCACTTGAAACATCTTCTTAGAACAATCAATTATCTCTCTATTATGGTAGCTACTCCCAGATCATGAATAAAGGCCTTTAGCTCCTTTAAGGAAATATCACCAAACATTTTATCAGCCATGCGTTGCCAAGACCTTGCCAATTTCATAGGCTAAAATCCATCACATGATATGCAAAGGTATCAAGTACAGTGATCAATATTGTTTCCAAGTTATCTTCCTCTACGATGGCCATTTGGTTATAACCAATAAAGTATTCCATAAACGAATAGATATCCTTACCTACTAAAAGTGATCTAGAATCTAATCAATGAATGGAAACAGATTGTAATCTTTGACCATCTATTTATTGAGCTTTCTAAAATCTATGCAAAGTTAAATTTTATTTAAAAAATTTATAACTACTGGTGAATGCCACTCCATGTGTTAGGAAACATTAGGCTAGTCTTATGCAATTTTTGTAGCTCCTCAAATAGTCTATCCCTTAGCTCAAGTGGCATACGCCTCACTTTTTGTCAAACATGGTGGCTACCTTTCTTAAGGGGAATAGTATACACAATCAAACTAGGAGGAATATCCCTCGGCTCATCATAGCTCTAGGAAAAAATATCACGGAATTCTTAGATCAAGGACACATAATCCTTCCTCTCTTCCAAACTAAGCATAGATCCTAATTTGATCGGCTATTGCTCATCCAATGTGCTGAGATCTAGCTCAATAACATTCGTGTCTCTGATTCTATCTTGAGATTTTATCGGCCCATTTTGAGTCACCTAGTAGATATCTTCTATAGTGGATCCCTCTCTTGATTCATCAATTGACGAAGTCTCACTACCAAGGAAGGATCCTCTAACATATCTAATTCTATCGAAGATAAAGATACTCCCTCACTTTGAGGAGATTCAAGATATGCATCTACTATTACACGTCATCTGACATCTCTGCAAAACTCATACGACTAGTAGGTATATTAACTTGACACTCGGATTACAAGATCCATGGCCTTCCTAATAATACTTGATAGCCTAGAAACCCTACAAACCTAATAATCCTAAAGTGGAGAATGCATTCCACATTAGTAATATTCACATGGACTTAATTAATACAACCTTCTAGTCATCTTAAAATATAATTAACCATTTGGAGAATTGTAGAGGAGGAATCCTTATTGGGATTTTCAGTCCTAGCCTTTCCATCAAGTTTGAACTCATAATTAATTAAGGATCCCATATCCACAATGGTATGATCCACTAATATACCATCAATATATGCTACCACCGTTGCACAATGTTTTTCAGCATGTTCAAACTAGTCATCCCCCACATGGGCTATTCCCAAGGGTTGAATGATGTATCAAATGCGAAGAATCTTCTTAAACCCTTTAGGCACTCCTCGAGAAAAATTTATTAGCTGCCATACGAGATTCATGCTAAGCTTTACCTTGCAAACAATATTGGCTATATCAAATTCATGATGATTAATAATGGTTCTCTTCTCCTACTAGACCATTCTTTCTCTTGGTTGCTTTTAAAGGACTAGCTTCCACATCAGGATTAAGGACTAGCATCCCCTTATCATCCTATTTAGGGACTGCCTCAACAGGTTTCATATTATCTCTAACATCTTCTTTAACCTTCCGTCCTCTTGTAATGGCTCATAAATTAGAAGCCTCAGTGTTATATTTATTTTCATCCCATATGAACATTAGTTGATCCCCAAAACCCAATAAAAATCCCATTTTTCCATTAAATCTCATGTTTCAGGTTTTATGATCTTACTTTTTTTCAATATACTAGAAAGAAAATAAATGATGACATTAGAAAATATATTTTAATCATTTACAACCATCTTTTCATCATATACATTAATGATTCATTACAAAAATTAAATAAAGATCGCTTATGTTATGTCTCGTATTTCGAGGAAACGAAGCCCTTGATACTATTTCCTAGTTTTGCTGATACATCCAAATTACCCTATCTACTTACTATTGCACTTTCAAACTGTGGTCCATCACACTGATTGGTCAAATCAACCCTTTCTCTCTCTCTCTCTCTCTCATGAACAACCATATGAACAAGGAATAAAGAGGAGAGAGGAATAGGAGAGAGAAAGACTAAATTTTGATCTTGTTGATTACTACACCATTCTTCGCAAGGATTGAAGCATTGGAGAGTGAAAAATGACGGATCGCAAGCCCAAGGGTAGGAGGGAGATGATTGCAGACATAAAAATTTATTTTTTTAGGGGGAGTAAGGGAGGCCGAAGAAAACACACCCCCTCCCCACATCTCGTGAATAAATTATGAGTTTTCTTCTTAATCAAGGGTTAAGATGCAACCCCCCAAGTAATTAGTTCCATTTTTTTATGTTCACACTTGATTTGAGGTGGTTTTGAGCCCGTCAGAGGGGCAACGGCCTCATAATCGCAATTTAATCGGATAAGCAGCTTTCTAGCATCAAAATCGATCGCCTTGGCCTTTGTCAATGCTTTTTAGCTTTCGGATCCAATAGCTACTTCATAAATCTTGTAATGAAGCAAATTATCAACATGAGAAGTTGAAGCCTATTCCAAGTATAAACCTTGTAAATACTTGAGCCAAGAGAAAAGAGGGCTTTAGGGATTAGTATAAAAAGGCAAGAAGTGCTAATGTAGCATCATTATTTGGCACTATCACAATTTTTAACCTTCTTGTCTTTCATCTTCTTGTACTTGGTTTGCAACTCATGACTACGTTGTGCTATGGTATTAGAAGATGTTCCATGGCATGGCCATGCTTGTACCTTAGTTTAGTATATTTCTTGTTATGTGTAGCTTAGAATATTTAGATTTCCTATTAATTTTCATTGTTAGATTAGTCTTTCTTTACATTGGTATCAGATCATTAGTTTAGATCCTGTCAGAAGTCATTTTCATGCATTAAATTTAGTTGCAGTGACTAGGGAGTGAAAACCACAGTTAAAAAATAGGCATAGAAGTTAGTTCTTCCATAACCATGGTCTAACATGGAGATCTGTCACAAACGATGACTAAGATGGAGGTTCTTGGCATGAACCAGTGGATAATGGCGAGCTCCAACTATTTTGGCAGGTCCTGACCAAAATGTTAACCAAAAATTGGGGTAAGTTGGACAAAATGAGGGTTACATGAACTCTAGACAGCTATAGTAAATTGATTACATAATCTTTTGTACTCAACCATTTTCAATACTTGATAGCTCATCTGAAGGCGAACATTCTAAGCTTTATATAAAGCCAAAAAGTTAGTCATTTGGATCACTAAATCTCAAGATATTTGACTTTTTCTTCTGTTGTACATCCACGACAGGACGTCACCTATGGCTAAAAATAAAAAGAAAGGAGGTCCCCATTATGGATACCATTAGTGAAGGTTTAAGGGACTATTAGTTGGATACAGAGCGTGAAGCTTCACAATAGGCTATTTACCATGAGAACCATGATAATGAGGAGCTTGAGATTAGTTCAACACATGCTGCATTAAAAAATCACATGAATGGGGTTGGCACTACTCATGCCTCTACTAATTCTAACAGTTTTCAACAACTCTCCAATGACATAAAGGACATGAAGTCATGCCTTGACAAGCTTCTGGCCCTCTTGAGTGAGAGATGATTACCTAGAGAAATCCCAAATGCTCCAAGTCCTCTCATTGTTAAAGAGCAACCAAAGACCACAACTCCCAAATTTGTTGGACATTAGGAAGTTGGAGAACCATCAAGAGCTCAGCCCTCTCATTTTCAGCCTCAATTTCAATCCCTTAATCAACCCCACCTACACTAGCACTCATGGAGAGGATTTGGAAGATAAGACTCATGCTAACTCAATGCTTGATGATAACACACATGCATGCCATCCTTTTTACAAGTTTTTTTATGGACAACCATCTACTATCCCTAAATCTACACATGAAGAGAAAGCTGAAGAACAAAGGTCTTATCATGGTCAAGCAAGTGGAGGTTATAATTTTCATGGGCAACACCCTTACAATGGACATGGTCGTGTAAATTAAGCTCCAAATTCTTTTGGACAGTAACATCAAGTCAACAATAATCAGCTCTCTAAACAAGGCCCTCATTCAAATCACTTTTGGCCTCATCAAATGAGTGGACATCAACCACCAATGAATGCCACAACAAATATACACTCTCCAACGTACAGTCTCATGTTATTGGAAATTCTTTCTTTTCGCCACAAGGACAATTTAATCAGCCAAATGTGTTGTAAATATTCATGGACAGCAACAACCATATGTTCATGGAACATGGAGTAACGATGTTCAAAAGTAAAATTCTTTTGGTCCAAAATTTAATGGACAGCAACACAATAATGGCCAATCTCATCAATATGAATGGGAATACAAGGAGAAAATAACCACTTCTAATTTCAAGGGTGAAAATCCATCCCCTACCAAATTAGAAGAATGGTTTGATAAGCTTGAGATGTATTTCTCTTTGTATCCTAGACCGGAGAATACCAAGATTAAATTTGCAGCCTTACATTTGGAGGGATATGCACATGCTTGGTGGTAGTACATGTCAAGGATTGGTAATGAATTCTTGACATGGGATGCATTAAAGAGGGCAATGATCAAAGTTTTCGTGTCTCCTATTGAAAAAGAGAAGTTAGAGAAGAAGCAGTATGCTCTTGAGCAAAGGGGATTATCAATTAGAGATTATTCTAACCAATTCCTTAATCTCTCCACATATCTGGATGGAGTATCCGATAATGCCAAGATAAATAAGTATTTATTTGGGCTTGAATCTTCTCTGTCTTTGGAAGTGGGAGCTATGAAACCATCCTCTCTATAAGATGCCATACAATTGGCTGAAAGGTATGGTAAAAAATATAAGAGTTTTTAGCAAAGAACTAGGCAACATTTTCAGCCAAACCAGTCCACTAGAATAGCTACAAATTATGGGCAAACAAAGACTAAATTTCAGCAAGGAGGGAAACCAACAAATACCTACAACAAGATTCTTACATTTCCTTCTGTTTATGGATCAATATAGGGTAGTAATTTCAAATTTAATGTTGAAAATAGATTAGATGGAAAGAGGATTGAAATAGGTGGCAAAAACTTAGCTCCTATGGTGCAAGGAAAACATGTGTCTAATGACAAGCTGAAGGACTTGTATGTGAAAGGTCTATGCTTTAAATGTGGGGAGAAATGGTCTTCCAACCACAATACAAAATGCAAAGCCAAGAATGTCAAAGCGAGCATGATCTTTGAAGAGGAATTGGATATTGAGGCAAATGAAAGCAATCTATCTCATCTTGATTGCTTACCTACTCTTGAGGAGATGCATGACCATGATGATGATTGCGATGAACAATTTTATGACCCTATGGATGGTTTTCCATTCGACCCCGTGGTTACAACATGGATGATCCTTAAAAAATTTTGGATTCATTGAAGCTTTGTTCTATATCCCGTGATGCATGGAATGGGTCCAAAGGGGACAATACATTATGCCTTAAAGGCTACATTAATGGAAAAATTGCTCATATTCTTATCGACACCAGGAGTACACATAGCTTTGTTAATACACGGTGGACTAAAGTTGTATACTCAAGAAATGCCTTCATCACTAAGATTTCAAGTGGCAAATGGAGCTTATGAGAGCAGTAATCAAATTTGTTCTAATGTTCCCATCACTTTATCGTCATCTTGTACCACTTCGGTGAGTCTTATTGCCTTGGAAATGGGCCCCATTGATATTATACTTGGCTGCAATTGGCTGAAAAGTATTGGCAGGTTTATCGTGGATTTGAATAGGCTAAAAATGGAATTTCAATGCCATGGACAAAAATTTACTCTTCAAGGGATTGAGAACAAGAAGCTAGAGGTGATCAACCCAAGAAGATTAAGAGAGAGGTTAATGCAAAGGCATGTATGTTTGCCCTTCTCTTGTCAAAGATTGATTAGGATCAGCCCTCTTAAAATCAGCCCTCTACTCCTTCAAAAGTTATGGATCCTTGTCTTTGTAAATTGTTGGAAGAGAATGATGATTTATTTCAGTTACCTTCCTCTCTTCCTCCAAAGCATGAAGTGGATCACCCCATCGACTTGCTTCCAAATACCAAGCCTATCAATAAGCCTCCATATCACCTTTCAAAGGTGGAAAGAGAAGAATTTTAGCACCAAGTAAAGGAGCTACTTGAAATCGGTCTTATACAACCAAGTCAATCTCCTTTTGCTTCTCATGTTCTCTTAGTCAAGAAGAAGGATGGTTCATTTTGCATGTGCATAGATTATTGGGACTTGAACAAGGCCTCTATCAAAAATAGGTATCCAATACCAAGGATTGATGATCTCTTGGATGAATTGAAGGATGCCAAGGTCTTTTCAAAGGTCGATTTGTGATCGGGATACCACCAAATCTGCATGAAGGAGGGGGATGAATACAAGACTGCATTTAGAACCGAGAGGGGATTGTATCATTTCATGGGTTGCCCTTTGGTCTTCCAAACACTCCAACCACATTCCAAGCTTTAATGAACAAAATACTTCAGCCACTTTTGTTCAAGCCAGTTTTGGTGTTCTTTGATGACATATTGATATATAGGAAGGAAAAAGAAGAGCATTTACACCATGTTAGAGAAGTTTCTGACATATTGAGGAGTCACAAGTTGTTTGCTAAAGCAACCAAATGTACATTTATGGCCAAAGAAATAGAACACTTGGGACATATTGTTGGAGAAAATGGCATCAAGGTTGACAATGTGTGAAAGATTGGCCTACTCTAACAAATACTACTTCATTGGGGGGTTTTCTTGATTTGTCTTCTTTCTACTAAAGATTTATCAAGAATTATGCTCATGTAGCTGCACCATTGACCATTAGGTTACAGAAAGAATCTTTCTTTAAGGGTGAAATAATCGACAAAAGCTTCAATGAGTTGAAGCAACTCCTCATTTCAGCACCTATATTGGTTTGTCCCGACTTTTCTAAGGTCTTTGTGATCTATGTGGATGCTAGTGGGAGAGGATTGGGGGCTGTTTTATCCCAAGAACATGGTGTCATTGCATACAAGAGTAGAAATTTTGATAAAAAAGAGAGGCAAATGCATGTATATGAGCAAGAGATCCTAGCTATACTACATGTAATCAAAAAATGGCATCATTACCTCTATGGAAGTCACTTTAAAGTGAAAAGTGACCATAGGGTGTTGAAGTACTTCCTCTCTCAACCCCAACTTGTCTCCTGAGCAAAGAAGGTGGTTGGCAACTCTTCAATCATACGATTTTGAGATAGCATACATAGTTGGAAAATACCATGTAGTAGCGGACGCGCTCTCTAGGATGTGGGCATGTAATGTATCTACTATCTCCACTATATATAAAGATTGGATAAATGACATACAAGAGGAATATATGATGGAGGTGCATGCTACCACAATAATGCAAAAATTACAGCAAGGGATAAATAAAGAATATCCAAACTTTAAATGACATAATGGACTTTTATGGTACAAGGGAAAAGTCTACTTGATCCCTCAAAGCAACTTTAGGCTAAAAGTCCTTCAAGAAATCATTCTTTGCCCTTGGCTAGTCATCTTGGTCTCTTTGATACTTTTGACAAAGTGCACAAGAGTTTCTATTGGAAAGGCCTATGGCAAGATGTGAAGGAGTATGTCACTCATTGCTTGGAATGTCAACAAAATAAAGATTCATCTTTATTACCACTCGATCTCCTTCAACCCTTGCCTATCCCACAAGGAAAATGGACTGACATTTCAATGGAATTCATTAGGGCCTCCCTACCACAATGCACGGTTGAAATAGAATTTTTTTTGTGGCGGAGAGACTTACCAAATTATCCCATTATATTCCAACCAAGATACAATTTTCAGTAAAGCAAGTAGCCGACCAATTCATGGAAGGAGTGTTCAAGCTACATGGAATTCCCTTCAAGATAGTGTCGGATAGAGACATTAGATTCATGGAAAATTTTTGGAAGGGTTTGTTCACTTCCATGGGCACTAATCTTGCCCCAAGTACTACTTACCACCCTCAAACTGATGGTCAAATCGAAAGGGTTAACCGATGGGTGGAAGTATACTTAATACAATATTGTCATGACACACAATCATCTTGGGATAATTAACTGCACCTTGCTGAATTTTGCTACAACAACACATATCATATGAGCATTGGGATGGCTCCTTTTGAAGCACTCTATGGATACAAGGTTCAAATTCCTTCAGCCATGTTTCAGGAAGATGTGAATCCACAAACGAAGGATGAGTTAGAAAGAATGGAGATGCTTATGAAGCAATGTAAATAAAACATACGAAAGGGACAAGATGTCATGAAGTCCTATACTGATGATAGAATGAGGCACATGGAGTTTGATATAATTGGAGATTGCGTCTTTTTGAAGGTGCCCAAGCTCATTATTCATCCCTTGAGGGTGGAAATAACAAGTTGGCTCACAGATTTTATGGCCCATATTTGGTGTTGGAAAAGATTGGAGAGCTTGCACATAAGCTCCAATTGCCTTCAACTACTCGCATACATGATGTTCTTCGTGTATCACAATTGAAGAAGTATATTGGGCAGGATGTACAAGTTACTGAAGAGCTTCCACCACTTGATGAAGACGGGCTGATTGTCTATGGACCTAAGAAGATTATTGGGAAGCATGAAAAGGCTCTTAGGAACCAAAGTCTCACTAAATTTTTGATCAAATGGAAGGGGATACCTATGCAAGAGTCCACTTGGCGACCCTCTTCTTATTTGGATGTCTTTCCATGGCTTTTGCAAGATGAATAATGATAGTCTATGCAGGGACAACTTGTTGTTTTAAAATATTGTTATTAATTAAATCTCATTAATGACATAAAAAAGTGGTATTGATGGTATGGGATGATGCCTCAGTTTGTGTATTTCATCTCTACACACCTCAAACATTGAATTTGAACACTCCAGTCAAAAGTTATGGCAATTCTACTGATGCAACCGTGTTTGGACAACAAGCAGTAGTCAATTCATTGTTTTGAGGTTCATTGTGATGTTTCTTCACACAAAGTGCTTCCATATGCTTATGGATCTTCATCAGCATAATTTTCTTCATTAACAACTTTCCTATTATCTCACTATCTTCAATTTTGAGGACAAAACGTCTTTAGGAGGGGATGATTTGTAATGAAGTAAATTATCAACATGAGAAGTTGAAGCCTATTCCAAGTATAAACCTTGTAAATACTTGAGCCAAGAGAAAAGAGGGCTTTAGGGATTAGTATAAAAATGCAAGTGCTAATGTAGAATCATTCTTTGGCGCTACTGTCACAATTTTTGCCCTTCTTGTCTTTCATCTTCTTGTACTTGGTTTGCAACTCATGGCTACGCTGAGGTATGGTAATAGAAGATATTCCATGGCATGGGCATGCTTGTATTTCAGTTTGGTATATTTCTTGTTATGTGTAGCTTAGAATATTTTGATTACATGTTCATTTCCATTGTTAGATTAGTCTTTCTTTACAATGTTAAACCTTGTGGCCATTAAATTGGCGATTGAATGAACTTCATTGGATTTCTAACATTGAGATGCATTTAGGAAAACTCTAGCTCCTTGATGTGTAACCATTTCATTTTGCACCAAAAGTGCCTCTTTTATGGGTCTCAGACTCCTTTTGCACTTGAAGTTTGGCTTTAAAATCCACTCTCATCTCATCACATTTTCCTATATAAGAATCTAAACCTAATGCATTACCCATCTTGCATCCTTTCAATGACTTTCACATCAATCAAAAAAGGTCTTGGCCATGGGCTTTTAAGAGAGAAGAGTACAAAGAATAAAATTTAGAGAGAATAAGAAAATAGAATATTAAATCAATTCTAGAAATAAGAAACTCTAATTGAAGCTATCACAAAGCCCTTTGATTCATACGATATGCAATAGAGAATGTCTTGGTATATGCACTCACTATAAGAGTGCAATACCATGTGTCGAGACAATTTTCCAAAAGCTCTAAGAAGAGAACTGAGAGAAAGCCCTACTATAGGATAAGTCTCTACTATACATAGGCGTTATATATGCTCATAAGCTTGAAATCTCGTGTCTAATCTAAGAAAACATGTAGCATATAGTAGCTACTATTAACTGGGCATGGTGCCAAAGCAACAATAAGCTCCAAATCCTATAAAATCCTATATGGGCCTATTTAAAGAATTCAGCCCTATTTTACCATTGTAAATAGTAGTAGAAAACAACTTTACCCTACTCTAATCTTCCTAGAGTTCTTTATATATTTCAAGTATATACACAATGTAAACAAGTATATGTATCATCCAATATTCATCCCCATGTTCATAATCGATGTTGGAAATTTAGGACTGTTGGAGCTATATATAGCTCACCCTATCTAGACTAGGTCTCACATATATATATATATAGATTATGATAAATATGATGTAGTCTTTAGGAGTGTATATGGTGTGTCTCTTCTCTCCCTATCATATCTCTACATATCTTCTCTCTCTACATCTCAACCTCGGAAAGTTACTCATGAATATATGTGTGCATCACATGGGTTCAAAATAAGGTATTTTAAAAATATCATTTTTTACATTTTTTACATATAGAAAGGTGTAATATAAAGGGGTTATTTACAAATTGAATAGAAAAGGATAATGTTTTATTTTTTAAAAAAATAATAGATAAAGATATTTATAAATAAGCCTTGAATGCATGTGATATAGAGGATTTACATATACTAACTTCCCCGAGATCTCAACATGGTATTAGAGCTATCATGATTGACTACAACCAATTCCTTGAAGAAAATAATCAAAAATTATATTTATGTAGTATCTCTTCAATTATTTATTCATGTTCTTTTCATGTTTAAATTTGATGTATTGTGTATGTTATGAGCATCTTATGTTATGAATTTTAAGCATAGAAGTTTATTTGATCATCATCAATCATAATTTAGATTGCAGATATATTGAATTGTAGTATGCCTTACTTGGACAACCTAAAAGTTTCTATTTGGGAAACTCTTAAGGAAACACCTTTCTCAAGAAAACCTATTTTCGTGATGTGCTAGGACTCACAAGCTTTCTTCCTATCAAATTCCTGCTCAATTTGGAATTATGTATTAAAAGTTATGTCAATTCAAGTAAACTAGAATTGAAACATGAAAACAAATAGGACAATAGTTTTTTGTACAAACTTCTATGATAGAGGTTTTGTCATCACGATTACTCACTCTTGTATTTTTGTGTTTGTACGAAAATTAGCTAGATCATCATCTATTCTTGGCCAAAAAGTAAAGTGATAACATTTTGAGTGTTGTTCATATTTCTTGTCTATGTTGGACCAATTTTTTCTCTCACATATTTGATCTATTTTGGGTTGCTTTATTCTTGCCCACATTTCCTTTATCTTGGGTCTCTTTCTTTTGGAGTATCCTTTTTGAACCAAATGTCATTCCTTATAGCATAGCTTCTGCATGCAATTTGTTGTGTTGCACTTTCATCTCGTTGTTTCGTACATGGTGTGTAGATTCTATGATCTTATATTGTATATAGTCTCTCAACCAGCTATGTTAAATTCGATAATTGTCAAATGAATTTCCATTTGGACATTTTTTTGTTCCTCACTTTCAAGGACAAGGATTCCTTGGGTGGAAAGTAAAGATGCTACTAATTCTTCAAGGTGATGACTTGTATGATATTGTTCTTGGTAATTATGAATGTCTGCCTCAACCAATTGATAATGCTCATGATAATACCCTTGTAATTGAAGGGCCTATCTTTGAAGAATGACAAACTCTTTATAATGAGTGGGTCGTCAGGCGCGACAAAGTAGTTCATCGGTATATTCTTTCTGCTCTTCAAGAATATCTTATACTTGATGTATGTAATCTTTCAACCTCACAAGCTATATGGGAGTATTTGATAGAAAATTTTGAGAAGAAATCTATTACAAAAATACTTTATCTTTGTAGTCAGCTCAATGAGTTACAATAGGATCCTACTTATGATAATATTGTTATCTAACAAAGATGGGATCAATTTTGATCAAGCTTATATATCTTTGATTGAATATTCAGAGCAACATGAACAACAACCACAAATCAAGAAATGGTTATGATTTCACAAGAGGATACACAATCAGAACAAATCAACCAAGCTTTACTTTCTTGAAGGTGTCTCTTTCCATGCTCTACACGTATGAGTCGTCATAGTGGAAACTTCTCTCGTCTTAAGTTTCCTAACATGCATTGTTTTTATTGCAATAGAAATGGTCATACTATAGATGATTGCTATGCAAAACAATATGATGAAGAACATGGTATTACAAATAAACAACTACGTTCTGATTAAGATCGTAATAGAGCATATGCTTCTACACATAACAACACTACTAAAGAAGCTACTTTTGTGAGTTATTCTATCTCTCTAGAAAGGATACTTCATGTTCATGATGGATCTCTTTTTATTATTGATTCTAGTGCTACGGGAAACATGACATATCAATCCCAATGGTTACAAAATTATCATTCTATTCTTGTCAAGAAATTGGTTTATCTTACTGATGACACAACTTGCCAAGTCAAAGATATAGGTGATTTATATCTCGGTACTCTTTCTTAAACAAGAATTTTTTGTGGAGTTTTACATGTCCCAGATCTACAAAGGAACCTTCTTTCAGTTGCAAGACTCGTGGATCTTCGTCTCTTTGTCAGTTTTGACTATACCAAGTTTTGCATTGAGAAAGATGGCCAAACCATAGTTGTTGCTCCTCAAAATGCTAATCTTGTTGAGTTATATTTAAATGAAGATGTTACAAATGTTGTTATAGCTCCTAGTGATCTTAAAAATATAATATGGCATCATCGCTTTGTTCACTCTGATTTTTCAAAGCTTGTCGATCTTTATCGGTGTGACCTTGTTCAACGTATGGAATTTGAAGCTTGTCCTCATATGGGTATTTGTGAATATTGTACACTTGGAAAGCATTTTTGCAAACCCTTTTCCATTCCCACCACAACTCATTCTAGAGATTTTCTTGATGTTATTTACACTGATATTTGTGGACCTTTTACTCCATCAAAATCTCAATATTGGTATTTCATGACTTTTATTGATGAATTCTCAAGATTCACCACTATTTTTCTCTAGTGACAGAAGCTTTGTTATCTTTTAAGAAATATCAAAAAGCTGCAGAACTTCATATTGGTCATCGCATCAAGAAGCTTCGCAATGATAATGGTGGAGAATACATTTCAAATGATTTTGATGATTATTGTAATAATCAAGGTATTCATCATGAATATACAGTTCCCTACTCTCCTCAACAAAATGGTATTGCTAAACATAAAAACATGACTATTCTCAATGCCATGCAATGTATGCTCATTCATTCTAGCTTATCTCGATGTTTCTAGGCTGAAGCCGTCTTAAAAATAGTATTTATGCAAAATCATATTCCTACAGCTGCCCCTTCTGGTAAAATATCAATTACTACTTGGACAAGTGAAACACCTTTTATTTCATATTTTTGAACTTTTGGATGTATTACTTATGTTCATGTACCCAAATAAAATCGCACAAAACTTGATCCTCCTGGTTTGAAAGTTATTTTTATTGGATATTCTACTTTTTATAAGGGATACAAATTTTATGATCCATCTTCCAAGAAGGTAATCATAAGTCGTGATGTTATTTTCAATGAGCAACTTATGGGCAGCACATGGTTTGAGGATACTGGGTGGGCGTGGTCACTAGAGGACGTTGATGATACAAAGTCATTATTCGCTTCTTTTCCTTTTTTATATGATGATGAACCTCCTTCATGGGATAATATTGACTTTTCAAATTAGGATTTACAACTTGTACCTATTATTGTTGATGATGACCTTGGCATTGATCTTTATGTTGATCTTCCAATTGATAATTAGCATGGTATTTGTCATGTTTATGATGCTGATATTCTTGAGAATGATCTCAATATTTGTAAAGACCTTATATCTTACAGTGATGCCATGTCATCCCCACAAAAGGAACAATGGCAAGAGGCCATGGAAGTTGAGTATGAATCTCTTCTCTCTAAAGGTACATGGGTTCTAACTGAGTTACCACCTGGATGTACTGCTATTAAATACAAGTTGGTTTATAGACTAAAACAAAAGCAAATGGAACATTTGACAAATTCAAAGCAAGGTTAGTTGCCAAAATTTTCTCATAGATTGCTGGAGTTGATTACTAAGAAATGTTCTCACCTGTTGTTCGCATTACTAGTATTCAGGTCTTGTTAGTTTTTGCTATTGAGGTTGATTTGAAGGTTCATCAAATGGATATGAGAACTACCTATCTTAATGGTTATTTAAAGGAAGAGATATACATGGAACAACCATAGGTATTTTTGGTCAAACATAAGGAAAATCTTGCTTGCAAACTTCATCGAGCACTATGGTCTCAAATAATCTTCACGAGCTTGGTATCAAAAGATTGATCTCTTCCTTACAAAACAAGGTTTTATATTTCTTCTTCTTCAGATCCTAACTTATATGTCAAGTGATGCAATGATAGTTTTGTTATTCTTGTTCTATATGTGGATGATACCATACTTGTTTTCTAATAATGTCGACTTCCTTCAATATGTAAAGCAGGTTTTATCTTCTATGTTTGGCATGGTCGATCTTGGAGACATACACTCATGTCTTGGTATTCAGATTCAATGCTATCGAGAAAATAGTATTTTATTACTGTGTCAAACAAAGTTCACTGAAGATATTATTCAAAAGTTTGGTTTGGATTCTACACATCCTGCTAGTACTCCTTGTCTTGTGAGCTCTACCAAAAACTCTCACTTTTTGCAGAATGATGGACAATTAGCATTACATCAACCTTATGCTAATCTTGTTGGATGTCTTTGATTTTTTGGCTTAAATTCTCACCTTGACATTCTTTTTGCTACAAATTTTCTTGGAAAACATCTTAGTTATCCATCCCTTAAACATTGAATTATAGCTAAATGAGTTTTAAAGTATTTGAAATGCACTAAAGATTTTGGGTTGGTTTATTGATGCCAACAAAACTTTGATTCTCTACATTCACTTCAACCTTTTGGTTATACAAATGAAAATTGATCTCTCACTTATCAATGCATTCTACAAGTGAAAATTATTTCTTTATCAACGTCTGTCTTATTTCTTAGACTAGCAAGAAACAATGTAGTGTTGTTGTAGAGGCATGCTCAAGCTCAACCACTAAGACCCATGGATCGCTTATTGTTCAAGCATTTCAAGTGAACACCTATGGATTTTTCTCACTTATCCGATGCACCTTTGATCCTACTAGGGTGTAGTGAGCTTACCTTGATGCCCAAATGAGTTGCCTACTCCCTCAAGCACACCAGTGGCTCCATGATTTGTGATGCGAGCTCAAGCAGCCTCAAGCCTCCACCTTCAAGCTCCATCCTCCATAGCCATGCACAAGATAAGAGAAGAGAAGATAAAGGATAGCTTCTTCTCCTTGATCCCTCACCCTCACACGCTCACTCCCTCACACTCTCATACTACCTCTCTCAAGCACACACAAGCAAACAAGAAGGAGAGAAGAAGATGAGTCCACTTTGCTACACACCAAAGAATGAGCTTCTCATTCACTTTTCAACTTTATATACAAAACCCTAAATCCTTTTTTGGTTGTTATCCCCTTATCCCCTCTTTGCCATGGCCGATTGTTTTTTCCATTGTCCTCTTATCTTCCTAGCTTCCTTCCTACTACCCATCTACCTTTAAAGTTTGCACAGGAGGGAGCCTGGTGCTCTTTTATAAAAAATTTTAAGTTTGCCTCACATTTAAAAATGTGCTTTTTTCCTTGCCTTAGCTTTTGAGGCCGCCCTTGCGCTTTCAATCGTTTCCCTTCTTCTTGCTTCTTTCGTTGTGTCTGATTTCCTTCTAGTTCACCTCTTTTAGGTCCTAACTTGCGCTTTTTCACTTTTTCTATTTTTTCTTGTGCTACAGTTGACATTAGCCCCCTCTTAGCCTAGTTTCACTCCCATGGCGCTGATGGGTAGTAGTTGGAAGGTGGGATGGGTGGAGCCAGATGGCTTTTTTTAATTTTATATACAAGCCCTTGCGAGGGATGATGTTGGATGGATTGGCCCTTGCAATTGAATATGGTGCTGGGGCTAATCCCTCCTTAACATTGATGAGGATGGGTGGATCGGTTCTTTGAAATTGCAAATGCTGTTGGGCAGATCTCTCTAGGAGGTTGGCAGGTGGGCAGATTTTTCTTTGAGATTGATGATGGTGTTGGAAGGATCCTTCTTGGAGAATGGCAAATGGATGGCTCCGTTTTTTAAGTTGACAATGGTGTTAGACGGATGCCTTTGCTTTATCCCTTCTCCTATGTCTGTGTACAATTTACCACTTGGAAGGGAAGAAAACTGGAACTTCTTATAAAATGAATTACATTGCACCTCACTCTTTCCTTGCTAGAGCCTTCAGAGGTGCTCCCTCTTCCTTGAGAGAGCCTTGCTAGAATATCTCGTGCTTTCTTTCATCCTTGAGAGAGCATCCTTCATCCTTGACAGGACCTCCCTCATCCTTGAGAGGACCTTCCCAAAGTTGTCAGAGCTCCCCCACATTTTTTTTGAGGTTGCCATCTCCTGCACTTTTCCTGCCTAAGTAGAATGAGCTTCTTCATTTACTTTTGACTTTGGCTTCCTTGGTATTCCTTTGCTTTGTTTGAGTTGCATGGTGACATGTCGGGCGACATCGAGTGTGAAAGTCGATGATGATAGGGTTTCACGGGGAATGGTCTTGGGGGCCGAGATTGAATTGAGTGGATGACGGGGCCTTCGAAGTTGGTGGGTTGCATCATTTGTATTTACCAAAAAAAAATGAAGGTGCACTATCTAGGGGTGTATCTACCTCACTGTGTGGTGCATTGTGCTCGTGCTAGTGGAACTAGGAGTTGGATCGAGCTTGGGTGTTATCCCACACTTGAGGACCTAGTTTTTGCATAAGAAGCGAGGTGCGGTTGTAACATGTCCCCCTGTCCACTTATTGGACACTCCTTAGCAGCCCATTGGGAAGAGAGTCTAGAAAGCACCACCCGGCACTCCCAAGGAATGTTACAAGGTTTGCGATCTAGGTCATCCCGAGTCTGCCATGAAGCGGAAGCATTCCGGCCGTTCCCACTTAGGACCGACCTGAATCAGTGTTTTTCTAATGATCAAGTTCCTAGAAGGTAGCTAGCATCGAGCCCTAGATGAACTACTTTATGCAAAAACATCAGGGTCGAAGTAGATTTATATTGCACTTGGTTCAAGGAGAATGGAAAATGAGAGGGATGCAAAGCTCGACCTCTCTACCCATAAGGCATAGTCCCATTCCATTCCCCTAAAACAGTATAAATTGGCCTCTTGTGCAGGGTCCGGAGGCAAGGGATTTACGGCCAAAGCCTCCCTTGGCACCCAAGCATCCTCCTTCTCCAAGTAGCACCCACGAAGAGACCTCTCACGGCCGGTTCGGTCCATGTACCCGGCGCGGCTAATAACCTCCTTTGGATAGGGTCAGGCAGACAGTCGGGGGTAACAGATGCTGCCTCTCCCTCCAAGCTTTCAACCTGAAGCATCAGTTATTTTCCAACATTAGTTTCTTGAGAAAAAAGAACAAATAGTGCTCCTAAGTATACAAACACAAGCACTCCAGTGGTCGTTTATACGGCCAACTACTAAGGTATAATTCCTTCTCTCCAAATACATCTAGCATTCGATCCGGGATCAATTGCAACTTGGCAAGATCCCAAGGGTTTCGTAAACTAAGTTGTTAGTTTACCCTTTATCCTTGGGTTAGGGTTTATACCATGTTAACCCAAATTGTCAATACTTTAGGCTTCCATATATTATGGTCAATAAATCGTGGACAACCCCATTGTCCTCACTTGATTGATCAATTGCTTGCTAGGCAATTTATAAATACCCTAACTTGGCAATCCATCCCTAAGGAAGGGTGATGTAGCAGGATGACTACTCATCCTCTAGAAAATTAAACTTGTATGTAGAACTTGCCAAACTTATTTTACGGAGTGGCAATACTATTTTTGTGATTTAGGCACAAAACCATACAACGTTGCAACTTGTTGCACGAGATAGGTGTCGCATCTAACTTGTGCGATTATTTCTCCCATCACACGGTATTCCTTGGCCAAGAATACCTTTGACCAAGATATAGGGTTTGGGAGTCCTATTGACCCAATCCAACCTTAACCCTACTAGGTTGATAACGCTTTGGCCCTAGGGTTCCTAATTTCCTTTCAAAAATCTAGCATTTGGTCATCCAATCATTAGGGTAAGGACCCTACTTCAATCTTGCACGAGCATTTAGCTAACCCTAAAATTCCATGAATGTGGGTAGGATCTTTGGGATCATAAATATTACGTTGGCAACCGGAGTGCGATACTAGGCAGAATTTTACCATGGCTTAATCCTACCTAGCACATTGAGGTGATCGTCATACACTGACTGATCATACCTTTATGATTCTTCATGTAAGCTAGTCAACTATACTCAAATTACTTAGTTGATCTAACTAACCTGCGAGTAAAGATAACCTCCACTTTAAAAATGCAAAAACTTTATCCATCAACTCCTTTTTGATATTTACAACTGAGTTGGATAAGTAATCCTTCAAGCTTTCTCCTCCTGAGGTACTGGCAGTAGGGTTTTGAGGAGTCTCTGTAATCACTGCATAAACAGGTTGAGCTGGTGCAGAGGGATCTCTGTTCTGATTCTGATTTAGAGCTTTTGTTTGAACTGTTGGCTGTTGGCTCCAATTGGTAGGGTTCCACTGTTGCTGCTAATTTGGCATTGGGAAAATTGGTTGGGACCATTGTTGTTGTGGTTGAACCATCATTTGAGGCATTGATTGTGGCCAATGTGGATTTGGTGCACTGTACTGTGATACTGGGGGCATCTGTTGGTAGGAGTAGGGGACTATCCCTGGGACTGCATTTGGTGGGTACATCATTCTTGGCATCAGAGGAGGTAGGACTTCTCTTCTTGGATTCATCGCCAATCTAGCTTCCACTTCATTGTACAGTCTTGCACATTCTGTTGCAGCTTGCAGTGTGGCTGGTCTTTGCAGCTCCGCAAACTTACGGACTTCTGGTTGTAATCCTCTGAGAAACACTCCCTTCTGAATGCCATCATCTAGATTATGGTTAGTCCATCTCTTCAGGATGGATTCCATTCGTGAGACATAAGCTTCTACTCTTTCTCCAGAGGACTGACTTAAATTCATAAATTCCTCTCGCATCCGCTCTTCAAAACCTTCACGCCTGAATTTAGTGAGGAAGGTCAACTTCAGCTCGTCCCATGTGCCAAAAGTTCCTGATGCTTGTCTCTCATACCACTGAAACGCCGTGCCCTTGAAAGTGGCAGGGAATATTGCTAACCAATGCTCAGGGGTTATGGCATTGTTAGCCACACATGTTACCATAAACTCTGCTACATGAAGATCGGGGTCTTCATTGTACTCTCCCTTAAAAACTGGCAATGGAACTACATTCGCTGGCCTGTCATCAATATTTCCAGGACGGATCTGGCTTGGAAGTGGACCTCTAGTAGGAG
The DNA here is from genome assembly GCF_053477565.2 of Lygodium microphyllum. Classification (NCBI taxonomy): domain Eukaryota; kingdom Viridiplantae; phylum Streptophyta; class Polypodiopsida; order Schizaeales; family Lygodiaceae; genus Lygodium; species Lygodium microphyllum. The sequence goes on from NC_141140.1 coordinate 105,997,154, forward strand.
GAGGAAGGGCTTGATGTGCCATTGGGACTTTTGTAAAGAGTTCCAAAAGGGCGTCAAAGGCGGCTTCTGCTCTGCGAGCTCGTTCTCAACTCTGATTTTTGCTTTCTCTCTTCTCACGTACCTCTGGACTCGTTCTAACGCTTGCCTCTTTATTGCGTCATTCATCAAGGGGTTGGCTCCACTATGTTGTTAGTGCTCCATAGAGGGATAACAAAAGGCTTCAGTCTCTGGAGGACTGTCTTGCCAACATCTCCTCTACTTCTTCCTTTTCAATGTCTGTGAATTCTGCTTTCATGCCACTGCACAGAGGAAGGTATTCGGTTCTGAAGGTGTCAAAATGCATACGTCTAAGCATTGTGGTGGTGCCATCATCATAGTAATGCCAACTTCTAATGGTTTCAACAGTGTATGTTATAAAAAACACTCTGTCTACCAACTTCCAGTGGGTTGCTAATTGGACAAACAGAAGATTATCAGTGCACCAAGCATCCCACGTATCTTGCTGTTGAGCATCCACAAACAAATTCCAACTCTTTTCCTTCTTATCTTTGTGAACCTCCACAGACCAAGACTCCTAAAGCTTCTTCACAATCTCCCATTTGATAATGTTTGGAAACTTCTCAATGAATGCCAAATCTTCCATGTATGGTCATTCTCTCTGTTTCTGCTCTTCAGTTTGTTCCCAAACAGTTTGCCACCAAGATGCAAGTTTCTGTTGCTTCATCAGGAAGAGGAAACTGTCCACCACATAGAGCATACATCATGATGGTGATGTGTTTCCGCCGTTGTGGGATGAACTTCTTGTAGAAAGTGGCTTTAATTATGAGAAATTCCAACTCTTCAGTGGAAGAAGGAACTTGACAAACATCCATTGAATTCTCCTCTTCTTGGCAATGCCATTTCCTTCATTTTCAGCCTCTTCTGGTGCTTGTTGATGGCAAGATTCCCCGGCTGCGCACCAAAAACATGGAGCCCCAAGAGGAACACCAAGGAAAAGGGAATTCTCTTGCAAGAAAATCTATCTTGTAACATCAACAAGCTTTTTTATTATGTTTTATATGATCACAATGAAGAAAAGAACACCAGGCACAACAAATCTTCATACAGCATCATGTAGATCTCCCACGGATTTGATAGAATCAACCATATTCTTCAACATCTTTACAAAATCCATCAATAGAACAAAGAAAGAAAAGGAATACACCATCTTTGAATGGAAATACATCACATAGTATTCATCTTCAATATCTTCATAGTCTTCTCTCTCAATCTCTCACATACAATCACTCTGTTTTAGTAGAATTGACTATCTCTGACTCTCTCTCTCTCTCTCTCTCTCCATCAATAATACATCATATCCTCACTACAATCTCTCATAATCACTCACAATAATCCTTCTTAGGTCGTGGATACCCCTCCCAAGAGGTATGTCTGATATGAAGAGTCACCAGAACCACTACAGTGTCTTTTCATAGCTCACTACTGTCACTTCACTCCAGTCTTTACTTGAGTCTTCAACAGCTACTTCTTTCACTTCTTTTAGCTCTTTTACCCTTTTCACCTCTTTCCAAGGTTAGAAAAATTTCTCAAGCTACACTCTCATCCAACAGAACACATACAGAAGCATATAGAACAATCACATTACAATACCAGAACAGCTACAGTACAGAACAGAGACAGAAGCTCTACAGAAGATCTACAGAAGTTTACAGAAGGTCATCAAAACCACATAACTCATACCAAAACCATTCCAAACCATCAAAAACCACTCAATAAGCTTTCACAAGATCTCAATCTTCATCAACAATCAATCCATGCTTCATACAGATTACAATCAGAATAAAACAGAAGCTATACAGAAGGTATACAGAACCAATCAGAACCTATTAGAACATCACATCTCTACTAATAAACATCATGAACTTCCAAAATATAATCAATATCATCCAAAACACTCTCAAACCACTTCCAAACCAATCAATCATCTCATAAAATCAACCATTCAGCTCTCAAAAACAACAAAAATCAGCCAAAAAATAAGTCATTTCAACACTCAACAAGCCAACACCAACAACTGTCAAAGAAATACGTAGTTTTCTTGGATTGACAGGATGGTACAGGGTCTTTATAAAAAACTATGCTTTGATTGCAGCACCTCTGAGACTGATCTACTGAAGAAGCAAGTATCAATTGTATGGTCACCTACTAAACAGTCCAGCTTTGACAAACTAAAGCAAAGCTTCGTATCAGCACCCATCATGAAACTTTGGAATCTTAGTAAGAAGTTTGAAGTGATAACTGATGCTAGCACACTTGCCTTAGGATGCGTGCTTATGCAAGAAGGTCATCCCGTAGCATACTCTTCAAGGAAACTGAAGAGCCACAAAAGGAACTATGCTACCCATGATCTGGAACTATTGGCTGTCATCCATGCTCTCAAACTTTGGAGACACTACTTGCTGGGTAACAAATTTACCCTAGTGATGGACCACAAGAATATGATTTTGAAATCAAATACCGGCCTAGAAAGGAGAATGTAGTTGCCGATGCACTCAGCCGCAAGGCATTTCTAAATTCTCTGATTTTGCAAGATCCATCAACAGTGAGATCTCTAGCCACAAAGGTATCCATGCCAAACAACCCAATTCTTGAGCTAGCTAGAGAAGAGGTATGCCATGACCCAACCTATTAGAAATTGCTAAGGGGGATCCCCATCAAGGATCAAGACCCGAAGCTACAAGCAAAATATTAAGAATTCTCTATCAATAATGGACTTGTCTACTATAGGAAGAGATTATGTATACCGACAAGCCAATCACTCAAGCAGAAGATACTTTGGGAAGCCCATGACTCCCCTTTCTCAGGACATCTTGGCTATGCCAAGACCCTCAATGCAGCCATGAAGAGCTATTATTGGGAGAAGCTCAAAGGTGACGTTCTTAAATATATCATGGAATGTTTGTCTTGTCAACGCATTAAGGCTGAACATGTCAAGATGCCAGGGAAATTACAACCACTTGACATTCCCCAAATGAAATGGGAATTCATTAGTATGGACTTTTTTGTTGGCCTGCCCCAAGTTTAGGGAGGATACAACTCCATTATGGTTGTGGTAGATATGCTTACCAAGGTTGCACATCTTATTCCTGTTAAGACAAACTATAAAGCCTCTGACATCGCAAGGTTATTCATCAAGGAAATATTCAAACTGCATGGGTTACCCAGAAGAATCATTAGTGATCATGACTCTCTCTTCACGTCACACTTCTAGAGGGCTATCTTCGAGGCCATTGGGACTCAACTCTGTTTCAGTACAGCTTACCATCCCCAAACTGATGGTCAAATAGAACAAGTCAACCAAGTCATTGAAGATATGCTTAGGGAACACTGCTGTCGCGAACCCAAAAAGTGGATTCAATATTTGCACTGGTTGAGTTTGGCTACAATGCTTCTTACCAACAAAGCATTCAGATGACCCCTTTTCAAGCATTGTATGGGCATGATTGTCGTAGTCCTTTAAGCTTTTCGGATCCAACCTTGAGGGTTGAAGCTTCAAAGCAGATGCTAGAAGACATGGATAACCAAATAAAATGAATAAGACAGGATGTCCAAGCCACCAAGGACAGACAAAAGGCTTATGCGGACTTGAAACGGCAAGACAGATCCTTCGAGGAAGGTGATATGGTCTTCATTCACATATGCCCAAAGAAAAGTTCCCTATCCTTGGGTGAATGCAAAAAGCTGAGTCCAAGGTATTGTGGACCCTACAAGATTCTCAAGTTCCTAGGGCCTAATGCTTACATACTTCAACTCCCTGAGAACCTAAAAGTTCATAATGTATTCCATATCAGTCTATTGAAAAAGTATGTGCCTAACCCTAGTCACGTGCTTGATGATCAACAAGTTGTAATGCCTAGCTAAGGAGTCCTTGAGCTACGGCCTGAGAGGATCTTAGATGTTAGGGAGAGACATTTGAGATCCAGGACCTTGAGAGAATACCTCGTCTAGTGGAAAGATTATCCCGAAGAGGATGCCACCTGGATGGATGAAAGTACTCCCAACCAACAATACCCCCAGCTCTTCTCGAGATGAGGACATCTCGATTCCTCTAAGGGGGAGAGAATGTAATATTTTTGCTACAAAATATTCAAGATCCAAAATCTAGCGCAAAAGCAGTTCAAAAATAATCTCCCGCAACGATAAAATTTTAGGCTAAGTACTCCCTCCACGTGCGCTAGCAAACTCCACCCCGCATCGTGTGTAGAAAGCCGTGGCTTGAAACCGCAAGCCCACGCGGGAACACCCTTCATGGGAAAAGAAAAAGGGATAATGGATAATTTAGTGCAATTTTTTTAAAAAAACTCCCCTCCCCTTCAGCCGTTGCATGGCGGGGGAGAGGAGTGTGAGAGGGAGTATGAGCTAAGTGGAGTAGAGAGGAGCATGGGGAGGGGATCATGCCACCCTCCACGTGTGTGGCTACCCCCCCTTCAAAGCCTATAAGAACACCCCTCCCCAAGCTTGAGGGGAGGGGAGAGGAGATCGTGGAGCTGTTGCCCTGCCCATCTGCCATGCTGCCACGCCGCCACGAGCCACCGTGCTGACACCACGCTGCTGCCGCCACATGGCTTTTTGAAGCCAGAGCAAGGATGGATTGGTTCAAAGGAACCTTGACCTTGGGTAGAGGACCCAACAAGGTGGTGCTGAAGCTATATGGTGCTCAAAAAGGGCATGGATCCACCTCCTTGGAATTATCTTCTGACTCCCCTAATGAGGCTACAGATGGAACATCAGCAGACGAAGATGCTGTCAAACAGATCCTTCCCAAGAAAATAGTGGCACGTTCCTTATCAGTGGATACTGTAAGCCGACTCCCAAAAGATGCAAAGCCATTGTCAATGGGTGAATACTTCCTGCCTGAACCAGGAACGATTTCCGAAATCACTTCTGACAGTGAGATAGAAGCATGGATGTACTACTCTCCCTGTTACATGGCCAGAGCAGAGCTAGAAACAGAGGCAGAAGATGAAACAGAGAACCTGTTCTTCTCTTACAGAGCTCCTATAGAGCCAGAGACTGAGACTCAGACTCAGACTCAGACTAAAGAGGAGGGAGAGGATATGGAAGAAGAAGGTTATGAAAGCAAGATGGAAGAATCTATCCCACCCGAAGGGGATACATATGAAGAAGAAGTTCCAAAAGCATCAGAAACAGATGAGCTCATGCTGTGGGACAGAATGGCGATGGTACCATTTGGTCTGGTAAATGGATCTTCTCATATGCAAAATCTTTATAAGAAATGGGTTAAGAAGACCAAACCGTCTTTCAGCAGTGGCTCATGCCGCCCTCACCCATCCTTGCCAAAGGAAGATGATGATGATGCACCGTGTCAACAAGCACCAGTCTCACAAACCCAACAGGCAGCATCAGAGGGTCCCTGTTATGTGACGTTCCTGGACGTGTTATCAGAAGATGAGTCTTCAAGCCAAGAGGTAATTAATCTTGAAACCAAGCCCGAAATGTCTCTAATCCCATTTCAACATCTCCAGAGGCAACCTAAGTCTCCACCAAAAGAAGAAGTTGGTTCTAGTGGGACATCAGATGAGGACACCACTCCCTTGAAGGAGTCGGATTTGTACCCAGAAGCAGTTCGCGGGACCTTCATCCGTGAAGTAGAAGGCGAAAGGCAGTTAACTTTTGTGGATGCATATGGCACTGAACGCCACTTGAAGGTGGTAGCAGCCTACCGAAAGAGGAGTTGTCAACTTTGTACAACTTGTTGAAAGAGAATTTGGACGTGTTTGCTTGGTCCTACAAAGACCTAAAGGGGATTGATCCCACAATATGTCAGCATCATATTGACTTGGAGCCTGACGCCAAGCCAGTACGGCAACGACAGAGGCGAATGAATCCGAATTATTCCACCTTGGTGAAAGCAGAGCTGCTGAAGCTTTTGGAAGCCGAATTCATCTATCCAGTGGCAAATAGTGAATGGGTCTCACCCATCGTGGTTGTACCCAAGAAGAATGGCAAGCTTCGTATATGTGTGGATTTCCGCAAGTTGAATTCCAAGACGAAGAAGGATCACTTCCCAATCCCTTTCATAGACCAACTGTTGGACACAGTGGCAGGACATGAGCTTTATTCCCTTCTGGATGGATTCAGCGGATATAACCAAGTGCAGATAGAAGAAGAAGACCAATCCAAAACAACCTTCACCACAGAATGGAGGACCTACACTTATCGAGTGATGCCATTTGGTCTCTGCAATGCCCCTGCTACTTTCCAACGAGTCATGATGGCCGCATTCCAAAATCATCTGCATGACTTTATTGAGGTATATTTGGATGACTTCTGTGTCTATAGTTTTATCCGTGAACATTGGGGACACCTGGAACAATGCTTTGATCGATGCCGGGAGTATGGGATTTCCCTCAACCCCGAAAAATGCATCTTTGGGGTCTCTTCTGGAGTTCTGTTGGGCCACATTGTCTCTGCACAAGGGATATCAACAGACCCTGCAAAGATCGAAAAGATCACAGCTCTGACAGCACCCACCAACCTCAAACAGTTGAGGGGATTCCTAGGCCATGTGGGTTACTACAGAAGGTTCATAGCCCATTTTGCAACAAAGGCAACCTCCTTGCACAAGCTTCTGAGGAAAGATGCAGAGTTTGTTTGGACAAAAGAATGTGACAAAGCCTTCAATACTCTGAAGCAGCGTCTGATTGAGACACCCATTCTTCAACCTCCTGATTAGACGAAGGAGTTCCATGTACACACTGATGCATCTATTGAAGGCTTAGGCGCAGTTCTATGCCAGAAGGGCTCCTCCAAGCTGGATCAACCGATCTATTATGCAAGCCGAAAAGTCATTGATAGGGAACGGAACTATACAGTGACAGAGCGGGAGTGCTTGGCAATGGTGTTTGCCCTAGAAAAGTTCCGCCACTACCTCCTATCTACCCACTTTAAATTTTATGTGGATCATGAGGCCTTGTCCTTCCTGATGAACAAAGCAGATGTGAAAGGACGCATGATGAGATGGCTCCTTCTATTCCAAGAGTTTGACTTTGAGGTAATTACCAAACCTAGTCGTTCCCATGTTCTGACTGATCATCTGTCGCATATCCCACAAACTGCAAACGAGGAGCAGGATGATGCTTCCCTATTCCTAGTAGAAACTGTAACCCCCTGGTATGCAAACATTGCCAATTTGCTGGCAACCCAACAGTACCCTCCTGGTATTTCTAGTCGGGAAAGGAAGAATCTTATGTTAGAATCAGCCCCCTACACCCTGTTAGGCGGTGCATTGTACAAGAAAGGCAAAGATGAAGTGCTCAGAAGATGTGTTGCAGGAGATGAGATTGGGATTGTTCTGAAGGCTTGCCATGACGAGCCATGTGGAGGCCACTTTGCAGGAGAAGCCACAGCCAGGAAGGCTCTACTCGCAGGATACTGGTGGCCGACCATTCACAAGGATGCCTATGATTACTGTAAAAGATGTGATGCTTGTCAGAGAATGGGGAAACCCACGAAGACAAGCGCCATGCCACTACAACCTATCCTTCCTTTAAAGCCGTTTGAGAAGTGGGGCATTGACTTCATAGGCCCAATCGATCCTCCCACTCGAAGGAAACAGAACCGATACATCCTCGTATGTATGGATTATGTCACAAAGTGGTGTGAAGCTAAAGCCCTAAAGCGGGACGATGGTAACAGCGTGGCCCTATTCATGTACGAGAATATCATCACCCGTTTTGGTAGTCCCTTAGAGCTGGTAAGTGACAGAGGCACTCATTTCATTAATAAAGTCATGGAAGAGTTGACAGAGCTGTATAAGATCCTCCATCGCAAGTCCACTCCTTATTACCCCAGAGCCAACGGCCAAGTCGAAGTCACCAATCGCATCCTCTGCTTGATCTTGACAAGAACGATTGCCGCACATCATCGTGATTGGGATGATCGACTTACAGAGGCCCTCTGGGCGTACAGAACCTCCCATAAAGCAGCAACAGAATAGACACCGTCCCAACCGGTGTATGGTACAGAAGTTGTTTTCCCTGTTGAAATGGAATTACCCTCTTTGCGAGTGGCTATCAAGGAGCGTTTGGGGGATGATGATTCACTGCAACGCCGTCTCTTGTACTTGGAATGTTTGGACAAAACTCACACGATGGCTCTACAGTGCATGGAAGCCATGCAAGCTCGACGTAAGGCTTACCATGACAGCTTCATCAAGCACAAGGAGTTCAAAGAAGGTGATTTGGTCCTAGCCTATGATTCACGATTTGGCAAGTTTCCTGGCAAGCTTCAACAGCGGTGGATGGGCCCATATAAGGTACTTGCTGTCAACCCTAATGGCTATGTCCAAGTTCAGACCGTTGATGCCTCTGATGATCCTTTCCTGATCAATGGATATCGCCTGAAGAAGTACTTTCCTCCTTGGGGATCTTGACAATCATGGTCACCTGATCCTTTCCCTCGTTGGCGTGGCACTGTCACTCTTATGATGCTACTTCTGATAGCCGTTCTTCAGCCATTCCTGATGAGGTGGACGCAACCCTCTATCCCCTCAGCCCCACCTTCCAGCCGTGATCTCTTATCCTCTATTTTCTACCAGCGACAGTGGCGAGGTGTGTTCTAACAAATGGTATTTCTACCATTCCCTTGCTTAACTCGACTATATATATATATATATATATATATATATATATATATATATATATATATATATATATATATACATATCGGTTATGGGAGAAAAGGACCTAGGTCCCTGTCATGCCGACCTATTCTTCGAGAAAAGGTGGAGACACCCTCAGGAATAGGGGAAAACAAGAAAAGAAAAAAAAAAAAGAAAAAAAAACAAGATAAGAAAAACGAAAAAAACTGTTATGGGAGAAAAGGAAGCAATTCCCTGTCATAGCAGGCCTCGTTCCAAGAAAGGTGTTCAACACCCTTGGGCGAGAAGCTGGCTGTGGAAAAGGTGGCAACACCCAGCAGTCCAGAAAGTGGATTCATTAATTGATATCCCCAGGATCCAGTTCCAAAGCTGCCTCCCTTGGTACGCTGTGTCCTGGGTCTTTCTGCAGAGTGTTTAACTGTCCTCTAGCAGACGACATATCCTATCCAACACAATGTTCGATCTTATGGCTACCTCCCTGGGTACACCTCTTCAACAAACTGGCAACGCGATCTTCATCGACAAACAATCGAGTGACGCGAGCTTTCATCCTAACCGGATGGGGAAGTGAGTATGGGTTGCCCTCTGTATCTATCAACAGAGTGTGAGACAGAGGGTGGGGCGAGTGACCAGTCTTTTCCCTTCAAATCAAATGAGAGGTGAGAAGTGTGAATGAAGTGTTGCACGCATGGGATGGGCCTCTCAATGCACAAAGCACGATTTGTTTCTGTGCACTGCACCATAAGGCTCCCTGGCCTTCCTTCTCACACCGTATGTCGGCACAGGGCGGGATGCACAGTTGCACCATCAAATGCGCACAAGGCATACAACCTTTGCACAAGTGACCATGAGGATAACATCAATGGGTTTTAGGAAAGGGCTGCCCTCCTGTATCTATCAACAGAGCGTGAGACAGAGGGTGGACTGAGTGTGACTGGAGTTTCTTCAATCAATTACCGAGAGGTGAGACTGAGGGACGTTACGAACTTTGGAGTCGGGTATGTTCCCATTTCCCTATGCACCCATGGGATGGGTCTCCGTCATCACAGGACACGTCACCCTGTTTTGTACACTGCACTGTAAGGCTCCCTTGCCTTCCTCCTTGCACCTATGCCAGACGGGTTGGATGCACTAATGCACCATCAACTGTGCACCCTGGCATACTCCCTCTGCACCATTCCCCTGTCGATTTCTAAACCGGGTATGAGATATGGGTTCAATCATTATTCCTCGAGTGATATTAGTCCTAGGGTGAGTGACAGTTCTTTCATTCCATTTGAGTGACTGTGAGTTGAGTGCAATATCCCTCATCATCGACAATTTTCCTGCGATTCCTTTAACCAGCTATTGAGATGGGGTAGGAAAGCCTCTGCACAGGTTCCAAAGAGGGATGTCCCTAATGCATCAATTGAAGCCTGGAAAGTTCAAACCCTAGAGCTAGAATTGACATCCAGATTCATGATGAGCTGGTTATTTGATAGAGAACAATCTTGGCTCCTAGTCTTGATCTCACATGAGAGACACTTTGCCAGTCTTGCCAAAGCCAGGGAATCCATGGTTACATATGTTCAAAGGCATTTTGGACAAGGTGATCTTATATGCTACTATGAAACAATGATGACGAACACAAAGATATGCTATGGTTCTTTTCTATTTTCAAGAGCTGGTATGATCGACATCCATGTCAGGTTTTCTTTGAGGTACCTTAGTGGTGGCTTGATCATCCACTACTTGGGTATCCATGGTTTTACTCTGGTGGTTCTATGTTATATGGACTATGATGAGTCATTATCATTGTCTCACTATATTATATCAGATCACCCATGACCTGAGAGAGGGTAGCAAGATTATCAACTCGTGTGAGTTTGTACATGTCTAATGGTTTGGGCACATTTGTTGGTTTTTAGGGATTTTATAGTATTTATATGAAGTCTCTCTCATCTTTCAGCATCACAACATTCTAAAAGTTCGCAACACAATTGCATGATGCGAATACACTGCATCAAAATTTCAAGATGATGTTGCTGAAAAAGGATCTCATCCATTTTTTGTTTTGCATGCAATGGTCAGGCTCTCCTCTCGTTCTCATTTGCTTCAAATTTAAGCTTTATCGCCTCATATAAGGTTGTAGAGAATAGCGTTAAAGAAGTGACAATGGAGATGTAGCTCACAAAGAGCTTATAGAGAATAGTCTTCAAGAAGTGATAATTGAGATGTAAGCTCACAGAGAGGTTGCAAATTCTCTAGATTTGCCAATGGTACCATCTCAATATTACTTCTCCAAGAACATATTCTTTCCACATCCACCTTTATGCAGCATTGCCAACAAATATATCAAAGAGATGATAGAGTAGGCATATTGAGAAAAGCAAACAAATAACAGATAACATACATCGAAAGTCACAAATCCTTAAAGATACAAACTATGCGCTGTGAATCCATTTGCTTGAATCAAGTAAAGATAATGGATTGAGGCTAGGAATAGCATGTTTGCAGCCTGAGGACAAGAAATGTGAGATCAGAGAGTAAACATGGATTCATAGGCAATACCATCCAATCAAAAGCATTGGGATTAGACCATGTTAGAAGTGGTGTAGTAATGGAAGCATGGACAAATGCTGAAATAAACTATTGGACGCAAGATAGAAGAGAAACAAAACAAAAAAACATTGCAAAATAAGATAACTTAGAGATTTTCTGGGGAAATGGAATCCATATACCAAACAAGAGACAACCACGTACAATAGTGAGTCACTAGCTGTGTGGGCATTGGCACTGGCTCCTCTCTCCAATGGAAGACCACCTGAAGAATGATGAAGTGGTGCAGCAATGGAAGCATAGACAAGTGTTGAAATAAACTACTAAACACAAGACACAAGAGAAAGAAAACATAACAACACTGCAAAAGAAGAGAACTTAGAGATGTGATCGAGAAATGGAATCCATCTACCAAACATGAGACACTTGCGTACAATAGTGAGTCACATGTTGCATGGGCACTGGCACTGGCTCCTCTCTCCAACGGAAGACTACTTGAAGAATGATGATGATTCCAGAAAAGGAGGAGGAGCCCTAAAATAAATAGGCCCAAAATAGGCCAAATATGGCAGCTGGTCAACTAGGATTAAATGTTGGGCTGACTAGCATAAAAAGCCAAAAGCCTTAACCATTGGATACAACAGAAGGAGAAAAGAATGCATTTAAATATTACCTTTATCTTGGCCAGATGTTCATGCGGTGCTCCTTCATCAAACAAAGGTTTTGATATCATTCAGAATGTTGTCCTAAACAAGAGAACATTTGTATTGGTACTTGGTGGAGGAAAATCTTGTGTGATTGAGTCTGAGATGCATGTAGCATAAACAGTCTGAGGACACCATGTGACAACTAGCTCCAATTTGGAAAAACATCCAGAATCTGCACGAAGACAAAGAAACAATAATTTTAGCAGAGAAAAAGTGCAAGCTTGTCCCACGAGTGCAAGAGGAGAAATGAAATGCATGAACGTGAAACAAGGGCAAGAGAGATAGAGATAGAAGCTCAATAGGATAGGGCAAACTGCTGGATATTCTCTTATAGCTGCATGTCTGTGTTAAATTGAAGGACTTAGACATAAAATGGCAGGCACTGAAACAACAAGAGAGACACATGCCTATGATTTTTATCTACATGTGAAGAAGAGAGACATAGAGACAAGGTGGAAGCTCCTCAAACAATGAGCACAACCAAGGGTGGGAACAGTGTTGGAAGCCAATGCTAGCTTTCCAGATCGAGGCACTGTCATGTTACCCCAAACAACAAGCAATCCAGGTGGGCCTACACCTCACCACTAATTGTAAGATTGCAAGGCACCTCCAAGCTTGTCAGGCCTAGAGCAAAGTAGATTCAAGGTGGTTTTCAAAGCCACTACCCCCCATTGCCAAATGGCCTTGACCACAAACTCACAGGTAGCTGAAGTGAAAACCCATTTCCAGTTTTGGGGATTGCTATACCAAAGGCTTAACACATTGTGTAATAAGTCGGATCTACATAAGACCACCCACAATGCTCCCATAGTTAACCAAATGAATTGTCTATCAGTTTGCTGGCCCCCTCTTGTCACAACCCATGTATATAAGGTAGAAGCGTACTAAAGTGCAAAAAGGAGGATGCATTCCTATAGCCAGTCATCTCAAAAAAGGAACCTTCCAATGCTTCTGGCTACAAACCCAACTAATTTGGGTGGTTGAAGAAGACCTCTGGCATAAATAAGCTATCATAGTTAGCTGTTAGCCTTTTCAATTTACATAATATTCATATGCAAAGTCATCAGCATAGGCTACTTTTCAACATCACACATGTGACACTACCAAATCCAAACCAGGCACATATCCTTTGTCCTTCATATGCAAATTCAAAGCCTCCAACATTGCTCTTGTGTCCTTGCTCAAAGCCATTGCCTATGACAAACTCTTATAGTACTTTTTTCACTTCTGTTGATGCACTTTCAGGCACTTTCTTTGCCCTTGCACTTTTTCTCATTTCTTCCATTTTGACAACTTCACTCGATCTTCCTTCACTTGCATACATATCCGCCATAAGTATGGATGCAGTAGCATCTTCTTCATTTGTAAACACAAGCTGTTGAAAGCATCTAAGTCCTACTTCTAACTCCCCATGAATTTTACAGGCTGCAAGGAGAGCCCTGAGAACCTCTTTGGTTGGAAGAAATTGCATCACTTTGGAAAATTTCTCTATTTCATAAACATGTCCAGATCGTGCAAGAATATCAACCATGTAGGCATAGTGATCAAGAGTAGGTTAAATGTTATGCTCTTTAATCATCATATTGAAATACTCCTGTCCCTTCAAGACCAAGCTTTCTTGGCTGCATGCTCCAAGAAGACAGAGAAAAGTAACATTGTTGGATTTTACACCTTGCTCTTTCATATCTTCAAAACATCGAATAGCCATGCCACTGCTATGGTTCTCACCATAGCCATTTATCATGGCAATCCAAGACACAATACTTTTACTAGGTAACTTGTGAGACACATCATGTGCTTCCATTAGGAAGCCACATTTTCCATACATATCTATCAATGTATTCGCAACAGGAAGGCCCCCCTCCAGTCCTCTTTTGGTTGTCTCAGCATGTATCTCTCTACCTATTTCTAAAGCTCCAATGCTCCCACATGCTTTCAAGTTGCAAGTAAATGTGACAGAAACTGGATGCACATTCTCTAGCTGCATTTTTTCAAAACAGTTCAAAGCCTCCTCACCAAACCCGTGCTCAGTATATTCTACAATAATTGTAGTCCACAAGACCACATCTCAAAGAAGAAGTTTTAGGAGCGCTTATTGTGCTTCTGTAAAAGCAAGCCGCACTTGGCATATAAATCTACTATTGCACTCCCAATAAAGAGGTCCTTCTCAAAACCTTGCTTGGTGATATTATAATAAAGCTTGTGGCCTCTTTCCAAGGCCTTTAAGATGCTACAAGCCTTTAATATTGAAGTATACATGACATTAGCTGGGGGTACTCGGTCCGACCTCATCTGCTCAAAATAGTCCAGTGCTTCCTCGCCAAGCTCATGATCAGCATATCCTGCAATCATAGCATTCCAAGAGATGCCATCTCGGACCTGCAGACTCTGAAAAATGCATTGAGCATCTGGGAGGCAACCACAATTGATGTACATGTCTACCAAAGTTTTTCCCTCTATGTGTGTGTTTGTCTCTTTGTGTTTCTGTCATGATTGTACACTCTGTGTGTCTAGTGCAAACCCTAGTAGTTTTCTTCACAGGTACCCCAAAGCCAACACATAAAGTACCTGGAATGTATAGTCACCACCACGTCCATCTCGAAGGGTATGTTGGACCCAAGAATGTAATTCAATTTGTCTCCGATGGAGAGGCGACAAATAGAGCTGCAGGTTCGTTACTACAGCAACAACATCCCCATATCACATGGAGTCCATGTATGACCTATTGTCTTAATAATTTATTGAAAGACATTGGAGCATTAGCATGGATCAAGAGTACAATTGTTATAGGCAAGGAAATCATTTCTTTTTTCACCTGCCATCATTTCTCTCTAGCCTTCTTATATAGGCAATTCGCGAAAAAGGAGCTACTAAAATATTCAAAGACCACGTTTGCCTATAATTTCCTTATGCTTCGTCGGCTATACAACATGAGGCCAGCTTTAAAACAAATGTTCACTAGTCCATCTTGGGCATCATGGTCTGCTTCAAAGTCAGCTTTGGGCCAATTGTGCTACACAACAGTAACCCAAGATGAGTATTGGGAGGAAGCAAAGCAATTTGTTCTTCTATGCTTACCCATGGTAAATCTCTTACGGCAAGTGGATGGTGATGTACCGTATATTGATAAAGTGTACGAAGCAATGGATTGTCTCATTGAAAACATCCGTGCTCTTAATCTTGCTCCACCTAAGAAATAAGAAATTGAGGATCTTGCATTTAGCAGATGGAACCAATACTAGTTAGCACTTCATTGTGCTACTTACAATTTGGATCCAAAGTTCCAACACAAGGGAAAGCAACTCCAGTCAGATGCTGAAGTAACTCAAGGCTAGAATACCACACTTCAAAAATTGGTGGCAAGTCTTGAGGAACGTCGAGAAATCAAATTTCAACTCGCTAACTACCGCAACAAAGAAGGCATGTTTGACTGACCTGATGTGCAACGTGACAGGTAATTCACAAAATTCCTTAGTTTTTCAATTTATATAAATTTTTAAAACAACTTTTCTAACTATACATTATTTTGGACTGTTGTAGATTCCATGTAGGTGCAGTTACATCGTGGGAGAACTATGGAGTTGATTCTCTAGAGCTGCAAAACTTGGCTATTAAAATCTTAAGCCAAGTTTGTGCATCTTTTGCACTTGAAAGACATTGGAGCACATTTAGTCATATACACACCAAGAAGAGAAACAAGCTAGGCACTCAGAAGGCTAATGATTTAGTCTTTGTTAATGCAAACTTGTGTTTGCTAACAAAGATGAAATACAAGTATACTCGTGATCTTTATATTGGATTTCATAAAGATGAAAACAATCCAAGTTCCATGCAAGAAGCTGAAGATCAAGAGGAGGAGGATGCTGATGAAGAGAATCAATATAATGAAATTAATGAGGATGACGAAAAGGAAGAGATTCTAGATGAGATAGATGTTTGATGTATTTGTATTTTCTTTTTACTTCTTCTTGACATGCCATTTGTATTTTGCTTTTAGTTCTTGATGTTTAAACTCAGCCTTTATACCTGTGATCTTTTGTAAGTTTGGCCTTCCCTTCGTTATAAGTTCAGAAAGATGTTTTCATTCTATATATTCCAAGTTTCAACCTTCAGCTTTAAGTTCTTCAATAATTCAGTATTGATAAATTAAGTTTTCTTGCAAGTCTTAGAAACTTTTTAGGTAGAATACTATGCAGCATGAACCCCTCGTATCTCCTTGATGATGTGGCGTTCTCGTTCCCATTTCGCCCCTTCTAAAAATTAATGTTTCAGTCCCCATTTCCGTTCCCGTTGCAACGTTTTTGGCAACTATGGTGTTGATTGATACGGAGGCACTAGAACATGAATGTTTCCATAAGGTGGTGGTGGAGGTGGAGGCTCTAGGACACGTAAGCCTTGTCTAAATGTTGGCTGGGACACAACATAATGACCAAAGGGTCCACTAGGTAATGCCATGGAGGCAGACTGTGGCACTAGTTGTTCCACTATTCAGAGAGACTAGGGGGAATACCTAGGCTATAATGATCCTAAAAGTGTGTGAGGTAAAGGTGGAACGCCACCCAGCTAAGGAAGAGATGAGGTCCTAATGGCTATGCCTAAGTTTGAAGAATCCCCTGGTGTGGTGAATGAAATCACATGGTCCTACATGAGAGGCAACATGCGGTGCATTCAATGGAGGCTGAAAGGATATGGCAACGGAATAAGAGGGTGGGATGGGAGGGAAATTAAATGGATTTGTGATAGTAGATGTGGGAAATAATGTGGGTTCCTTTTGTCTATTAAATGAGTTAAATTAAAATAATGATGATGAAGATGCACCTACATTTTGACCTTTGAAAACAAAATTGTTTGAAGGAAAATAAGAGGAAGGAGTACTCATAGTTTCTTGTTTCAAATGCTTACCTAGTCTTGAGTTCATAAAGAAGTATTTCTCTTCCTCATTACTCATAAACCAAAAATTGTTTTGCATAGTTTCTTCATGATGAAAATCATCCATACCAATAGGAGAAGGGGAATCATCATTAATAGAAGCTGAAATGGTAGGCAAACCTGGCACTAGAGAGAATAAGTATGAAGGCAATGGAGTGTACTCAATGCGAGTTTCCACTTGCGGATGGCCAATCCTAACTGGAGATTCTGCCCTTCGTGTGTGGTCAGTAGATTGGTGCACCAAATCTAAAGGGTGAAATTTAGACTTACCTTCTATTTGTTGCTGGGCTCTACGCATCAAAATGAGATCTTATTCAACTGTAGTGATCTCATAAGGTTGTGGAATTCCATGGTTACCATGTCAGGAGCTTGTGAAGCAAGCTGTGAGGCTCACTCTAACTCATTCCTCGATGGATTTAGCTCAAATGTGAGAAGTGGTGTGGAAGTAGTGTTCAAAGTAATTTGCATTTGTATTATTTTTGCTTCTTATGTAGAGCTTTCAAATCAAGGCCTAAGTTTCTCTCAGAGAACTTGACTATGATACCATGTGAAGGAATACCCTAACACAGAAACACAAATAACAATGTAAGACAAAGTACAAATTGATAGAAGAACACAATTAGGGTTAGAGTAACTCAAAGACAATGAACACAAATAATGAATGAAGTGATATGACTATTGAATATACAATGCTCATGTAGCAAACACACTATGTAGTGCATGAATACTGTACCTCAAACTCCTGTCTCAAGTATCAAGGCACGGTAATGAGCTAGAGAGTGTGTCGTAAAATGATTGCATTCCAAACATACCAAGGTAGCCTCCGAATGTCGAACACCAGCAAGTGCAGCCAATGAAGGTTGGATCTGATACAGATGGTAGTGCAGTAGAGAGAGACTAAAAAAGCAGCAAAAACTAGTAGCAACAGTTAGCATGCTAAAATCAGCTCCAAACAATGTATGGTAGGCGGAAAATAGGTGTCTGACTGTTGTAGACAGCAAGGGCCAGCTTGGACCGCGATGTTCTCCACGTTCGGGGTGTGGGCAGCAAGCTAAAATACCTAAAATTTGCAAAAACAAGATTAAGGTTGAATGGAGGGAAACAAAACTATTTATAGAAACTTTGGGCCCTCCCAAGTGGGTTTGTGCTTAAGGGATGCATATCCTCTCTAGAAATGCATTTCTTTTTAAATAAACAAGGTTTCTTCCTTAATTAAGCATGTTTTGGGGCTGTTTAAGTGAAGCTAATGCATTTTTAGCTCAATATACATAGCTCTTGGTTGGCAGCTCCATGCCTTTGTCTGTCCCTTCCCTCTCTTTGAACATGGTATTAGAGCTAGAGAGCTCCACTTGGCAGTGCATAGGAGCTCAGTCTTGGAAGCTGGAGGGTGACTGTGACCTGTAGCTTGTGAAGAAGATTTCCCTACAACATTGGTAGCCATAGCTTGCATTTGATGTGGTATGTATCGATGTGTTTTGGTTCCTACATCTGACAGAGCCTATTGAGGCTTGCAAAATGAGTTCATTAACATCCATTAGAGCTTGAGAAGCGGTCATCATGACTAGCATCAACACTGGTAGATCAGTTTGCTTCTTCCAAAATTGCACTTGTTTCTCTTGGGAGTCAAATGGTAGCATTAGCTGATGATCATTGTGTTTAATATGGTTTGCATACATGGTACCTTTGAGGTCCAGTTAAATCCTTTCATTAAGAGCCTATTTAGTATCATCATAGCTAGCATTAGTGATGGTAGTAGCAGCCCCAAAGAATCCCACAGATCAGCATGAAAAATTGCGCTAGTTTTTTATGGTGTATCAAAAGGTTTTAGACCACAAATGCTTAACCTTGGCATCCTCAAACATCAATGAGGTGTTTAACAACTAGCATAGCATCATCTCCATTGACTTGGGCACCCTTGGAGTACTGAAGCTCAAAAATTGGATGTATTTGACAAGCAGGGTGATGTCTTAAATCTGTGACAGCTTGTACTTGACACTCGGAGCTCATTGAAACTTTTTTTTTGTACCTACTTATGCTTGGATGTTGCTATATGAGTGGTGGAAGGTCTATAGAATGTTATGAGCACTGAATGCTCAGATCTGGATTGATTTATAGCTTGGTTAACAGGTCTATTGGCTGGTTATAGCCTGTTTAAAGTTTGTCTCTCACTACCACTTGCAGAGTCTACAAGCATTGATGATCATATGTCCATGTATCAACTCCCAGATTTTATGACACAGGCCTAATATGTTTTGAGGCTATTATGCATAGATAATACCTTCGTTTTAGCAGAGATTTCACTATTGGTTGCTTCATGCTATTGTCTATCATTATTTATTGGGAGATACCTACATGAGATCTAAGCTAAAATATCATTGGTTATTACAAAGATTTTACTATCATTAATTTTAGAACTGAAACTATCATGTCTGAGCAGTGGCATACCTATGTTACTCGACTAAAAGTTTTGGGGTTCTAATTGATGAGTTACTATTTGCCACATGTCTAGAAGAGCTTGAATGAATTGAATATCAGGTACCTACAAATGTACATGTGTTTCTTGAATGTTATGCAAGCATTTTATCAATGAAAAGACATCTTGGATTGCAAGGAGTCAAGCATCGACAATTTGCGTACTACAATAAATACTTACAGCTGAAGATTTGGCAAATAGAATAGGTACTGATAATATCACTCAAATTGTGGGAGAGAACCTTGATAATAAGAACTTTGCTCTATGGAAGTTCAGGTTGAAAAATTTCTTGATTGGCAGAGGAGTACTGGAACTGAAGGAGAACCAAAACTGCTTGAGAGAAATCCGACTCGCCTGAATAGTAGGGGGCTTATAAGTAGTGATCAGAAAGAGTGAGCAAGGTGCTACATTGGTTCTCATTATGCATCTCAGATGCAATGGCTATGTAGATTACTGGTTGTTAGTCCCCAAAAGATGCTTGGGACATTTTTATGAAGAATTGTGGCAATATTACTCATACATGAAAAATACAAGTAAAGTAGCAGTTCAATAATATGACCAGAAATGGTAGGAGCATACAAGCTTATACTAAGGAGATCAAAACCATTGTAGATTAGCTTGCTACTATTGGTTCGAGAGTTGAGGAGGATGACATGATTGCAATCACCTTGAATGGCTTGGACAAGTATAAAGCCTTTCACACTTCGATTTCTGTGAGAGCAAAACCCCTGATTGGGATGAATTACTTGCATTGTTGCTACATGAGGAAGTCAAGCTCGGCTTGAATACAAATTTGAGTATCTCTTAGAGTAGAGATATCGTCTTTTACTCTAGTATGATAAAGGTGGTAGAGCTTATGGAGCTTCTCGAGGTTGTGGTGAGACTTGAAATACCTATGGACAGTAGCAACAAAATGTATGAAAGAGTAAAAATGCAGAAGGTCCTAGAAGGAGAGGTGGTTCCAAGAGAATGCATGGTAGAGTCACCTAGAAGAAAATGTGGTTCTTGGCAGTCTCATGATTAGTCAAATAGGGATAAACATTGTCATTATTATGGTAGATATGGATACATAGAAAAGGATTGTCATAAAAAGCAAGTTGATACGAAAGCAAAAGGCAAACAACATGGCAACTATGCATCTTTTAGTAAAACTCATGATGATTAGATAGAAAACTTGTTTGCTATGTAGCATGTTTCTAAGAATACACCTAAACAATATACCTAAGCAAGTCAAGGTTGATGAACATTGGTATATAGACTCAAGTGTATCCAATCATATGACTCTACATGGTGAGTAGTTTGATGAAATGGTTGCAAGCTCTCATTGCTATGCATACATTGGTGATAATACATAGAATGATATCAAGCATATAGGTGTGGCATTGTTAGTCATGCATGATGGCAAGAAAAAGAGTCTATTATGATGTGTTACATGCACCATCTATCACTAAGAATCTATTGTTTGTTGGACAAATGGTAGAATCTACAAGTTAGATTCAATAGAGATGGTTGTTTTATTGAAGAGTATGGAAATTGATGCAAGCTGATTGCTAAAGGCAAAAGAGATGGTAGGATGTTCACTTTGGATGCTTCTATTCTTGAGTTAAAGGCAGCCATGTTTACCCATGATAATGAAGTAGTTAGAGATGTGGAAATCTGGCATAATCATATTGGTCATGTAAACATACAAAGGTTAAGAATTATGTAGCAAAAGGATATTGTACTTGGCTTGCCAAAGTTCAAGTATACGGATTTAGGACATGTATGTTTCGCTTGTTAGTTTCGAAAGCAAGTGAGGTTTTCGTTTGTCAGACATGTCAGAAACCATTTTAGACCTTTGCAGTTGGTGCATTTGGATGTATGGGATCTAGCCCATAATGCATACTTTCGTGGTGCCAAATACTATGTATTATTTATTGATGCTTTCAACATATATACATGGTTGTATATTCTGAAGCACAAAGATGATGTGCTAGATGTTTTCAAGGATTTTCAAACACATGCTAAAAATGAATTTGGATGTTATATCTCAAGCTTGAGATGTGATGGAGGTGATGAGTATGTTTCTTGAGAGTTTGACAAGTACTTGGGCTAAGTATGGCATTAAAAGGTAGCTTACATGCAGTTATACACCACAATAGAATGGTGTGATAGAGAGAAAAAATCGAGTGCTTATGGAAGCTTTAAGGGCATGCTTAATGAAAAGAATTTGCTGAATGGTTATTGGATTGAAGCAGTTGTAACTGCACTTTATGTCTTGAACAGAACATCTATAGTTGGTATTCATGATCTTTACATTGTATGAGAAATTGTGTGGCTGCAAATTGGATATCATCCATCTTAAAGTCTTTGGATGCATTTCTTATGTGCATGTGCCTGATGAGAAGAGAAAGAAGTTAGATCTAGAAGTTGTTAAGAGTGTCTTTATTGGCTATGTACACAGAAAAGCCTATAAGTGTTGCAATTTGTTTACTCGTGAGACATCGACTAGCAAGGATGTAATATTTTATGTTTGACATCATAGTATGGTGGTCAAAATGCAATGCTTTTTTATGGATCGATTAGTCATACTGATGCTAAAAATTATCATTTCACCATTAGTACTACAATGAGTGGACCTATAAGTGATATGTCTTCTAATGTCAGTCCTTAGATAGGATGACTGTGCAATCATGATTCTACATCCACTGACATGGATATGTCAGTGAGAAGGAGATTAGATAAAGGCAAAGAGAAGATCTTTGACGATGTTATTGGTCCGTTTACATCTGGATATGAGTAACTTGATAGTGATAGTCTTCATAGTGAATTTGATATACCATCTGTTATGACACCTGGAGTAGTAGGTATGTACCTCCTCATGAGAGACAATCGCATAGTGAACCGCAATTAAGAAGGTTAGAAAGGGTCATAAAGCCTGATAGGCTGACTTACAATGTCAATTCAGCTCGACATTTTGCTTACATGACTAAATTGATGATCACAAAGAGCCTATAAAGTTCAATGAGTCGGTTGGAGATAAAAATTGGTATGTTTCCATGGATGAGAAATATGCAGCATTGGGTGAAAATGACACATGGGATTTGGTTAGTCTACTTGAAGGCAAAGCACCCATTGGTTACAAATGGGTTGATAAAGTGAAGTACAAGATAGATGGGTTGTTGGAAAGATACAAAGCCTGCTTGATTACTAAGGGGTATGCATGAAAACATGCTTTGGATTATGAGGAGACTTTCAACCTGGTTGCAAGGATGAAAACCATGAGAATTGACATTGTATTTGCATCCTCTAAGGGATGGAAGCTTTGACAGATGGATGTTAAGAATGCATTTTTTAATGGAGATTGAATTGAGTTGTATATGTCTCTTTGAACACGTACACCCACCCTACCAAAAATGAAATGTAGGTGGGAGACCACTTGAAAGGCCATTAAGTTTGTTAAATTCCATTAATTATTATTTTGATTTCCATTTACAACCCCAAAATTTTCTTTATTTATATCATTCATTAGTGCTTGAGGATCAATATGAGAGAGTTGGGGCACCATCCTAGATAGATCAATGGCTCATATGTCTATCAATAGGGCATGGGCACTCATCACTTTACACAACAGTGAGTCTCACTGTTCACTGATTGTGTATCACCTTCACCTCTCCAACATTTCGTGAATGTGTCCCATGAGAGAGACTCATGGGCTACCTTTTGGAGCTATTTGTTGATGCCCAGACCATTTGAAGCTTCCACCCTGATTTGATGTCCACTTGCATATTTTATGCCAACAGTAGTTTACATTTATATTTGTTGCCTACACTGGCTAACTTGCTCTTAGATATCTTATTAAGACTATTGCCATCACCAGGAGCTCATGGGTTTGTTGTAACATGTCACATCAAGTGTTTATGCATGTAATTTTTAGCTCAAGAAGCCACCTTGTTGTTTGCTAGTTGTTTGGAGCATTCTTGGGCTATTGGTCACTATTGCATCTCACTCCCTCTATAGTTGTCCTTCATCTTTTAGTGACTACTCCAATATTCCACTATTGGGAGGTCTGCATTTCCCTTCCTTCATAGAGCAACTCTTTTCCTTGTCATTGACCCCTCTTTGTGAGAAGGACTACATTTTGCTTCTGTCATAGTGTAGATTCCTTCTAAGCCAAATAGTGCAATTATCTTTGAGCTTCACTTAAATGTATTAGCATGATTCATTCAATAGGATTCAGTGCTCATCGTTCTTCAATCTTCTTCTTTAGTGCTTCTGAGTTTTTCTCTCATGTTTATTGTACATTGCCTTTGACCCAAATGAGAGACAAAGGCAAGGAGCCATTGAAGGCACCATAACTTGTTAGAAAAAGAATAGGGACCAAGGGCCATGAAATGGTTATACAAGTGGTAGGAGATGGTAGCTCGATGACGAAGGAAATTGGTTCCCGCATGAAAGGAAGGCTTAAAGAAAACTATATTCCTTGAAGAAGCTCCTAGGACTATAATCCTTGAAGAAGCTCCTGATGATCTTGGGAATCCCCCTTTGAAACATAAACAACAAGGGAGTTTGTGGCTACATCTCCAAGATCGTCCTTCTTAAAAAGGGATGGCGAGTATGAGGGAGTCCCTAGGTGAGATGGTAGGGGAGGTGGAAGGACTTATGAGATGGTTGGTGCACAAATAGGAATAGGTGTGACAATAGAAAGATTTCTCATGGGCCCTTTACTCTAGAAGAGAATAGAGCATATATAGCCTACTCTTGCTAATTATTTGTCAAAGGAATGGCTCTTGATAAAGAATTCTCAACAAATACCACAAAAGCATAGCTTTGGGCTTTGGCTCTATGAGAATATATTTCCTTGTGATGTGTATATTGCTCTGGTATTGTTGGGACTAGCTTATCTGAAGGTATAGTATCTCATATATGAGAGGTGAGAAGATTGATTTGAAATATACAATACTTCGGTGATGCGAGATGTGACAGAAGCATCAGAACAAGGTCTTTTGAAGCCATGATGGGATGCAAGCTCATTTGGTATCTCCATCTTGTTGATGCAATCCTTCATGGTAGGGGAATCTATGACAGAGAGAGGTCGTAGCTTCAATTCAAGAGTTATGTGATACTTGAATGTCTAGACTTGGCAAAGGGATGCCAATTTGGCCAAGACTTTTGCAATGGTGGAGACATGTCTTATATGCACAAGCACAAAATTTGTATAAGTTAAAAAATAAAGGACTGTGCTTCCATCGTTGAGCCGATCGCATTAAGTTGTTGAGTCTATAGTTGCTTCTACATTGGGATCCAGAGTAGTTGGGTGATATAGGGTTATCACGAAAACCAAGAGGTCTAAGCTGTCAAGGATGCACTCAACTTTTCATGACCATAGTAGTTCATCATATCTAGCTTTTTGGAAATAGAAAGAGAGGGTAGGATAGGTATCTATATGGGTGGTGTCATAATGACTAATTGTAGACTTGTAGCCACAGGAAAGGCAATAGAGTGATATGAAGGTGGTTGGTAGTAAGGAATTTAGTCACAGTACATTTTTTGATTTGCATCACAATTTGAGTATTGATGTACAACAATCTTCACGAGAATCCTCATGGTCATAATGTTGTGAATGTTGGTATTCTCGGTTGTGATTGTCATTGTGATGGTTCTTACTTTTCTCAATATATACAATCTTGCCTATCATATCAATCTACTATCTATATCCTTCAATATTTTCCAAAAAAACAAGAAAAGTGATTGTTGATGTGGAAGATGACCTACTATTGACAAAAATGTTTTATGGGATAATGTTGTTATCATGTTCAAGCTGTTGTATGATAGTATGCTAATGAATTAGTTAGCAAAAAGGACCGAGAGAATTTGAGCTATGAGGTGCTATGAAAATATAGCCTTGTGCAAGATTGGTCTAGTCAAATGCATTGAGAGGAGTCCTTGCAAGTGCTCACATAATGAAATAAGCTCGCTCTTTGTTTCTTCTTTCTCCACCTTAAAAAGTATTTTTTGAAGTATTATATGATAACTAAACACTTTAATTTGGAATATAGAGATATCTTTTAACCTAATGAAGAAAGGGATTTAAGCATGGAGATATCACTTGCACATGTAAAATCGCTTAATACTGAAGCTATCAAAGTGATCCTAAAGGATAAAAAGGATCAAAAGCTTACAAAACAAGAGATTGAAGCCTTTTTAAAAGGGAACCAAATTAACCCAAGTGATATACAAGCCTTGTTAGATGAGACAAGTATATCTAGCAAAGGATACATAGCTATTTACAAATCTATTTAATAAAAAAATGAAAGAATCTAGGTAGCATAGATTAATATTGCAAAATTTGATATCACTCAAAGGAATACGAAAGTAACTGAATGAATAAGTTTTACAAGTCTTACAAGCTCCATTTCATATTGAATATAAGATATTATTGAGTAACATGGGAGGTGGTGGTCTATATTTTATAGCTTGGAGGCCTTGCACTTATACTTTGTTTATTTATCTGAAGTTACTCTAGAGAAATGTGATGGTACCTTAAAATTTTTACTCAAGCTCGATAAGTGTCATATGATGACTCATAGAAAGCTAGAATGAGCTATCATCACCTTAATAAATAGGGCACTTGATCCAACAATTTCAAAGGAAAATCCAAAATGGTTTAGTGTCCACTCTAAGAGAAATACATTTTCACTAGGGTCCTTTGAGGCAAGCAATACATTTATATTAGAAGTTCACTTATGATCATGCATGATAATAGTGTGACTATGTCAAACTAAGAGTATTACATTCTTATAATATGTGTGTATGTGCCAAGTTACGTTTGAGAATTTTGAAACCTTGCAATAGAGTTTTTATAAGATAAATGTGCTACAAATTATTACCGAGTAAAGAAATGGAAGATTCTTGGAGGTGAAAAGATTTGGATGATAAAAAGTAGAGTTGTAACTAGCATGTGATTTTCAAAGGGGGTATATTCAAAGAGCTAATGTATATATTGCATGCACAATGCAAATAAATTTGATCATAAGAATTGGAAAAGGGCTATTGATAAGCACCTAAAATATCCAAATTTTAGAACAAATTTAGATATTCCAATGTCGAGAGTTTATATTTTCACAAAGCATGGTGTATGCAAAATTATTGAGAAGTTACTATTTGATTGTTGTTCTTATATATATGTTTTACTTGGACAATACAACTTACGTCTAGGTAGGTCAAGGCAATTGTAACAACACTTGAAAAATGTTTTGTCAAACATTGATTGAAAAGAATGAGAAAAGATCAAAGGATGGCTAAGAGATGCTGAAGAAACGTTCCATTGAAAATGTGAAAGTACAAAGATTTTTTTTGTACCAATCTTATATAATAATCCTTGTCAAGGAATATAGTCTGCCAATGGAAGTGTATCCATAATGTAGTTGTAGGCCATATAGTGTCAAGATTGTGGGAGAGAAGGAAGGAGTCTCAGTTGTAGCTTTCTTGCTTGCACAATGGGGGAATACACACAAAGATGGAGGCTGAAAACAATTTTCCTCTTCTTAGTTGTGTAAGTAAAAAAGAACTCTCATACAGAGAAATAGAAGAACCCTATATATGGGTCTCAAACCAAACTCAACTAACTAAGGTGGCATTCTAACTGAACCACGAACTAGAGTAGATAAGGATAGCTGTCATCTAGCTATTATTCATGGGCGGTGTACCAACCGCATCTGCAACTAACAAGTCGGTGACATAAATGCACAATGGTCACCGTGGCATATCACGAGTGGAGCTCGATATCTCAACACTCCCCCTCGAGCTCAATCCCAATTCCGTGAAGACGATACATAGTTTCCTTGTTGCAATTTACCAGTGCGAATATCATCCTTCTTTGCATAGCAATGGGCTGCAATATGGCCTGTTTTGTCACAATAATGGCAAACAATAGTATAATTTCCAAAACCTCTATTTTGCCATCCACCTCTTCCTCTAGAGCTCCCCCTACCTCTAAAGTTTCCCCTGCCTCCAGAAACCTGCATTTCACCAAACTATTGATTGAACCTATTTTGCTGGTTATCACCAGCATGTCCCATACCACGGCCTCTTGAAGAGGATCTACCACGTCCCCTTCCTGAACTCGAGTAAAATGCTTGGACCTGTTCACCATTTCTTTCAGACGAATCACCCTGTATATTGATCTCTTCAGTAATCATGAGAGAGATTAGCTCATCAAAATCTGGAAATGGCTTCCGTACATATATTGAAGTAACAAATGATTTCCATGCCTTCTCATTGTTAAGTCTACTCAGAGTGGATAAAATCAAATCATCATCATCCGGCATTGCATCAATCATTACTAAAGCATCTGCAATGCTCCTCACCTTCAACACATACTCATTGACAGACATTTTCCCTTTCTTTCAAGGCATTCAACTCTTGCTTGAGTTGAATCTTTCGTGCCTTTGTATTTACTGAAAACATGCTCTCAAAAAGTATCCAAGCTGCATGTGAAGTTTCTGCATTCTTGATATGTCCCAACATAGTATTATCAATTACTATAGATAGCCAGTACATCACCTTTTTGTCTTTCGCATTCCACTCTTTCCATGATTTTAACTCATCTGTCGGAGGAATACCCAGCTCTGGCTCCTTTTCTTCACCTGAGACAAACTCATAAAGGCCCTTTCCAATGAGGAAGTTTGTCACACGGAACTTCCATGAAGGGTAGTTGTTCTTGTCGAGCTTCTCAATAATGGGATTTCCACTGTTCTCTGCCATTATCACAAACAAGGATATAACACAGCAAGCTAGTCTTCTGCAATCTTCCACAACACGTGCACAGTAATACACCAAGCAACCTTTTTTGCTGATTGCTCAACAGTACATGTAATCTGCAACTTGTTTGCAGATAAACCTTATGTTTGCTTCCTGCAAACACCTCAAAAATTATAGATTCGCAATCTATAACCTATGCATCCACTTTCGGTCAATACAGTCGAAATCACAGTGTACCCTGAAACTGTTGTCCGCAACCTTGCAGCTCTAAAATGGGGCCTGAAACGGCCTCAGATGCCCAAAATAACTGCGAAACAACCCTAAAGGCCTTATCTGTAGAATATGCAGTGATCTGCTTGGACACCAAATCTCACAGCAATCTGAGATTTTTGCTCGACCCTGCTTCTGGTGCCTCCACAGGTACTATCCAAGAGAGAGAGTGGAAGAATGGGAGAGCTTCTTACCCGTTGCTTACTTGCTCAAACCTTGCTTCTTCTCCTTCACTTCAACCTTCAAAATCAGCCTCTCTTAGTGGCATGGCTCTGATACCATGTCAAGAATTGCGTGGTGGGAGGACTTGCTTGAGCTGCGGCGCCAAACACACATTGTATACACAAGAGGAAGCTCACTCAAGAACACAAGAAGAGAGATGGAGGCCAAAACATTTTCTTGCTGGTTTTTTTCTTCTTCTTCCACATATTATACAATGTACACAAAGTATAGATAAGATACAATATAAAGAAAAGTGGCCTACTAAGTCAAAAAGTGCATAACCGACTATACTAATCGACTGGTGCTATGTCTTTGCCAGCTATAGGTAGGTGTAACAAACTAAATAGAATAAGTGATAAGTCAGTAGCCACATGAGTATGATAATGACCACCAACGTGCTAAGTGTAGACGTGCGGACTCATCTAGCCAAGTGGTCCATCATCAATGTCCGCACGTGTTGAGCTTGCTATCTCAACCATGAGTCATTAGGCCACTGATTGGGTCACTTCACTTTGAAATTTTGGCTCCCTCCACCTTCCCATGAATCTCTCACCTACCTCCATAGCTACCCACCTTCAGTGGAGGACTTGAATCTCCCTCTCCAGCCATTTGAGCTCGTGCTTTCTTCTAGGTAAATCCTCCTCAGCTCTAGGCGCAGCTGTCTATCACCTCGCATGATGACATTAACCTCTCGTCGCTCCAGCATTGCATTTTCTTCAACCCGTTGTGCCTGTCTACGCCTGTGTCTCTATCGTACGCTACATGTAGCTCGTGCACCCTACAATCTTGGTGGAAATCATAGGGCTTTATAATCTTACTATGTAAGTTATCTCACCATCAAATATTTTGACATGTAATTGCATGTACGTGCTACAACAACGAAAAAACCAATCGGGTTTGGTAACCCTAATCACAAGCTCCATAACTAAGCGTCATCTTCCACTTTATTCTCTCACTCACTAGAGTTCGCAAGTCTTTGCTATTGATAATTAATCAATCTTCAGTAACCACAACCTCATTTTAGAAAGCATTCAAGTAATTTACCAACAAGGACGGGAGGTCTTGTCAGATTTGCAAGCAATCCAAGAAGATACAAGCACAGTGTCCATTGACACTCATCTAGTGCTTTTAGCACCTATGTTATCTAACACAATCAACTTTGCCTCTGATCAAACATGAGTTTTTTGTGCTACTCCAACAACAAATCAAGGAGGGGAAGACTTAGACTTGCAAGACTTTAAAGATCCCAAGCTCAAAGGGCATACTAGTCACCAAATCACATAGTATCTCTTGATACTAATCACCTAGTGCTTCTTGGCACTTGTGTTAACTGTAATTTGAAATTTTTGGAGCTGATTTGTTACTGATCTTGCAATCTCAACATGGGCAAGGACTCATCAACAACTCGATTTAACGGTGTTGGATTCCATACATGGCAAACTAGGATCAAACCGATCCTAATGAAGAAAGTCTTGTGGTCAATCACAATTGGTCAAGAGAAGAAACCAAGGGAGGCTGCACTTTCAGTCGTATGGGATAAAAATGATGATAAGGCTCAAGCTATTATCAAGCTTGAACTTGATGACAGCTATATTCATCATGTTGATGATTGTGAATCCTCTCACATTACATGGGATCGATTAGAAACCCTGTTTGGAGCTTATTCAAAATTCTCCAAATATGTCTTACTGATTGAATTTTTTAGGCTTGACATGCAAAGTAATACCTCACTTGCAACTCATTTGAATTATATAGAAATCTTGTTGACACAACTTGCAAGAATCAACTTGAAGATGGATGAATACATTTGCATTGGAGTGCTTCTCAAGAGTCTTCCACCTGAGTTTGATAATGTATCTACCACATTAATCAACATGCCAAAGCCGAAACTTGTGGACATCAAAACCTCTCTCTTGGAAGAGGAAAAGAATATCAAGAACAAGGGAGAAAAAAGCATCCCAAGTGGAGATCAAAGATTTGGCATTCATTGAGAAGTTTCCAGACATCATCAAGTGGGAGATTGTGAAGAAGCTTCATGAGTCGTGGTCTGTGGAGGTTCATGAAAAAAAGAAGGAAAAGAGTTGGAATTTGTTCGTGAATGCTCAACAACAGAATGACGTAATAAAGAGGCAAGCATTAGAACGAGTCCAAAGGTACGTGAGAAGAGAGAAGGCAAAAATCAAAGCTGAGAACGAGCTTGTAGTAGAAGCCTCCTTTGACACTCTAAAAGCACTCTTACAAAAGTCCCCATGGCAACTCAAGGCCCCCTTCCTAGTCAGATTCGTCCTGGAAACATTGATGACAGAACAACAAATGTAGTCCCATTGCCAATTTTTAAGGGAGAGTACAATGAAGACCCTGATCTTCATGTAGTAGAGTTCACGGTAGCATGTGTGACTAACAATGCCAGAACCCCTGAGCATTGGTTAGCAATATTCCATGCCACTTTCAAAGGCGTGGCGTTTCAATGGTATGAGAGACAAGCAGCAGGAACTTTTGGCACATGGGACGACCTGAAGTTGGCCTTCCTTACTAAATTCAAGTGTGAAGGTTTCGAAGAGCGGATGTGAGAGGAGTTCATGGTCCTCTAGAGAAAGAGTAGAAGCTTATGTCTCGCGAATGGAATCCATCTTGAAGAGATGGACTAACCATCATCTAGACGAAGGCATTCAAAAATGAGTGTTTCTCAAAGGCTTACAACCAAAAGTTTGCAAGTTCGTGGAATTTAGAAGACCAGTCAATCTGCAAGCTACAGTGGAAGGTGCAAGATTGTATGATGAAGTTGAAGCAAGGTTTTCAATGACTCCAGGAAGAGGAGTCTTACTCCTCCCATGCCTGGAATGGTATATCCACCAAATGCAATCCTAGGGACAGTTCCATATCCCTATCCCCAGATGCAAACAATGTCGCAGTATAATGCACCTAACCCAATGTGGTCACCACAGACGACAGTGCCTCAAATGATGCTTCAACCACAACAATAGTGGCCTCAAACAGTTCCTCCAATGGCGACTCAACAACAGTGGAATCCTACCAACTGGAATCAACAATCCCAAGTCTCAGCAAGAGCTCTGAATCAGAGCCAGAACAGAGGACCTTCTGGATCGACCCAACCAGTGTATGCAGTAATTACAGAAGCTTCCCAAAACCCTACTACAAGCACTTCAGGAGATGAAAATCTAAAGGATACTTATCCAACTCAGTTGCAAGTATCAAGAAAGAGATTCTGGATGTGATTACGGAGCAACTACAGACGCTGAAGGTGAACACTACCAATATATCCACTCCTATGGGAGCTGGAAGAGATGTGATGTGCTCTAATACATGGTGCGAAAAGTATCATCAAGCGAGACATTTAGCCACTAAATGTACCCAAAAACCAACCATTCCTGGAGCCTTTTGTTCCTACTATTTGTGGAAGAACTATACAGAGGATATTTGCTCTCTGAAAGAGATGCATGAACGAAGGCAAAAGGATGAAAATGCAAGATTCAACTTGCTGGAATCCAAAATGACAACATAGGATATTTGACCAAAGCCTAGGGAATTCGGTCCTAATTTTGGTCCAAGGAGGTTTTCCTCTCAAAGTTACAGAGGACGACAGTCTGGTGGTGGTCAGAGATCAGAGGTGGAATGTTATAGGTGTGGAGAAAAGGGACATATCTTCCCAAATTGTCCAAACCCTAGACGATTTGTGGATTACAAGCCCTTATGCAGTCAATGCAAAGGTGAAGGCCACACTGCAAAGGACTGTCCAAGTCCAACCCTTGTAAAGGCCAATGCCACTAATAGCCAACAGAAGGTACAAGAGTCTGCCTCCAATTTGGTAGAGTTGGAAGTTGCCACTGTTACGTGCACCAAGAATAAGGAACTAGTTGTTCAGAATGAAAATAACTCTCCTGCCAAGACTGTGAAGTTCAACCTACCCACAAAGGGACAGAGCAGTACAGAACAGAACAGTGCAGTACAGAGCACTATAGTGCTATAGAGAGTTACAGAGACAGTCCCAGAGACACGACCAAAGGCCCAGGAGATAGATGATACAGAAACACCTCTAGAAACAGCGGAAGTGCCGATGCTGCAATTATTAGAAGAAAAAGAAAAGATGAAAATGGGTGTAGCCACATTCCCCAGCCGGCTGGAGAAGCCTATGGATCCTATCAAAGATTATGACTTGGTCAAAGACCTAGACACTTTTAAACCAAACCTAACATTTTGACAGTTGCTGATGTTATCTCCCAGCTGCCGAAAGAAATTCAAAATTATATTGACAAGAAGATGTGGACTAATGTTGCTCCTTCACTTAATAGCGACCAAGATCAATAAGGCCCCAGAGCCTGTAAAGGAAGTCGATGTGGCTAATGCCTTCCTAGATCCTGGAACCCTAGAGATTAGTGTGTGGATAGAAGGATGCTTTATTTCAGATACGTTGATTGATGGAGGCTCATCAGTAAACATAATGATAGACATGACAATGAAGGACTTAGGGTTGCAAGGAATTCAACCTACACAGTGGCTTATCAGATTGGCAGACCAAAGCAGAGTCAAACCATTGGGCATCCTCCCATACATAAAAACAACCCTTGCAGGAAGAGACTATTGGCTGACATATCGGGTGGTCAAACCAAATTCTTATGGGACCTCATACCCTTTGCTGTTGGGAAGACCTTGGCTTTTTGAAGCAAGAGCCATGACGGACTGGTTCAAAGAAACCCTAACCCTAGGCAAAGGACCTAACAAAGCGGTGTTAAAGCTGTATGGATCGCAAAAATGCAATGGATCCACATCCATCGAAGTCATAACTAACTCCTCCAATGAGGTAACAGATGGTACATCAGGAGATGAAGAGGGTGTTAAGCAGATCTTTCCTAAGAAAATAGAGGCACAGTCCCTAACAGTGGGCACTGTAAGCCAACTGTCAAGGGAAGTAAAATCCTTGTCCATGGGAGAATACCTCTTGCCTCAACTAGAATTAACTTTTGAAATCACCTCTAACAATAAAATAGAAACATGCATGTATTGTTCTCCTTGTTACAAGACAGTACAGAGGCAGTACAATTACAGACCAGATACAATACAGAGGCAAAACTGAGATAGAGCAGAGACAGTATAGAGGCATATCAAATACAGAGAGGATACAGAATAGAGACAGAGCAGATGCAGAGACAGTCACAGAGATAGTAACAGACACAGAGCCAGAGCCAGAGTCAGAAGCCGTACAGAAGCAAAAGCAAATGCAGAGACAGAAGATATGTTCTTCTCTTACAGAGCCTCTACAGAAGCAAAGACAGAGCCTCAAGAGGAAGATGATGAAAATGATGAGAAAGAAAATGAAGCAGGTTATGAGAGTGCAGATGAAGAATTTTCTCTGATAATGGATGATCTTGTTGATGTCCCTACAGAGACCTTAGAGGCTGAAGATCTCAGGGTGCTGTATGGAATGACTATAGTTCCATTTGGGTTGGCCAATGGACCACAAAGTATGCAGAATCTGTACAAGCAATGGATTAAAAGTATAAAAATTAAGTTCACTAGTGGCTCCTATCGCCCTAACTGTTCAGTCCAGAGAAAAGATGATGATGATGCCCCTTGTCAACATAAGCCAAAGCCCTCAGAGCCCCGGCCTCTTAGCAAGTCCGTGCTATGTGATATTCCTGGACGCATCCTCTGAAGATGAATCCCTGAGTCCCGAAGAGGTCACCACTCACACAGAAGCAAACAAAGCTCTGATACCCTTCCAGCAATCTCAACAGACAAACGAGTCATCTGTTCAGAAGGAGGACACTGGTTCTAATGGAACATCAGACGAGGATATGACTCTCTTGAAAGAGTCTGACCTCTATCCAAAAGCAATCCGTGGGACATTTATCCACAAAGTGGAAGGTGAAAGACAAGTGATGTTCCTGGATACTGATGGTACCAAACGTCACCTGAAAGTGGGCCTCAATCTTCCAGAAGAAGAACTAGTAGTCCTGTGAGACTTACTAAAGGAGAACTTAGATGTGTTTGCTTGGTCATACAAAGACCTAAAGGGGATTGATCCCACAGTATGTCAACATCATATTGACCTAGAGCCTGATGCCAAACCTGTAAGGCAAGACAAAGACGTATGAATCCTAATTACTCTGCTCTGGTGAAGGCGAAAGAGAGAGAGAGAGAGAGAGAGAGAGAGAATGTAAATGGTTTTTTCACAATTTTTTTGCACCCAAAAGGCCAACACCGGCGCCGCCTTCTTGGGTGCAAAACAATTGCACAAAAAATCTCTATCCCCCCACCCTTGCCTCCCAATGGTCAAACCCCATTTAGCAACCATAAGGATGCTTTTCTAAGAATTAACTAATTGTTGAGTATCTCTAAGGATGCATTTCCAGGCACCATCCATCCATCGAGCTTGCTTTGACTATTTAATCTTCACATTGTCAAACTTAGGAAAGAGAATCATGTCATAAACACCCACCCACTATAGTCCCCTCATTCTGTTGTTGGCTATCTGATGCCT
This sequence comes from Lygodium microphyllum, assembly GCF_053477565.2. Classification (NCBI taxonomy): domain Eukaryota; kingdom Viridiplantae; phylum Streptophyta; class Polypodiopsida; order Schizaeales; family Lygodiaceae; genus Lygodium; species Lygodium microphyllum. Next base: position 106,032,217 of record NC_141140.1, read on the forward strand.
AAGAATAATGCTCCAAGGTTCATTTAACTAAATTATTTCAAGGAGGGAGAATCGCAAGCACATAGACCTCTCCCTAAGAGGCTCCATCACTCTAAATGATGTAAGTTGGTCCCAAGAAATAAAAGGCCAAGAGTTTACAACATCAAAGGACAAAAAGAGGTCTTTAGTAGCCCTTCAATTTTAACCCAATTCAATTTCTTGAAAGGAAACAAAAGGCCCACATATAACATAAATGAACATAAAATAAACTAACTTATCTATTAGGCTAAAGGGGATTCAAGGCCACTTGGCAACTTCACTTTGAACCTCTCTTGAAGGTAAATAAATTTATGCTTCAAGGTGACCCACAAGACCCAAAGGACACTTGAATATCAAAACACCTCTCCCTTAGGTGTAACCTTGAACCCAAACTCCTCCTCCCATCACATACAATCATACTAGCTAACACCCCAAAAGCTCTTTCTAACCTAAGGTCCAATTATCATAGATAGATAGATAGATAAAGAGATAGAGAGAGAGCTAGGGGTTGAAATTTGATGCCTCCTTTTTTGGAAAAAAAAATCAAACCCCCTCTCTATCTCTCCTTGTCTTCTCTCTCTGCATATCCTCTCTCTCTCTCTCTCTCTCTCTCTCTCTCTCTCTCTCTCTCTCTCTCTCTCTCTCTCTCTCTCTCTCTCTCTCTCTCTCTCTCCATCAAATTATCTCTTTCTCTATTTGTGTGTCTTGATCCCATCTCTTTCTTTGATGTAGAGAGAGAGATGGATATGGAAGAGAGAAGACTAGGATAGAGAGAGAGAGAGAGAGAAAGAGAAGGGATAGGTAGAGAGAGGGTGTTTCAAATTTTTTGGCTTGAGAGTGTGTGAATGAGAGAGAGAGAGAGATAAAGAAAGAGAAAATGGAGAGAATGAGTTGTTTAGGGATAGAAATGAAAAGAGAGAGAGAGAGAGAGAGTAAAGGTGATGGTAGTGGTAGTGGTAGTGGTGAAGATAGTGATGGTGGTGGTAGTGGCAGAGTTATAGTGGTAGTGGTGGTGGTGGTGGTGGTGGTGGTGGTGGTGGTGGTGGTGGTGGTGGTGGTGGTGGTGGTGGTGGTGGTGGTGGTGGTAGTGGTAGAAGTGGAAGTTGAGGTGGGTACATCTAATGGTGGAATAACTGAACTATGTGGAACAAGAATAAAGGGGTTACCCAAAAAAACTCACTCAAAAAGCTCGCTTCTTGGCCTTCCCCCTACTGGAAAATAGCATGAACTTCATGCTGATTGATTGATTAAACATCAAGTAAATGACCACTTGTTGCTAAGATTCAATGTAGGATTATCTATTATTTAGCAAAAAATTGTGTTACATTTTATAAGTAGCATCCTGAAGGCTTCAATTGATCATGAACAATGCATAATGATAGTTACTATGCTCCAAATGACCTTTGGCAAGTTTTTGGATGATTTGATCTTGAAGGAGATTGAAACTCAAGAAGAGAGATGAAGATTTATGACTAAGAACTCCATGGAAGCTTGAAAAAATGATAAAGAAGAAGCTCTTTTTAGACAGTAACCACAATTTAAACCTCTGTTAACTCATGCAAGCTTACTTTTGCCAAAGTACTTCTAAAAGCAACTTCATAGAGAAAAAGTGATGAGCTACCATTTGAACCTTAATCTTACCAAACTTTTCCAAAGCTCCAATGAATAGCTCTAGATATGGTGTCTTTTATATGTGCATGGATTGCTACTCACTATGAAAGCATATATCTATTGCACCTATGGTAAAATCGATTGTCTAAAAGAAAATAGATGAAAAATGGGTATAAGACTTATTGACAAAATGGATCAAAGACTGAAGCTCTTATACATCCATCAAGAAGAAATCTAAGAGAGAAGGAAAAGGAGAGAAGACTACAAAAGAGAGAGAAATATTAGAAGATGAGAGAAAGATAAGAAAAAGAGAAAGAAAGAGAAGGCAACCATGGAAGCTGTGCAAGGAAGTAAAGATAAGACAAACTTGATTGTTTACTAAATTGTCTTGAAAAATGAGCCTCTTTATATCTTATATGCAGTGCCAATGCGGTTGGCATTATTTCCCTATTATTAATCATTTTTCTCTCTATTTTTTCTATCTGTAAATGTGGCTAGCATTAATTCCCAATTATTAATCATTTACACAAATATCATAACAACCAACCCAATCAAAACTTGAAAAAGCATATAAATCTAGTCATAATTATTATCCCCTTAGGATAAAACAACCCAAGGTGGTGAGTACTATGAATGGCAAAAGTTATGCTTCAATGCTTATCTTGCTCATTTGTAAGATTGTAAACTAAATGTTAAGCTTCATAATACATACATGAATCAAGCACCCAATAGCTTGTTGATGGAGAAAGATATCAAAGCAGTTCATGAAGACTCAACTTCAAACATATCTCCAGAGAAGTAGTAATAAGCTTGCAACCTTGAAGGCCAAGTCTCTCCAAGAATATCTCAATATAATTTCTTTGAAACAAAGAAATATCTCCATCATACTCTTGAACTAAGTGCCCAAATAATGATGCAATAGACCCAAATTTGATATATCAAAAGAAAAATTCAATTATCTTAAAATAAAAAATATATTTCTAAATATGAAATTAAGTTTAAACAACTCAAAATGAAGTACCATACAATGACATGAGGGATTCCTCAAATGAGGCATAAGGAACTTGTTTTATTTAGCACCACTTCTCTCTCTCTCTCTCTCTCTCTCTCTCTCTCTCTCTCTCTCTCTCTCTCTCTCTCTCTCTCTCTCTCTCTCTCTCTCTCTCTCTCTCTCTCTCTCTCTCTCTCTCTCTCTCTCTCTCTCTCTCTCTCTCTCTCTCTCTCTCTCTCTCTCTCTCTCTCTCTTTGGGATAGTATAGGATTGTGCAAGTCCATGTAAAACTATCCATGATTTCCATCTAGTTGCTCATATTTATTGATATAACTATCTCCTTTGAGTGAATCTCAAGAAACTCTTTGGTAGATGGATGCTTCATTAAGTGAAAAGAAGTCTCCTTCACACTTCAATATGAGATAATGGTTGTAGCTCCAAATATTTAGCTCCCCAAGTAGGTAGGCAGGTAACTAGGTGTGTTGTTTAGAATTTTAGCAATGAGGTGACCAAACAACTTCATGATAGTATGAAAATATCTAGAGAAATCTAGAAAAACTTACAAGAGTTAACTTGTAGTACATAAAAAGGTGAACTTAGCTACATACTTCTACATCACCTTACCATCATAACATCATCCTTGACCTTTGCTAATCCATAAGCATTGTTCACACCTCATTAAAGAGATGGTGTGAGCTTGTATACTATAACACCTTCCTCAAGTTTAGAAATGTCTATAAATATAATCTAAAAATGTAAAATAAAGAAAGACATCTAAAGAGCTAAGTAGCAATAGAAAGACTTATGTCTATAGAAGAGTTATTTTTCTAGACCTTAGTAAAGATATTAGTAACATTCTCTTTGGTATTGCAATGATGCAATACTATGTCACCAAAATGCACATTTCCTTTAACAAAGTGCTCTCTAACTTCAATAGGCTTTGTCTTTTTATGCATGACTAGAATTTCTACTAAATATTTAGTTGAGATGTTATCATAAAGGATAGAAGTGAGATCAAAGGATCCATAGAACCCAAGTTCTTGCAAGTATCTATTCAACTAGATATCTTCACAAGTCGTTAATTAAGACATTGTATTAGTCTCTCTAGATGAGAGACTAACTGTATTTTGCTTCTTGGAGAACCAAGAGATTGCTCCACTTCCAAGGAAGAAAGCATAATCAGAGTCACTAAATCCATGTAGATTCAACTTATCATTTGCACATAAAATACCCCAATGCTAAGCTTCAAATATCTTAGTATCCTTTTGATTGCCACCTAGTGAGACATTCTTATACTCTACATAAACTGAGAAAGCGAATTGAATGCATACCAAATATCAAGCCTTGAGATAGTCAAATAAATTAGGGAATCAATGACTTGCCTATATGACATAGCACCACAAGAAGTACTATTTTCATACTTAGTTAGCTTGAGTGTTGACTCAGGTGTAGAAAGAGCTTTGGAGCTAGCTACACCAAATCTTTCAAGGATGGATTGAAGATACCTCTAGTAAGAGATGAAAATATCTATCGAGTTCATCATGCAAATTTCAATACCAAGAATACAATGCAAGTATCCAAAGTCTTTTATTTCAAACTCATGGGAGAGATTGGACTTTACACCCTCCACCAAAACATCAATGCTTACTGTCAAAATGAGATCATCTATATAAAGCAAGACAAGTACAATATCATTCCCTTTAGTCTTCTAATAAAGAGTACCATTAGTATTATGCTTTTGAAATCCTTAATATTTGAGATGGTTCTTTACCTACTATGACATAGCCTTCTACTGGCTATTGCATATAGACCTCTTCCTCAGGCTATCCGTTTAGGAAAGGCATTGTTTGAATCTTTTGTCATACATTTGACTACCTTAAATAGGGTATTGTTATTTCTCTCTCTAATACCATTTTAAAGAGCTATGCAACTACAACTAGGTCACTTTCTTATTCCATGTTTTAGGAGGTATTGGGTAAAATCTTTGAATATGCACTCTACTCCACTATCTAACTTGAAAAACTTGATTCTTATATGTATCATAGTCCAACCATAATTTGAAAGTTCTTAAAAATATCAAATACTTCACTCTTAGATTTCATGAACAATACTTGGAAAAGTTAATAGTAGAATTAACATAATATGTATATCCACCTATTAAAGGTGTATGGTGAAGGAAGTGAGCCCAGAGTGGAAGCACACAAGTGGAAACAAGAGCTATGGTGGAAGGAGCAAGAGGAAGAGAGAGAAACACACACACAAGATGTGGGAACTCTAATAATTACAATGTGCGTCCATTCAAATGTCACTGAAAGAATCAAGAATGAAGTGATAGTGATGGACACTTGCCACCTGCAATATATAGGTATGCGGGTACTATTAGTGTAATAATACATGAGCGATTGGGCACATGCACCTTTACCCCCAATAGCCTCCCACTTAAAGGAAAATGTGCCCCTAGTGAGGAGAGAACAAGAAAAAAGTGACAAAGTACAATGCACATAAGTGCAACAGGATGAGGAAGGACATCATCTCATCCAACGCCCATCAACTTCCTAAGGAATCTAAAATGCTTTGCTAAGAGACTTTTTGTGAATAGATCTGCAAGATTTTGGTTAGTTGAGATCTTGACAAGGTCAACAAACTTTTCCTCAATGACCTCTCTCTGATGGAGTGGTAACACACCTCAATGTGTTTTGTCTTTGCATGGAAGACCAAAATATTGGCTAACTAGATAGCATTCATAGAATCTAAAGTGTAAGAATCACATAAGTAATACCAAGGTCTCTGCCACCAGATGGTCTAACCAGAGAACCTCCTTACAAGTCTCAGTGCGGCTGCAACATACTCGATCTCGATAGTAGAGAGGACCATGCATTTTTGCACCCTAAACATAGAAACAATACCTCCATCAAAGGTGAAGACATAGACAAAAGTGGATTTTCTATGGTCTACATATCCTGCATAATCAGAGTTAATGTACCCCATGACTCCTGTATCATGGCCATCATAATATATGCATATGGTTGTTGTGCCCTTCATATACCCTATGATACCCTTGACGACATCCCAATGCCATCTACCACGTGTATCCATATAGCGTGCCAAAACTCCCATTGCAAATGCTATATCAAGATGAGTGGCTATCATGGCATACATCAAACTACCCACGGCAGATGCATAAGGGATCTTGTCCATCTTCGCCTTCTACTCATCAAAATGTGGACAATCAACCTGACTAACCTTCATATGATAAGGTAGAGGATAGCCAATAGGCTTACGATCCTGCATATACAAACTACTCAATAAGATTTTGTAGCTCTCGCTATGCTCTTTGTTTCTAGCTATAGAATGCCTAAATTTACTACTATATGCGAAAGATAAGGCCAAAATATGACATTGATGTCAAGCTGCCATAGCTATCCATGACTTCTATAGCATGCTTTGTATCCACTCAAAATGGATAAAATCGCTACTCCTTAGCTAAGTAAGCACTCGATAAGGCTCGGCTAAGCATTGGAAATCTCGTCAACAAGCACGAAGCAAGCTGAAACAAGCCGGAAGAATAAAAGACCCAATGCATACCTCAAGAGAAAGAAACCAATGGCTACCATGAAAGCTTGTGTTGAAGCTTTGAATCCATGATGAAGTAAAAGATGAAAAAGCTCCTTGAATGCTTGGCTCAAATACTAGTTGAAGGGAGTGAGCTCAGAGTGGAACCACATGAGTGGAAGAAAGAGCTATAGTGGAAGGAGCAAAAGAGAGAGAGAGAGAGAGAGAGAGATAGAGAGAGAGAGATGGAGAGGAGATGTGGGAACTCCAATAGTCATAATGTGTGACCGATCTTCTCTTTATTTAAATATCACTGAAAAATAAGGAATGAAGTGACAGTGATGGACACCTACTACTTGCAATGTACACGTGTACTATCAATATAGTAATACACTGTCGGCTAGGCACAATTGCCTTTACCCCCAACATATGGATTGATTCACATATATATGCATGAATGAGATCAAGGTTTCATTTTGATCTACTTGTACTTCATGAGAATCTAATTTTGGTTTTCTTTTCAATGCAATATCCTTCATAAATTTTGCCAATCCTTTTGTAATGATGGTATCACCAAAACCATGCCTCAAGATGATAAGAGAAAGATGGTATGTTCTTTCATCTTATATGGTAGCAAATGCTAAAGATGATCCATCAAGTTTGAAGAGTTTTTCATGCTTCTTTCCTTTGGCTATTACTTGATGTGATCCTTTTGTCTTTAATGAGGTCTTGTTGGCATCCAAACTTCACGTCAAAACCTTTTTCAATTATGGCTCCAATTGAGAGTAGGCTCTCGATCAATGAGGATACCAAGAGAACATCTTCAAGTATCTTTTTTAGCCCAACATTCAGCTAAATAGTTATAGCTCCTTTACATCTAATAGCATTGTGAGTATGGTCCGTAGTATAGATATTACCATTGTGAGTAGAATCCAATTTAGTGAAACATTCAACACGAGAAGCCATATGGGAGCTTGCCCCACTATCAATCTAACATGATTCTTCTTTTAATTCCAAAGTCTACACTATTGACTTGTGTAGTCTCCTTTTAATAGTAGGGAAAGAGTTGGCTATGTTTTTCATAGCTCCAACTCATCAATGGAGGTTTTTCACCTCAAAATGATGAGGCCTTGTACAAGTCCTTGATATACTTTTTTTGAACCATGAATAATGATTATAGAGAGCTCGTTGTCTATCATTTTATCTCCCATAGCCTTTGATGTAGATCCTTGATTGTGTTGATGAAGTCTATGGCATTTTCTCCTTCATTTCTCTTCATATTTGTAAACTTTTTATCTCAAGGCTATTTTCCTTGAGCTTCTTTTTTATTGCAAATATTTTTCAAGCCAAGCTTTCTTAGGAGTCTTCACATCCATAAGATGGCCGAGAGTATAATCCTTGACACTCAACTTCATCATATGGACAACAAACATGGCCTTCTTTTTCCATTTCACCAATTCTTCTCGAGTAACCACATATAATTTTGGTCTATCCATAGAGACTAGCTCCCAACAATCTTGAAAGAAGAGAAGTGGCTCCATCTTCACTTTCCAAGTGGCATAGGTGGTGCCATTGAGGTTTTCAACTCCCTACAAATGCAAATTGTATAGACTATGTGTCATTCCTAGCTTTAAGCAAATAATGCAGTGAATAGGGATTTTCATATACACAAGACAAGAGCCTAAAGGAACTACGTTGATACATGTGAAGATTTCAAGATCTAGTTATGAAATTTTATATGCCTAAAGAACTAACTATAGGACTTTATTTTAGGCAAATCAATATATGGAAGTAAGTTCAAATAACATAGAATGAACTAGCATACAATGACACAAGGGATTACTCAAAGGAGACACATGGAACTTGTATTTATGAAGGTATTTTTTATGTACAAAAAGCACTATGATTATATAGTCATATACTCTAGAACTACTTTTGTGTGTGTGTGTGTGTGCGCGCGCGCGCGCGTGAGTGCAACCATCTCGTGTGCCTATCTAAACAATCTCAATAACACGTATTTTAGGTAGTCCATCAAGAGGTAATAAGGTAACTCCCACTTTAGTCTACCTCTCATAAAGCAAGGTCTACATCAACCCCACAAGGATTGACCTAAAACAAGGCCTGAATTAATACTATGGTCTCTTATTAGCAATATTTAGCATTAACTTTGAGATAACTACTTTACTACCATCCCCTGAACTCAAGGGAACCATTGTTGCACTTGGTTCAAAGAGAGTGAGAAATCGGGGGGAGTCAAATACATCGACCCCTCTATCCATAAGGTATTGTCTCTAGTCTAGCCTCCTAAAATGGCACTGGTCGAGATTTAGGATAATACACTAGGACAATTAACATTCAGCCCTTCCTAACTTGTCCTATTCTAATGGTTAAGTTTTTTGTGAAAGCCTCTTAGTTAACCAAGACCAGCCTACCATAGAAAAGGTCCATTAGGGATCTAGTTACCCACTTCCCTTGAGGAGTACCTTTAATTTTCTAAGTACCCTAACATATTTTAGTTTTACATATAAAGCTAGCTTCATTAATTACCGTATTAAATAGTGTTCCTTAACGTAACTTTAAGTATAGATACAAATTCAAGAGAAAATAATCCTTTTGAGATTTAATTATTTATTTAATTTATTATATTTATTCTTATTGCAATAAATGTTGGACAATCCATATCATAACTTTGTTCAAAGGCCAAAAATAACCCACCAAGTTCACCTTTAGCTAGTATCGAGGCCTTCTAGAAGATCAACCTAGGATCGTAGGGGGTAAGCTAGTCCTAGAATACCCAATGAATTACAACTAGAATCCCCCTAGCACCTTGGAACCTCTTGACTAAATGACAAATTCCTATGAAGAGAGCTCTCATGTTCAATGCTCATCCTAACATCTGGAGCTCATTTCTTGTCTCGCTTATCCTTTGGTCTTTTTCAAGCCTTCAAGGGCTTCGAATTCTTAAGTCACGGCTTGTCAAGCTAGAAAAATAATCTCAAAGAAAGTGTAGAGTCTAGTTGAGTAAGAAGAAAATGTCACTTTATAGAGGGTGAGCTTGATGGTAAGATAAAAGAGGTATGACAAGTTGAAGGTTTTTTATGTGATTTTTGGGGTAGATTTAGGATAGAAAGTAGGAGATGCAGCAAGGGTTACTTGGTAATTGGTCAAAATATAAAGATAGAGAATGAAGAGAGGTTGATATAGATAGTTGGGGTTGAATTACATAGTAGATGGATACAACGAGGAGAGTGACTTGTGGAGCAAGGCAATTCTCAAGGAGAAGGATGAGATGAAGTGTCTTAATCCTCTTAAATTTGGGCATGACCCTCTCTTTGTTGAATCCCTCACTTTTCCTCTCTATCTATCTCTCTCACTCTTCTATGCTACTCTCTCTCTCTCTCTCTCTCTCTCTCTCTCTCTCTCTCTCTCTCTCTCTCTCTCTCTCTCTCTCTCTCTCTCTCTCTCTCTCAATACGTGTGCATGCACGCACATGTGTGTGTGTGTGTGTGTCCAACACTTCTCAAAATGCATGAGTAGCCTTAAACCTTAGAAACTAAGGATTATGTGGCCTTTGTCCAATGTCGCTCTCTCTCTCTTGTGGCATTTTGCAATTATGTGTCTTGCTTTATGTGTCATCTTTGATCACCACAAATCCATAAGATTGATTTGTGATTACTTTTCGAATTTCACAACAGAAAGATGAAGCTTTGACGATGATGATGAAGATATGGATTATGACGATGGTAAGGATGGCAATGATGATGATGCTACATGTTGATGAGGATGAGACCAAGAACATCAATGTTATTTATTGAATTGACAACTGTTTGAAAGTTTTAAAGCTTTTGAACTAAGGTTATTACATCCTATCCCCCTTAAAGGAATTGAGATATCCTCATCTCAAGAGAAACTAGGGATATTATTTACATAGAGCTTCCTCACACCAATCCAATTCATATTCTCTTCAGAATAGTCCTTTTGCATTGGATAAGGTATTTCTTTAAAGTCCTACTTCTAGGGATTCTCTCATTCACATCAAATATTCTTTTAGCATGGAGCTTAAGGACTCGGCTCAACATTGCATATCGATTGATAGACGTACATCATTGGGGTTGGACAAAAAATCCTTTAACAAACTAATATGAAAAATATTATGGATCTTTAAGTGTTCAAAAAGTTGCAACTTGTATGCATTGGTCCCCAGGAACTTGAGGATCTTGTAAGGTCCACAATATCATGGACTTGGTTTCTTGAATTCACCCAATGATAGCTTTATCTATCTCCACTATAACATCTTTTTGGAGGATTCTACCTTTATTTTCAAATCAGAGAAGTTGAAGAGGGTGAGATAGCCTTGCCCATATAAGGATTGAAATAGATTCGTCCTAATCTTTGGTGGTAAGAGGCATTGCAAGAAAATTCCACTAAGGGTAGATATTGTATCCATTTCTTAGTTTCTCTACAATAGGATGCCCTTATGATGTCTTTTATGACTTGATTGACTCACTCTATTTGGCTTTTGATTTGTGAGTGATATGATATACTAAAGTATAGTTATGTAGCAATAGCTTCAAATAAGTTTTTTCAGAATCAAGAAGTAAAGATGGAATCTTCATCACTCATTATCCCCTTTTATTACCCATGAAGTTAATTTTTTTCCTTAACAAATAACCTTGCAGTGTTTGAAGCCTTGTAGTTTGTCTTGATGGGAATGAGATTAGCAAACTTTGTTAGCATATCCACTTCATTAGTTCATGGCTAGAAGAAATGCATTCTCTTTTCTTGAGGTACATAAGCTCTTCCTCAACGAAGAAGTCTCAGTACTTAAGCTGCAACTTAGGATCTTAATCATTAAGTTAAACATCTCTTATTAACTAGTGATATTCAGAATCCATTTTAGATTCTTCTTTTGTCATTTGGATGATGGGGTTACTTGGCATTAACACTATGGCAACTAGTGATTCTACCCTAGAAGGTTCTTCCACAATCAGAGCATTAAGGAACACATTGCAGCTTAAAGCATTGCCAATCAAGTAATGTCTCCACAACTTGTTAGTGTGGATCATTTCTTTGAGGAATAAGCAACTAGATGTTCCTCTTTCATAAGTATAAAATCGAATCCCATAGAGCTTAGATTTGTTACAACCTCAAATCTTCAATTTAAGTTGGGGAAGCTTCAGAATGGGAGCTACTACTAAACTTTGTTTGAGTCTCTCAAAACTAGATTGCTGAATTGGAGTCCATACAATTTGAGTCTACCTATTTAGCAAGTATGTGAGAGGTGTAGCAATCAGGCATAATCTTTGATACAAACTTGATATCACTGGTCAATCATAAGAAACTGTGCACTTCTTTGACCATCGGTGGGGGTGGCCATTATTGTGCATCCTTGACCTTGGTAGGATCTACCACAAATTCTTCCTCTGACACTATAAATGAAAGGTACTCAACCAATATTTTGAAGAATGTACACTTCTTTTTAGCATAAAGCTTGTGCATCCTTATTGTTTCAAGGACTACGAAGTTTTGACTCATGTTTCTCGTCTTTCTTGGAATAGGTCAAAATTTTATCAAAGAAAATGAGAATGAAATCATAACAATAATATAGAAAGCCACCTAATCAATCAAGTCCACCCTTCCATAAGATGGAGTTTTCAGAACCTCTATCCTTCTACTCTCCATGCACTCACTTGGCATTCCTTAGTTCTTTAGTTACTACCATCCTATGGTTAACATACATGTTCTTTCATTGCATCCTTACCATTGGTTTCTTAGAATAATAACCTTGATCAAACAAAGATGCACCTTCCTTCAAAGTAATAACTTTTTTAATTAACAGAGTCATTTTTTACAAAAATCACTCATCACCATTGTCTAAAATAAGACTGCCAGTAACCTAGGATCCGACTTTCTACTCCAACAAATCTATCAACTTGTTTGGACCTAAAAGACCGCACACATTGTCTTAAGTAGTTGGTAGGGTGACAAGTTGGCCAATAACCCTCCCTAGACCCAACACTTGACCTTTCCACTAATTTAAGGGACATCATACACTAGGGTTGGTCTTTATTCACCACCTGTCTCATGCCCACGATGATAGGTAATCTTTTACATACCATCACTCGCTCACCAATGACAAACAACTGGATGCCATAAGCATGGCAAAAAATACACAAAATAACAATACAAAAGTTCAACACAACTTAAGTATGTACTATGAAGATTCATGATGCATCATTCGAAACCATCCATTCCAAAAAATATTAGATTTTTCAATTAGTACCATCATAAAAAATTATGTGGACCTTGTTGAGGAAGATGAATCCTTGAGCAAGGTTTAGCTATGGAGGGTGGAAATCAATGTCAAGAGACATGATGACTAAAACTAGATACACTGACTATTACTCAAGTGAATTAGATTCCAAGATAGATTAGCTTGGACTCATAAACACAATCTTGAGTAGAGAGAGACAAGACTGAAAGTACAAAGTACAATAGCATTGCATTCAAATGGTTATCAAGTACACTCTTTTATAGTTGTAGGATGATACCACTTTCCTCTATTGTGCCTATGGGATAAAGGCAACTCTTCTTAGATTGAGCTAGATGTTCCTTGACTAGTTGTTCCATACAAAGAGGCAACACATGGGTGTGACTGCATATTTCTCAACAAACGTAGCTTGCAATAACTTGGTTTTGAGGTGTAGAAATTTAGTTGCTAGATGAGCCATATTTGGCATTTTTCTACTTGGGTTTATATCGATAGGTGTTAGCTGCATCTAGAACAATAAGAATGGCAATAGTGGCCTAGGTAGCAATAGCATTCAAATAGCATTTTGGAGCCATGAGATCACTAGCCAAGAATTTTGGCTAGTGTAACTGGTGCAACCGCAAGGTTAGAATCCTTGCTTAACTTGTTTTAGGTCAATCCTTATGGGTTTGAGTGAGAGCTTTCCTTGCTAGGTGGACTCAAATAGTTTGAGGTTACAAATATTTGGTTATTCCAAAGGAGTTTCCAATGGAAGTTATCTTGATTATCTCTTGATGGACTACCAAAAATATATGCCATTGAGATTTGTTAGACATGCATATTACAACAAATATTAGAGCAAATGAAAAATTTAAATGTGAACCTAGATATTGCTTGCAAGACTTCTTTGATATCCTTCTCTCTTAGTAGGTTCTAATTTGCTTGATTTATGTGACCATTACAATACCTAATATTCAATTTTTAGTCTCCTTGATGAGAAGTTTTATGCACATCCAAGGCACAAAGCATTGGTATGCAATAAAGCATATGTTTCACTATTTGAGTGTTCCTCAAAACCTTGGGCTATTTTTACCTCAAGGGGGAATCATCCTTGCCAAATGTATATGTGTTTTTGGATTTTGGTTCGGTTGGTTGCTATGACGCTCATGTATTGACAAGTGGTTTTTTCTTTAGGCTTGGAACTCATGCATATAGGGGTTGATCAAAAAGCAACCTACCATGGGCACTTCTAGTTGCAAAGCTTAGTTCATGGTAGCTTTTATAGCTATGGTTGAGTGTTTTTAGCTTAGACATCTTTTTGCTAAATTAGGTGTTGAACAACAATACTACCATCTTTAATGGGTATTGGTAGTTGCATGGAACCCAATGTTCCATGCTCACACTAAGCACATTAAGGTGCATTATCATTATGTAAGGAACAACTCTCTACAGAGAGAGATTGCCTTGCTCTATGTCCCAAAATAGGAGAATGTTGTAGATATTTCTGCAAAGGATTTACTCGATCGGAAGTTCAAAGCTTATTGCAATTTGCAAATCTTTGGCCTTTCTCTACTTTGTCGATTAATCATAGTTCATTGGGTTTGGTAGTTCTCTATACATGAGTGTTGGCTATTGTTTAGCACATCACTCCTGGAGGGGATTCACGCCTAGGATTATCAAGTCACTTTTTTCCCTCACTAGGAGGATTTTTCACTTAGCTTTGTATATGTCCCATATACCTTAAACCAACTTTAGTTTAGGAGATCTTCTACATTTATACTTCTCAATACACTTTATGTTGTGTGGTCTCCAGCTCCTTATTCTCTAAGTTGCATGTATGCATTCGTGCAACCCTAAATCCAACATTGATGTGTGACTTTCTCAGTCGACTAAGGTCATACATAATGTACGCTAACATGGCTAAAGCCTAATATTTAGAATAATAGAAAAGCTATTCATGGACTAAAGAAACTCTCATAAAAGCTTGGTTTCATATTATTAATGTATTGTTTCTCAATCAAAATCAATAAGAGTCAAGGTACGGAGCTAGAGACACAAACCTTTGGGGAAAGAATCATATGCAATGTGATGTTCTTGTCTTATCTCTTTATTTTAACTTACCTCCTTCTTCCATTCTTATTCAACCCTATGCAAAGATGACTATTTTCAATATATGCATAAATTTAGCCAGTTTAACAAATTATATTAATATGCCAATTAAATTATGGATTGCTTAACTATTTTTGTTCTTGATTATGTTTTAACAAAGTAGAACAATTCTGATTCTAGAAGGATATGGCGATGGACATGGCTAGCAAGAAGCCAGAGATGGTGATTGGATGCTCTGATAATAAAGATGAGGAGATAGCTAGAAAGCTTGTGATGATGCGACTCTTGCAATCTCACAGAATTTAACAAAGAGAAATTTAGAGACTACTTTTGAGTGCCATGAAAGCCTAGACACATGAGTTTGAGCTTTTGCTATAGCCATGGATGTCTTAAGATACCACACTACTTTGAATAGTGTGCTTGTCAAATGTTCCAGCTACTAGCGATACCTAATTTTAGACCAAGTATTGAGATCCTTTATTTTGGGTTGCACTTGCCCCCTAATAACAACACACTAGACACCTAACATGACAACTAACCATATATATGACACACCCAACCATAGACTTGTTCCATTTTTTGTGAACCTTGGAACCCTAAAGGTCTATATCCGGGTATTCTATAATCATCTAGTGCACTATTGACTTGGTAAATGCAGGAGTTGTCTTGCTCACATAATCTTAGTGTAATCTATTACCCTAAAGGTCTATAACCATGTATTCTATAATCATCTAATGAACTATTGACTTGGTACATGCACGAGTTGTCTTGCTCACATAATCTTGGTGCTCATACATGGTCGATGTCTCTTGTGACACAGTTACAAAGTTTAATCTTGGATGGTTTAAAAAAGATAATGTAAGGAGAATGGATCAAGTAGATTATATGTTCTCACTGAGCTAGGTTCTTATTTCTCAGGATGATCTAAATTATTACTCAATACTAGCTTATGTTACTTGCATATTATTATAGTGGCCCTTGTAATGTTCCATTTGAGAAAAGGAAGAAGTCCACTACTAGGAGTCAAACTTAGGCTCTCTTGCAACACGGCTTGAAACCCATAGAATGCTCCATACTAGAAGAGCAAGCAAGGAACTCATTGGTTCCACCTAGCATCATTTAGGGCAATTGATAAGGCATGCGTATGTGTAGCATGAGACGCCAAGTTTGATTCCTTAGGATGAATTAGTTGATTTCTAGCTCTACTCGTATGTGGTGATGTGAGGGTACCAAATAAATTGCCAGAAATGTGAGGGTACGAAATACATTGCCAGGAATGACATGACATCACGAAAAAAAACTCTAACTGGTCCCGATCCCATAAAGTGCTCTATATCATAAGAGCAAGTAAGAAACCCGCTAGTCCATCTTCAGAAATTGAAAGCAGCCTCTCATGTGACACACTGAAATCCAATTGATCAATTCCAGCCTCTCACATAAAACACATCTTGAAACCTTAACGATTGCTCTAAAGGTTGGTGGGGATCAGTCTCATAATAAACTTGGATGTATGTTTTTTTTAATGTGATACAATTTTTGGCAGTTTATTGGATACTATCACGGTGTCGTGTAGGGTAGAGTTTGAAATCCATTGGTCTGTTGCTCGCTAAGAACTGAATGTGGTTTCTCGTGCAACCCCACATAGATGCCGGAATGACTACTAGGTAACTTGATCATAAAGTGTCTCATGTAACACAACACAAATGTTGAGACCTTAATGATTGTTCAAAAAGCTGCTGGCGGGGATTAACCTTATGCTTTTTTAAAAAGCTTGAAATCCACCGCGGTGTTCGTCCCTAGGCATCGAGTCTGGTTTTCGTACAACCCACCCAACCCTTAAACGCTGCCGCTGCTGCTGGGGAGCCGCTCCCCGACTATATGCTGCAAGTCTGCAAGTCTGGTAAAAGTAATCGAAGGTGGCGTGTGGCTAATGGTCTTACTCCCTGGCAAATTTCTGGACGGCCTAGTCGCTCTACTGCACGACTGCAGACAAACCAAGAGCCTGCCGCAGGCCAAACGGATCCACGCCTACCTCTGCCACCACAAGCTCGAAGATCACCGAGTCCTTGGCAACTACCTGGTGCCTGCCCTGGTCGAGTGTGGCTGTTTGCCAGATGCCGTCCATGTCTTCCGCAGGCTGACCTCCCGTAACGAGCACTGCTGGAGCTCCCTCATCTCTGGTTTCGCGCAATCCGGCGATCTGCACCTCGCTTTCCACCTCTGCCATCGAATGCAGCAGGAACATGTCCAGCCGAACAGTTACACCTTCGTCTCCCTCCTCAAAGGCTGTTCTGCGCTTGTCAATATCGAAACAGGACACGCCGTACACGCTGACGTTGTCAAGAAGGGCCTGGAAGGTGACCCTTTCATTGGCAACACTTTGGTAGACATGTACAGCAACTGTGGTTGCCTCCCAGATGCTCAGTGCATTTTCCGGAGTCTGCAGGTCCGGGATGGCGTCTCTTGGAATGCTATGATTGCAGGATATGCTGATCATGAGCTTGGCGAGGAAGCACTGGACTGTTTTGAGCAGATGAGGTCGGACGGAGTACCCCCAGCCGATGTCACGTATACTTCAATGCTAAAGGCTTGTAGCAGCTTAAAGGCCTTGGAAAGAGGCCACAAACTTTATTCTGATATCACCAAGCAGGGTTTTGAGAACGACCTCTTTATTGGGAGTGCAATAGTAGATTTGTATGCCAAGTGCGGCTCGCTTGCAGAAGCACAGGATGTGCTCCTAAAACTTCCTGTTCGAGATGTGGTCTTGTGGACTGCAATTATTGCAGGATATACTGAGCACGAGTTTGGTGAGGAGGCTTTGAATTGTTTTGAAAAAATGCAGCTAGAGAATGTGCATCCAGTTGCTGTCACATTTACTTGCAGCTTGAAAGCATGTGGAAGCATTGGAGCTTTAGAAACAGGTAGAGAGATACATGCTGAGACAACCAAAAGAGGACTGGAGAGGGGCCTTCATGTTGCGAATACATTGATAGATATGTATGGAAAATGTGGCTCCCTAATGGAAGCACATGATGTGTTTCACAAGTTATCTAGTAAAAGTATTGTGTCTTGGACTGCCATGATAAATGGCTATGGTGAGAACCATAGCAGCGGCATGGCTATTCAATGTTTTGAAAATATGAAAGAGCAAGGTGTAAAACCCAATGATGTCACTTTTCTCTGTCTTCTTGCAGCATGCAGCCAAGCAAGCTTGGTCTTGAAGGGACAGGAGTATTTCAATATGATGATTAAAGAGCATAAAATTGAGCCTACTCTTGATCACTATGTTTGTATGGTTGATATTCTTGCACGATCCGGACATGTTTACGAGGCAGAGAAATTTGCCAAAGTGATGCAATGTCTTCCAATCAAAGAGGTTCTTAGGGCTCTCCTTACAGCCTGTAAAATTCATGGGGAGTTGGAAGTAGGACTTAGATGCTTTCAGCAGCTTGTGTTTACAAATGAAGAAGATGCTGCTGCATACATGCTTATGGCGGATATGTATGCAAGTGAAGGAAGATGGAGTGAAGCTATCAAAATGGAAGAAATGAGAAAAAGTGTAAGGGCAAAGAAAGTGCTTGCAAGTGCATCAACAGAAGTGAACAAAGTATTGCAAGAGTTTGTCATAGGCAATGGCTTGAGCAAGGACACAGCAGCAATGTTGGAGGCTCTGAATTTGCATATGAAGAGCGAAGGATATGTGCCTAGTTTGGATTTGGTAGTGTCACATGTGTGATGTTGAAAAACAGCCTATGCTGATAACTTTGTAGATGAATATTTTGTAAATTGAAAAGATTGACATCTAACTATGATACCTTATTTTTGCTAGAGGTCTTATGTAGATCCGACTTATTACACGATGCATTAAGCCTTTCAAGTAGTCTTTCGTTGGAGAGAGGAGTCGGTGACAGTGTCCATACAACCAGTGACTCACTATTGTACGCAAGTGTCTCATGTTTGGTAGATGGATTCTATTTTTCGATCACATCTTTGAGTTCTCTTCTTTTGCAGTGTTGTTTTGTTTTCTTTCTCTTGTGTCTTGTGTTTAGTAGTTTATTTCAGTACTTGTCTATGCTTTCATTGCTCCACCACTTCATTATTCTTCAGGTGGTCTTTCATTGGAGAGAGGAACCAGTGCCAATGCCCACATAGTTAGTGACTCTATTGTACATGACTGTCTCGTGTTTGGCATATGGATTCAATTTTCCAAGCAGATCTCTAAGTTCACTTCTTTTGCAATGTTCTTTTGTTTTCTTTCTCTTCAATCTTGTGTCCAGTAGTTTATTTTAGCATTTGTCCATGCTTCCATTACTACACCACTTCTGACATGGTTTATTTTTCCCAATGCTTTTGATTGGTTGGTATTGCCTATGGATCCATGTTTACTCTTTGATCTTGCATTTCTTCTCCGTAGGATGCAAACATGTGGTTCATAGCCTCAATCTATTGTTTTGCTTGATTCAATCAAATGGATTCACAGCGCATAGTTTGTATCTTCAAGGATTTGTGACTTTGGGGGTATGTTATTTGTTATTTCTTTGCTTTTCTCAATATGCATACTCTGTCATCTACTTGATATATTTGTTGTTGGCAATGCTGCATAAAGGTGGATGTGGAAAGAATATGTTCTTGGAGAAAATTGAGATGGTAGCATTGGCAACTCTAGAGAATTTGTAACCTCTCTGTGAGCTTATATCTCAATTATCACTTCTTGAAGACTATTCTCTATAAGCTCTTTGTGAGCTACATCTCCATTGTCACTTTTTAAAGGCTATTCTCTACAAGCTTATATGAGGCGGTAAAGCTTAAATTTGAAGTAAAGGAGAACAAGAGAAGAGGCTGACCAATGCATGCAAAACAAAAAATGGATGAGATCCTTTTTCAGCAACATCATCTTGAAATTTTGATGCAGTGTGTTCTCATCATGCAATTGTGTTGCGAACTTTTAGAATGCTGTGATACTGAAAGATGAGAGAGCCTTCATATAAATACTATAAAATCCCTAAAAATTAACAAATGTACCCACACCATTAGACATGCACAGACTGACACGAGTTGACAATCTTGCTGAGACCCTCTCTCGGATCATGGGTGATCTGATATAATATAGTGAGACAATGATAATGACTCATCATAGTCAATATAACATAGAACCACTAGAGTAAAACCATGGATACCCAAGTAGTGGATGATCAAGCCATCACTAAGGTCCCTCAAAGAAAACCTAATATGGATGTCGATCATACCAGCTCTTGAAAATAGAAAAGAACCATAGTATATCTTTGTGTTCATCATCATTGTCTCACAATAGCATGCAAAACCATCTTGACCAAAATGCATTTGAACATATGCGACCATGGATTCCGTGCCTTTAGCCAGACTGCCGAAATGTCTCCTCATGTAAGCTCACGACTAGGAGCCAAGCTTGTTGTCTATCAAAGAACTAGCTCAACATGAATGTGGATGTCAATCCTAGCTCCAAGGTTTGAACTTGCCAGGCTTTGGTTGATGCATCATGGACATCTCTCTTTGGAACTTGTGCAGAGGCTTTGCTGCCCCATCTCACTACTCTCACACTCCCTTTGTGGCATGGGAGAGTCGTGAGGGATGATTGCATTAATTGGACTAGAAAGTAGCAGCGAAAGGGGCAGTCAAGCCGTTTTCTCAGTCTGAAGAAGTGGATCCCTTCTGTGCCTTGGACTTCTCAGTGGCTAGAGGATCGTAGTCGAAGTTTGGGGAAGAGGATGACTCGTAGGAGAATTTGCATCGGCTTCTTCTTCCATGAGGTGGCTAGCTTCTTGCAGTCCTTTCGCAAATGGCCCTTCTTACCATAGTGATAACATTGTGCCTTCAACTTCTTCTCGCCACTCTACTCTGAGGCTACAAGAGTCTCTCCAAAACCTCCATAACAAGATGGAAGGCTCCCTTATAGATGCCAACATGCCTCATTGTAGGGGCATGATTCATTTAGTTTCTGATCAAGGTGTATTACCCCTTCTTCTCTTGTTACCATTCAATTTATTGTGTATCATAATGCACCCCAATTTGAATTAGGGGAACACTGTATATACTAAGAATTTTGTATTAACATAAGTTATTTATACAAAGGGTAATGAAAATAACTTTATATTTTCTTTCCATCTCTAATTACTGCATTTGAAATCTTATTTATCCTAGACCTAGTCAACTCCCTCTGCATGATAAGCAATAACTTTCTATTTTCTTCCATATCCAACCTAGGCTACTAGGGGTTTGAGACAAGTTGCGTGTTTACCATTAGGTTGATTTTGGCATTGGCAGCTCATCATAGGTGGCTTGTTTATAAACATGTCTTTAAGTCTGCAATCCTCAATGGGGACCTTCAAGAGGAGATTTATGTGGAGTAACCACCACTATTTGTATCCTAGGATCAAAGGATCATGCTTAACGCTTTTGGAAGGGCATGTATAGCGTGAAGCAAGCACCTAGAGCTTGGCATCAACGCATAGCCCGCTTCTTTCTTGACCATGGCTTCCAACATTTGATTATTATTCCAATCTCTATTTCAGATAGTTTGACACATTGACAACAATATGTAATTTTTAATGTTGATGATTTGATCATTAGTGGGAGTCGTTGTGAGCAAATTGCACACATTATAGAAACATTGAGCATTGGGTTTGAGATGAAGAATCTTGAACTTCTTCACTTTTCTTTAAACTAGAGGTATTTTAGATAACCCACAGGCATTTTCATCTCATACTAGAGGTGTGGTTGAGTTGTTGATCACTTTTTGCATGATGGCTTGCAATCCGATCTCATACCCCATGAACCCAAGGTCCAAGTAGTCCTAGCATTCCTCACATGTAGTGGTGGATGTCTTTTGGTACATGTGCTTGGTTGCGTCCTTGATATAGCTTATTCATATCTGACCAAATGTTTCTTTTGTAGTTATCATTACAAGTTCGTTCATATAGAGACCTTGTGAGCCCCATTGGTAGGCTGTTTTTGCAGATCTTGTAGTACTTGCAGGGAACTCGAGTCATGGGATTTTGTATGCAGAAGGGGTCTCGATGACAATTTGGACAAATTCAAATGGGACCAATGATATAGACTCTTGGAGATCTACCATAAGTTTTTTCTAAACCTTGGGATTAGGTTCCATTTCTCGGAGCAGCAAATGACAACATATCGATGCACTTTCTTCCATAGAGGTCAAGTATCGAGTTGCTTTTGTGGCTGTCAAGGATAGTGTTTGGTTGAGAAGGATGATGGTTGAGCTTGGATTTCCATAGCTAGAACCCACACTAATGCATGGGGATAGTCAAAGCTGCTTGGCATAGCTAGGAATCTTGTGTTTCATGCTCACACGAAGCACATAGAGATCCCATATTACTATGCTCGCGAACACATTTAAGATGGGGAGTTGTAGTTGATTTAGTGTCCCACATTTGATACTGTGGTGGAAATCTTCATGAAGGATTTTCAATTGCCTTCACTTCATCATCTTTTGTATATCTTGGAAATTCAGGCACACCTAGGATTTGAGAGGGGGTATTAGTGGTTATGGTAATCTCTTGGCTATGAGCAAGCGAGTGAGACGCATTAGGAGCTTTATTCGCATCTACTCATTTGGTCACTTTTGGTCTTATTATCCTTTGTTCCAATTTTAAAGCCTTGTCCATCTTTTTGGTTTCGGGTATCACCTGAGTATTTTTAGGGTTTCTTTAGGGCTACACCACTTGGGAGTATTTTTATTATTTCTATCTATTTTTAGGCATACTTGTCTAGTGGGTCATTATTAGTTTGTATCTTTTCACTTCTAATATCCTCATTGTAGCTACACATTGTAGCACGTGCAAGGATTAAGCCTTGTATAAACTTTCTTTATCATTCAACTAAGTTCAACTTTTCGCCTGCATTCTCATCTTGCTGGAGTGTACTTTTCCATCTTCCACTACCATCTTTTATAAGCAGTAGATTGGCCCTCTAGGATAGTAGATTCACTATAGTCATGTCTTCTAGCCTATTTATAGGTTGCCATAATAGTGTCTTCTTATTCAATTAGCTTTTGCTTGCATTCACTATATCATCACCTATACTCTTTATCATTTGCCTTTCATCTTGGTGTCCACACTGATGTGCTTTGGTATTCTTGTAGGGGTTGCTTGCACTCAACTGACTATTGCATTCAATTTAGTCTGGAGGTCCTAGAAGGCCTAGTGAAAATAATCCAGGTATCGAGTTGGGTAAAGCTATGAAGCAAGAGAAGATGGAAGCCCAAATCTAGCACATGTAAGATTTTAACTACAAAGCTTAAATAGAACAACTGAGAAGTAATGGCATTGTATCCACATCATAAATAGACATGGATGTAATGTCACCTATGGTGATGTAAACCTCCCAATGATAAAGATCTTGGAGCCAATCATAGACGAAATTCATATGGCTTGAGGTGTTTTGCTATTCACGACTCTTAGAAGATGAGCAAGCCATTGAAGAATTCAAGTCCACTCGATCAATGTGTGAAGGAAGATAGGGTCATTTCTAATGAAATGAATAGACGTGGATGACAATATGGGCCCTTTTCCTTCATCCTTTATACTAAGTTGAAGGTGAGTATATTTCTTTCAACACTTTCTTATTGGGATGCAAGGTCACGTTACAATGAGGACACTTGGGAAACTCCTTATACTCATTTCCTTTGTCATATTCAAAGTCAGATGTTGACTTCGATTTGATCTCTTTTCTTCTTTTTTCCTTTCCTAGATGGATTAGCCACAAAAGCATGATTGACTATTCTTGCTCTTCCTGAATCCCTCATTTTGCTTCACATCTTGCTTCAAAGTTATCGGTAACTCCTCCCAAGTGATGGTATTCTATGCATTGGGGATAAGAGTGTCACAATTAGGTGTTAAGCTAAAAATGCATTAGCTTCGCTTAAACAGCCCCAAAACATGCTTAATTAAGTTGTTTATTTAAAAAGAAATGTGTTTCTAGAGAGTGTTTATATCCCATAAGAACAAACCACTTAGGAGGGCCCAAATTTTCTATAAATATGTATGTTGCTCTCCCTTTAGCCTTAATCTCGTTTTTGTAGATTTCTGGTATTTCAACTTGCTGCCTACACCTCAGACGCGAAGGATATCATGGTTCAAGTTGGCCATTGCTGTCTACAATAGTGTGACACATGTTTCTAGCCTACCACACACTGTTCAGAGCTGATTTCAGTATGCTGATTAATGCTATTGGTTTTTTCTACATTTTTAGTCTCTCATGCAGCATGTGTTTATTGTTTTCTCTCTCATGTAGCCAGTGTTTTTAGTCTTTCTCTCTTGCAATGCCGTCTGCATTAGATTCAGCCTTCCTTGGCTGTGTTTGCTGGTGTTCGATATTCGGAGGCTGCCTTCTTGTGAATCGGGATCCGTTTAGAGTACGACACACTCTCTAGCTCATTATCTTTGCCCTGATCCTTGAGATACAGGAGTTCGAGGTATAATATTCATTCACTATATAGTGTGTTTGCTACATGAGCATTGTATATTCAATAGTCATATCATTTCATCTATTCTTTGTGTTCATTATCTCTGAGTTACCATAACCCTGATTGTGTTATTCTATCAATATGTGCTTTGTTGTACGATATTATTTGTGTTTTTGTATTAGGGTATTTCTTCACATGGTATCAGCGCCGAGTACTCTAAGAGAAACTTAGATCTTGATTTGAAAGCTCTACACAAGGAGCAAGAACAACAAAAGGACAGATGACTTTCAACACTACTTCTGCATCACTTTTCACATTCGAGCTAAATCCATCGAGGAACGAGTCAGAGTGGCCTTCACAGCTTGCTTCACAGGCTCCCAACATGGCCGGACAAACATTGGACTACCATGGAGTTTCACGACCTTATGAGATCACTACAAGTGAATACAATCTCATTTTGATGCATAGAGCCCAATAGCAAATAGAGGGTAAGTCTGAATTTCTGTTAGAGCTGGTTAGCTTATTATTCCTTGGACAGGAGCAGTAGGTACAATAGTTGATTGGTAGGCAACAGGTGCAGGAGGAGTGCCACATGGTAGTTGGATAGTGTCAAAAGATGATGTACCAGTGAGACAGTAGGGTTTGCGGGGAGGAACATAGAGTGAACTCAATAAACATGGAGAAGAGAAGGGAAGAGAGAAGAAACTTTGATGAATGGAATGATAAAGTTTCGAATCATGGAGTGAATGTGATACAAGGGAATGTTGAGCTAAAATATGCATTACTTGGTGATTAGCCTCTTAAACAGCCCAAAAACACACTAAAAATGCTCTTTTGAGCAAAACCCTAAAACGGAGAGCGGGTCGAGAGAGTTCAATGGAAACCCTAAAATGGGGAGCGGTTCGAGAGAGTTTAGTGAAAACCCTAATTTTTGGGACCCTTCCATATCTATAAATAGACAAGCTGCCCCCGTTCAGCAATCATCCTTGTTTGCAAGTTACACCAGCCCACACACCCTCTACTGTTGTTGGCACCCAGTTTCCAGCCTACAACCCGCCTCCATCTGCTGTCCAGCCATCATCGACTGCAACCACATCATCTTCAGTCTGTCCATTGCTATAGGGGCGACAGCTCTCAGCTCTGCTGGCGACTACTCCAAAGTGTCCCAGACTGCTGTTCAACCTGATGTCCATAATCTCCAAGGTCAGCCAGCCTGCGTTTTCAGCATTGCAGGCCCTGACACTCTCAGACACTGTTTCAGCTTGTTGTTTATAGCAGACTGCGCATAGTTTCCAGCCTCCGATCGGTGGTACACTGCTGCGTTTACCAGTTTCCAGCCTCCAGATTGTTGCGTATTGGTGACCAGGTTGCTACCATTTAGTACTCAGCACTCCTACACTCCGACTGGTGGTCACAGACTTGGGATCCGTCTTCGGTGGACGTCACACTCCGACATTGCTCTGCCCTTGAGCAAACTGTACACTCTTACATTCATTTACAACATTCATTTACTTTAGAGTTGTGTTCTCTCTCTCCCTTCTTCTGTTTGTGTTTGAGTCTTGAGTTTTGCATTTAGGGTTTGAGTTTTGTTCTCTGTGTCTGTGTCTTTGTGTTTCTGTCATGGTTGTACACTCTGTGTGTCCTCAATACAAACCCTAGTAGTCTTCTTAACATGGTATCAAAGCTGGTGCTCTTGTAAAGAGTATCCTGCGGATATTGTTGAGAGCTAGTCTTTGTGCGAGGCACACAATATGACTCATAACCGAATCACAATGTCCCAGACATCTTCTTCTCTAGTTCCTATGATGTCTTATCAGGCTTCTCCATCATTAGAGACCTTGAGACGGCGTTATAGACTCGGTGAGGAGGACGGCACTCCACCTTCACCAGATTTCACTAACATGACAGAGGACTTTGAGGAGTACTATCGCAACAAGTATGGTGATGTTTACACCCCTCCTACTAGTTTTGCTACCACATCCGGACTGGTTGGTGAGGCTGGCCACCTCTTCAATCATGGAGGATGTACGGCATTCGGAATGTCTAGCGATCCATCTTCATCATCTCAACCAGGTCCAATGTTAGGTTTGTATAATTCTTTTGTTTTGCATGAATCAAAACCCTCGCATGTTTCTTCTTTTGAGGTACAGGATCTGGATGGCTTTGCGTATGTGAACTTCAATAGAGGGGGCTCACGAAGCAGACGAAATTTAGGTACATCTACAACTTCTGTTTCATTTGAGCATATCACACACACTTCTCACTTCCCTCCCATCCCACCCTCTTCTATATCACATCTCTCATCATCTTTCCAAAATCTTGGATTACACTCCACATTTGCTTCACACACCCTAGGGGTTAGATCTTCCATCTCTGCTCCTAGCACCTTTTCCTTCTCCACCCCATTCTCTACCTCTTTGCACCATGGTACTTCGTTAGGGGGAATGCCACCCTTTAACATAGTGCCTCTCATCTTTCAGCAAATGAGCACACCCATAACTCCTGGGTTGACTATGATGGGCATCCCCCTCACTATCCCCAGCTTCACATCTCCCATGACCACTCATACGCAAGGGTTTCCATCCCCAGCTTATGGTGCGTCTTCACACTCTCCTTGGGTTACACCTACACATGGATTCCCATCTTTTGCTCCTAGCGTTCCCATCCCACCTCCTTGGGTTCCTCATGTGGCTACCATGCCCATGCCTAGTCAGCCCATCCCTACCTATGGATCCACTCTGCACACTATCCGCATGCCTGGTGGGCACTCTGGGGCCCATTCCCAAGTGTGCTCCACTCCCTCATCCTAGCTCCACTACACTTTTTCACACTATCCATCTGCGAGCACAACCACTCCTGTTGTAACGGCCAAGAATGCCTTCACGGATAAGACACGTTTCAACAGGTCAAATTTCACTACTTGGTCCAATTTCATGCAACAAGTGCTTGAGTCTCAGGGTCTTTGGGACCTTGTCATTGGTCTAGAGCCTATGCCGGACCCTCAACTAGCTCACTCTGACTACATCCGTCAACGGAGAGTCCGCAATGCTACAACCAATGTTGAGCTGATGTAGGGATTGCTTCCTGAGTTTCACTCTTAGTTGCATCACTTCCTGCTTGCGTCAGAGCGTTGGAGTCACCTTCTCGACCGCTATGTGGCTCGTGATCGTACTCCACACATCAATCTCGACTTTGAGCTTCAAGAGTTCTCTCTTAAGGAAGGGGATGATCTGAAAGTCAAGCTGGCTGACTATAGCTTGTCAAGTTCGCCACTACTGGCTCTCCAAAGTCAGATGACGATTAGGTTACGTTCTTCTTGAATAAGTTGCCCGCAAAATGATTCAATTTCATTCAACACATCATCTCCCAACCTTGATTGCCAACCTTCTACGAGTTTGAGTGCCAGTTCTTGCGTTACGCAAGGCTGCATAGTCAAGTCAACAAGAAATCCTCATCACAGCCTTATTCCGAGCAGAGGGGTTTGGTTGCTTCTTCTTCGGGAGGAAAAACCACTAGTGGCAAGAACTCGCTAGATGCGAAGGCAAGCCAATCAAAGGGCAACTCCTCTTCCTCCAATGGAACCAAAGAATCAAGACCTCTCTGGCAGCAACTTCCTAAGAAAAACCGGTTTTGCACACATTGCCAGAGAGCAGGCCATGTGGACGAGGAGTGTTGCTCCAAGGCCCAAGGTCTTCCACCGAAAAAGCCTCAACAGACCGTTGCGACTCCACAGTCCAGTGGGGCTATGCCTTCCGTTCCTGCTTCATCTACTCCTTTAGCACTCGTTGTTACTGTCGGACATGTGGCACGAGTACATCCTTAGCAGCCCATCTCTTTCACTACCCTTGAGGGACTGGTTGATTGGTTTGTAGGTTCCGATCCCGTTGCACTTCATGTATATAATGCCCCCATTACTTAATTTATTTTAAGGTGCGTATACGTGGTATTGTACGTCCACACATGAAAAAAAAAATTGCAGAATCTCTACAAGATTTACAGAAAGCAGGATTAGTTTTTTAGTATCATGTTTAGATGACTTAATTTCCACTTTAGATGGATTCAAGTATATACTGTGACTTATTTTGAAGGGAATAAGTCATCCAAGACAAAAGATGGTGGATAAAAATAACGTGATTTATAAAAATCATCATTTTCGTCTAATTTTGATAGATTTTCATAATTCTACCCACGCCAACTTGTCGGCCAGATGCGTTCCGATCGTTTTAAGTACCCGAACGTCTATATTTAGAGTTCATATGACGAAGTCATGATCCAAACAAGTTGCAGGATAGAAAAAGAAAGCGAAATCTTGTCATCGATGATGTCATAAAAAATGCCAAAAAGCAGGTGCCTTCTCTTTACCCCCCCCCCCCCCCCACCCCCCTTGCAAAAACTATAAATTGACGGCTTGAGGATGACCCAAAAGAGCAACAAGAGCAATCTTGACGAGGATGAGATGCTAATCGAGGAGGAGACTCTGTTCGAGATATGCTGAAGGTCTCTCATCCTCTTCTACTCTGATCCGAGAAGAGAAGACACTAAAGAACTCTATCCTATTCTATCATACCTTTACTCTCATCTCTATTCTATCATGGCCCCAAAGAAAAAGAATTCAGAAGCGAAAATCGCAAATAACCCTAATAATGTAGAAGCAATAGTTGGAGTTGCAAGCACGGGAGTCACAAACGGAGTCACGGGCGCGGATAACGCCCCTTTACCAACCGCGATACCACATGTTCCTTTTTTTTTCCTAAAATAGTTCTATTCAAGTTCAATAGAAATAAGATAAGTCTCTTGAGAAATGCTAACTTAAGGTCAAGAAACTTGGTTACAAGAATTGGGAAGTTAGAGACTCAAATTCTAGATACCTCTAGTTAATTTCCAAGGGGAAGAGTTCATTACTTTGAAACTCGAGTGTCGATTGCTACCAGATTAAGCATCACTTGAACTTGAAAGTTGCATGATTGATTGAAGTCATAACTGCTTGAAGACATCAATCTTGTTTGTGAATTTTCTAGATTAGATCCTGATTGAATTAAATATTGGAACATATAAAAATTGAGGAGCCCTATGCCTCCCCCAAGGATAGGTGCTGAATTCCCATACCAAGAGGGGATGTTTTTACCGCCGCGGAAGTATGGACCGGCTCCGATGGCGAGAGGTCTCCCAGCAGGGATCGTATTAAGTAGGAGGTGGAAGGGTGCCAGGGGGGCTCTGGCTAGTAAATCCTTTTTGCTGGATGAGGCAACACGTGAAATTGTAAATTTTCTCCTGTATGGGCGGGAGAACACACATTATGGAATATAATCAATGAATTGTTTTATTCTGATTGTATGTCCGTGAGTAAATTACATAAATGAACAACTGTGCATATAAGGATATTAATTAATAAAACTATTTTTATATGTTTCACGCAATGTGGTAGGTAATTAGATAACTAAGAACTTCCATAGAGGAAAGCGGGTGGATGGATTCCCGACGAATCCAGTCCTATGGTAGGGTGGTCTCGGTTAGCCGAGAGGTTTTCCCAAAAACAAACACTAGGAAGAAACTCTAGGAAGGGCTGATTCATTGACTTACTTAGGGTTTGGTCTCAGAACCTGAACTGTAAATTATCTTAGGGGAAAGGTATGGCGGCTGCGCTAGAGCATTGCAAGGGATTTTATAAACCTTAGCCTGCTACTGGAAAAAAGCGTTGTACTCCATGAACGAAGGGTAATGGCAGTTGCTCCTTCCGGACAAGAAGCCTCTCAAAGACACCTCCGGATGTGAGTTAGTTGTTGATAGGTGACTGTTAGGTCAATTAGGAAACGTCAAGTCGGTCCTCCGTGGGTAATGGCAGGACGCTTCCCTTGTGGGGTAGACCTAGGGTTAATTAGCCAGACAAAATCCGATCATTCTAGTTAGAGTACGGATGACGGCGCCTAGAAGATAAACTCTAGGCGACTACTAAAACGTTACTCATCACGTACTCCGGAGGGGTGGGGAGCAAAGGTCGAAGTCAGCAAGCATTGGTGGTGTGCCCGATGATGCCATAGTAGGAGCACCCAATAGTCTGGTCATCTATTGGTAAAGAAGCCATGGATACCAGTATGCCTTATTGAAGAAGGAAGAGGTCAGCGACCATGAACCACGAACCACAATGTCCGCCTCAAGGGGTGTGAGGGCAGTGTGATGCACGAACCGCAATGTCCGCCTCAAGGGATGAAAGGGTAGTGGAAGGGCTGGAAGTGAGCTGCCAGTGGGAGGAGAATATGACCAGCAGTAAGAGGTTGCAACCAGTAGAAAAACGCAAGTGAGGAGAGAGAAATACTAGAAAACGCAGACAGGACAGCCTGCAGGAGAGAGAAATACTAAAAACGCAGGAAAAAAATAGCAGCAACAGTCAATATATTGAAATCAGCTTCGAACAATGTGTGATAGGCTAGAAACAGGTTTCAGACTGTTCTAGATAGCAATGGCCAACTTGGACCGCGATGTCCACGTCGAGCTGTGGACAGCAGGTTGAAATAGTTGAAATTTGCAAAAATGAGATTGTTTTCTGAATGGAGAGTGATTAGCAATAGTTGCTCTGCTGTAAATAGCTGCAAACTGCAAATAGAAGGCTCGGAACATGTGCCTGACTGTAGATGACAGCAAGGGACAGCTGAGACTGTGATGTTCTCCGTGAAAGGGGTGTGGGCAACAAGTTGAAAACACCTAAAACATTCAAAAACGAGATTTTGATGCAGCCGAAGAAGAAGAGAAGTGGATGCCGAACCCGCCACCGATCTTTGCCTTCATTGGAGTGGAGGATCTTTGCCATTGTTTGAGCAGATCCAGCTCTGATACCATGTCAAAAGATGACGTACCAGCGAGATAGTAGGGTTTGTGGGGAGGAACACATGCAAACATGGAGAAGAGAAGAGAAGAGAGAAGAAACTTTGATGAATGGAATGATGGAGTTCCGAATCATGGAGTGAATGTGATATAAGGGAACAAGGGTGACGTAGCACAAGGAAGATGATGAAGACAGCCACGAACCACGAACTGCAATGTCCTCCTGAAGGGGTGTGAAGGTAGTGGAGAGGTTGGAGAGAAGAGGTGATGGGCTAAATGAATCAGCCATAATGAATGAATGAGAGAGTGGCCTATAAATAGGCATAGTCAGTGTAGGATGGTGCCCCTTTTGGGGTTGCAAACCCTAAATGCAAAACGCAGAAATGCAAAAACGCACACTGCAGGTGAAGGGTGAAGGGTTTCTCAACAAACAGTAGTTTGCAGCAACCGGAAAATAGCCAAACTGCATTATTTTTCATGTTTTTCCCAGCCTATTTATAGGCCCTGATTTCAGTAGTCTCTATCAGTTGTTTTCATAGATTTCAAGCTGTAGACTGTGGAGACTGCTCTTGAGGTTGACAAAGACAAATCTTCGAGATGGAGGCATATGCAGATATTTTCTCTACACCCATATATATTTATGTATCCTTATACAGTATTCTTCACTACAGATTTTATGTGTTTCACTGTCTCTTTCTCTCTCTCTCTCTTCTCTTTCTGTTCACTCTTTGTCTTGGTCATTTGCTCTCGCATTGCAAACCGTGGAGACTGCTCTTGGGGTTGACAAAGACAAATCTTCGAGATGGAGACATATGTAGATATTTTCTCTACACCTGTATATATTTCTGCATCCTTATATAGTATTCTTCACTACAGATTTTGTGTCTCACTATCTCTTTCTCTCTCTCTTCTCTTTCTGTTCACTCTTTGTCTTGGTCATTTGCTCTCGCATTGCTTCACTCTGACATGTTATCAGAGCATTGAAGGACTGTGTTTCAGTTCTCCAGGTTGTCTCTTGTCTGCCTATGGATGCAGCAATAGTTTATAAGGTTAACCTATTCGGGAATCTCTGAATTTATGTCTATTTTTGACTCCCTAAAGCATGTTGTCATTTACCATGCCCTTCCTCATCTCTGGGTGCCTAGGTATCCACCGTAAGCCCTTCTTTATTTGAAACACATCGTGTAATGGGCTGCTGTGTCATTTTGAGGTGCTATTTTACGTATTTAGAAGTTGTGTGAAGTAAGAACTTCATGCACGGTTCTGAATGAGCGGGAAGATCGAGAATCTTCTTTTCGACTCTGACTCTCCTACACCAGTCGCTGCTATCTTTTCCGTGACTTCTAAAGTAGCAGCTCTAGCTTTATCTACACAACTCTTTGGTATTCTTTTTCCACATCTTGCTAATGAGTGGCATATGGTTTTGGAAGTATTAGCCACTCTTAGTATGGTATCAGGAAATTTGATTGTTGTGACTCAGACAAGCATGAAGCGTATGCTAGCGTATTCCTTTGTAAGCCAAATGGGATATACTATGATCAGAATAATTGTTGCAGATCCCGGGAATGGCTATGCAAGGATGATAACTTATACGTTTATTCATATACTCATGAATCTAGAAAATTTTGCTTGTATCATTTCATTTGGTTTGCTAATCAAAACACATAATATCAAGGACTACGCGGGATTATACATGAAGTATCCTGTTTTAACATTTTCTTGAGTTCCATGTTTACTATCTCTAGGGGGTATCCCCCACTAGCAGGTTTTTTTTAGTAAACTCTACCTATTTTGGCATGGATGGAAGGCTGGTTCGTACCCATCGATTTCGATAGGGATTCTAACAAGTGTTATTTCTCTCTATTATTACTTGAATATTATCAAAATAGTGTTCACTAGGGGAGATAATGCATCAACAATTTATACAAAAAATCCATTTTTATTCATCTACTCCAATTTCGAAGAGTTCCATCGAAGTAGCTATGATTGTTTGTGCACCAGCATCAATCCCGTCGCGTGTATCAATCAACCCCATTATTGGAATTTCCCAGAATACCCTATTCCAAACTCTCTTTGGGTTGTCGCATGAAAGAATGGAATCCCTCCGAACAGTTTCCATTTCAAGCTAATCCTCTCGTTACAACTAGTTTGCCCTTATGATGGGTCATGAGGTATCGTTCTATCTTCCCCCTAGCTTGTATTTTTCCTTTCGTATCCAAAATCTTGCAATGATCACTCTGGACTCTATTGAGATTGACCATATCGATATCGATATGGTCAATCTCAAAGAACAAGATGGAGTGATTCATGTGGAACCTTCTTCCTATGCCTGCTAATCTAAGCCAAATTTGACAAAACGTAGAGTCCATTAATGATCTAATTGAAGGTAAGCTATTGACATCTCAAGCGAATCTTGCTAGAATAACTATGTTACTTCCCAATCCTTTTCTAACCAAGCCATGACTAGGACGAGAAGCACTACTCCAACTTGAAATTTCAAGTGGTTAAGAAGTGGCCCATTCCATCCCCTCGGGATCTCTCTTGAGGAACCCCAGGTCCCCAAATCCCCGGGAGTCCCCTAAATCCTAATAGCTGTTAACCAAAATCGGAAATTCCAAATCGAGCAACAGATTTTCAGATGAGGGTGGATCATCCACCCCCCTTGGGGTCACAGAGAGTGGACTAAGGTCTATTGCCTCGAGGGTGAAGTGGTAAATGCTCTAGGTCCCAAATCCATTGCTTGTTGTATGGCATACAGGTTCAAATCAATCTTCCCTAAGGCACAGAGATCTTGATTGTTTACATCTCTCCGAGTCAAAAGACTCTTTACTTATCACCAATAGGACCCTAAATCCTAGATAGGACTCTAAATCCTAGTTGTGAAAATGTTATCTAATACCTCTTTGGGTTTGAACAAGAAAGGGAGTAGGGTCTGTAACCCTACTCCACTCTTTTGAAAGTCAAGGGCTCTAGATTCTTCGGGGCAAGATGCACATCTTTTTTTTTCTATACTATCCCACGAAGAATCTTTGCTTTGTAGGAAGTAGGAAGTAGAAATCTTCAACTGATGACAACAGATTAGGGTTCCATCAAGGCGGTAGATTCTGAAGAAAAGGAGCGGTAGGCTGCGGTATGGTGAGAATGGTTTTGACGAAGGGGTTCCGAGAATTGACTCTGCAGATTTTGGGAGACACTAACATTACCAACTCTCCACGACCCGACATCCCCGGTGCTTCCTACGCCTGTAAGACCCATCTGAAGAGGAGATCTTAGCATGACACAAGGCTTTGTTTTTAGCGTTCAAGTGCAAGTAAGTGGACTGGACATTAGAATAAGGTTGAGGTGAGCGTGGGCGTGCGAGAAAGGAGAAGATTTGCTAAAGCTGCTACTAGTTTTTGCCCGTTAGAGAAGGAGGCTGCATTTTGGATCTTCAAGTGCAAATTTTGCCTTTGGCAGGTGAAGGAGTGGGATAGGCGAACTAGAGCCCTAGCAGGCCGTTTTCTCATAGTTAGAGGGGGCTGCTCTTTGTGCTTTGTGAAGCCATTGTAGGTGAAGATGTCTTTGGAGGCCAAGACAGAGTTTCGGGCGATCATGGACCGAAAGGTGCCTGTCTCACTGGCTCTTCCATTAGATCAAAAGCTCGATGGTGAGAATTACCACATCTGGCAAGTCATGATGCTTGCCATTCGAGAGTCCTATGATTTGGTGGAGCTTGTAACAGAGGCTATTCATCGTCATTCGCAAGATGAGTCCAAACTCTCTTCCAATGATAAGGTGAAGTTGGCAAAGGCTCAAGCACATTGGGATAAACTCAATGCTCGCATTTGCTCATTTTTATCTCTCTCATATACTACAATTGCTATCTCTCATATTGAGCATTTGACAACGGCTTGGGAGATATGGCTAGAGCTTAATCAGATATACAATCGGATGACCGTCATGGAGTGAGTTTCTTTGGATGTACAAATGTGGACCATGAGTGTCAACAAGTCATCTTCTATATGGGAGCATATCAACAAGTTGAGGAAACTTCAAACGCAAGTTCAAAATGCAAGGAAGGTGATCACTTTCGAAGACATGGCGATAACACATCAACAATTTATACACAAAATCCATTAATTTATTCATCTACTCCAATTTCGAAGAGTTCCATCGAAGTAGCTATGATTGTTCGTACACTAGCATCAATCCCGTCGGGCGTATCAATCAACCCCATTATTGGAATTTCCTAGAATACCCTATTTCAGACTCTTTTCGAGTTGTCGCATGAAAGAATGGAATCCCTCCGAACAATTTCCATTTCAAGCTAATCCTCTCATTACAACTTGTTTGCCCTTGTGATGGGTCACGAGGTATTGTTCTATCTTCCCCCTAGCTTGTATTTTTCCTTTCATATCCAAAATCTTGCAATGATCACTCTAGACTCTATTGAGAATGACCATATCGATATGGTCAATCCCAAAGAACAAGATGGAGTGATTCATGCAGAACCTTCTTCCTATGCATGCTAATCTAAGCCAAATTGGACAAAACGTAGAGTCCATTAATGATCTAATTGAAGGTAAGCTATTGACATCTCGAGCGAATCTTGCTAGAATAACTATGTTACTTCCCAATCCTTTTCTAACCAAGCCAAGGCTAGGATGAGAAGCACTACTCCAACTCGAAATTTCAAGTGGTTAAGAAGTGGCCCATTCCATCCCCTCGGGATCTCTCTTGAGGGACCCCAGGACCTCAAATCCTTGGGAGTCCCCTAAATCCTAATAGTTGTTTAACCAAAATCGAAAATTCCAAATCGAGCAACATATTTTCAGATGAGGGTGGATCATCCACCCCCCTTGGGGCCACAGAGAGTAAACTGAGGTCAATTGCCTCGAGGGTGAAGTGGTAAATGCTCTAGGTCCCAAATCCATTGCTTGCTGTATGGCATGCAGGTTCAAATTAATCTTCCCTAAGGTGCGGAGATCTTGATTGTTTACATCTCTGCGAGTCAAAAGACTATTTACTTATCACCGATAGGATCCTAAATCCTAGTTGTGCAAATGTTATCTAATATCTTACTTATCACCGATAGGACCCTAAATCCTAGTTGTGCAAATGTTACATAATACCTCTTTGGGTTTGAATAGGAAAGGGAGTAGGGTCCGTAACCCTACTCCACTCTTTTGGAAGTCAAGGGATCTAGATTCTTCAGGGCAAGATGCACATCTTTTTTTTTTCAATACTATCCCACGAAGAATCTTTGCTTTGTAGGAAGTAGGAAGTAGAAATCTTCAACTGATGAGAACATATTAGAGTTCCATCAAGGCGGTAGATTTTGAAGAAAAGGAGCGGTAGGCTGCGGTGTGGTGAGAATGGTTCCGACGAAGGGGTTCCGAGCATTGACTCTACGGATTTTGGGAGACACTAACATTACCGACTCTCCACGACCCCGACATCCCCGGTGCTTCCTACGCCCGTAAGACCCATATGAAGCGAAGATCTTAGCACAACACAAGGTTGCATTTTCAGCATTCAAGTGCGAGTAGGTGGGCTGCACATTAGAACAAGGCTGAGATGAGCGTGGGCGTGCAAGAAAGAAGAAGATTTGCTAAAGCTGCTACTAGTTTTTTGCTGTTAGAGAAGGAAGAAGGCTGCGTTTTGGGTCTTCAAGTGCAGATTTTGCCTTTTCATTGCCTTTGGCAGGTGAAGGAGCGGGACAAGCGAACTAGAGCCCTAGCAAGTTGTATTCTCACAGTTAGAGGGGGCCGCTCTTTGTGTTTTGTGCAGCCATTATAGGTGAAGATGTCTTTAGAGGCCAAGACAGAGTTTCACGCGATCATGGACTGAAAGGTGCCCGTCTCACTAGCTCTTCCATTAGATCAAAAGCTTGATGGTGAGAATTACTGCATCTGGCATGTCATGATGCTTGCCATTCTAGAGTCCTATGATTTGGCGGAGCTTGTAACGGAGGCTATTCATCGTCCTCCTGCGCAAGACGAGTCCAAACTCTCTTCCAGTGATAAGGTGGAGTTGGCAAAGGCTTAAGCACATTGGGATAAACTCAATGCTCGCATTTTGCTCGTTTTTATCTGTCTCATGTACTACAACTGCTATCTCTCATATTGAGCATTTGACGGTGGCTCAGGAGATATGGCTGGAGCTTGATCAGATATACAATCAGATGACCGTCATGAAGCGAGTTTCTTTGGATGTACAGATGTGGACCATGAGTGTCAACAAGTCATTTTCTATATGGGAGTATATCAACAAGATGAGGCAGCTTCAAATGCAAGTTCAAAATGCAAGGAAGGTGATCACTTTAGAAGACATGGCGATAACTCTTCTTTCACAGTTACCGCCTCGTTTCAATGGTTTTTATTCCACCTTGATTGCTTTAGGGCCGTTTGAGACTCTTTAGTGGCAAGAGTTGGTCCCTATAGTCTTGGACTAAGAGGAGCAATTGAAAGGGACTAATGCTTTGAAATTTAAGGCCTTGGTTGGTTAGTCCTCTCAAAAGAAGAGAAAGGACCAAAAGAAGAAGGAGGAGAAATCTAAGAAGGGACAAAGAAAAGGAGTCTACTTGTCACATTTGTGGCAAAACAGGTCACTGGAAGAAGGAATGCCTCGACAAGGAGAAGAAGGAGAAGGAGAAGAAAGAGAAATCTTTGAAGGCTTCCGGAGTGGTGGCTACTCCCTCATTAGCTGCTTTCCTCCACTTGGAGATGGTTGAGGATTCGACTTTGACGGCTTTTGATGTTGTGTTGATAGCCCCATATACTTGGGAGTGGATTGTAGATAGTGGTGCCTCACGGCACATGACTCCTTTTTCAACAACAGGTGTTGCTCATTTGTGGCCTTCGCATGGCTAGATTCTCATTGGTGACAATTTATCTATTCCTATACAGGGACGACAGGGAAACATGCATCTTATTCGAGATGGACGTGGGTGGTGCCCATACATCCGAGGTACTTTGTGTTGGCTTTGGGGTACCATCTCCTTTCGGTGCACAAGATTTGTGCACTTGGCATGTCGATTGAACTTGATAAGGATTCTTTTCGGATTTTTTATCATGGATCAAGATAGGTTCTTTCTTTAGGTTATGAGGAGAATGGAGTATACAAGTTGCGGTCTTCTTTTGCCTTGACTTATCTTATTCTTATCTCTCAAATTCCATCCGAGCTTTGGCCACCTCAATTATGATTATCTTTGGAAGGCACCAAAGAAACAATTTGTTCGAGGTTTGCCGAATATTGTGGTGAGCCAGCAGTCTTGTGTATATTGCATCCGTGGGAAGTAGACTCGTGATATTGTTCCCAACAAGGCTTCGAGGCAGTCTTCCGCACCCTTGAAGCTTGTTTCTATCGATCTTTGTGGACCGATGAGGACGGAGTCCCTTCGAGGGAGCTTGTATTTCATGCTAATTGTGGATGATTACAACAGGATGACATGGGATTATTTCTTGAAGCTAAAGTCAGAGGCTTTCTCCAACTTTTAAGGATTGATTACTCTTTGAGGAGAACCGATTGGCGGGCCGGAAGCTAAAGACATTACGATTGGATAAGGGCGGATAATCTGTTTCTAATGAGTTTACTCGTTTTTGTGCAGATTGTGGTATTCATCAAGAGTTTGCCAATACAAACACCCCTTATGAGAATGCATCTTGAAGCCGAAGAATCGCAATGTGATCGAGATGGCCCATACCATGATGAAGCATTGTTAGACACCTTAGTGTCTATGGGTTGAGGCTGTGGCTACCGCAGTCATAGTTACGCGAAACGGCCCCTAATCAAGTTCAAAACTCCGAAACTTTTAATGATCCTGGCGTAACACGTTTTGATAAATGAAACATTTCAGCCTTCCTATTTTGGTGCCACATGGTGTTTCAGGCAGGGTCCGGAACGTTTCGCGAGACGTTTCGGGACAAGACAGCTAAATTTTGGCAATATGTTTTTTGTTCATTAAATTTGACAGCTGGAATGTTTTACATAGCATTCTATGTCACTAACGAAACGTTTCGTTCTAACCTTTAATGTTATGTTTGAATTTTTTAAAAAAGCTTTTTTTCATATCATATTATTCTTCCCGTATGAAGATGATTGCGCCACGCATACTCCATACCCGCCATAAAGTCGACCTATGTAATGGACTCTAGAGCAATAGATTAGAATCTCCCTCTTTCAAGTCGCTGATGCCAAACGAGGAAAAACGCTCATCTCTCTTCATGTTTCTCTCTCTGACTTCGCACCTATCTCATCAGCAGTGAATCGAATGATGTCTCTGCACTGTGCTGTAACCAAATCCAGTAAATGACCCCAGTCCAGTGGCCCGCACAGTGCAGAGGCTGCAACAGAGAATCCTCTCTCTCTCCCTCTCT
Source organism: Lygodium microphyllum (assembly GCF_053477565.2). Classification (NCBI taxonomy): domain Eukaryota; kingdom Viridiplantae; phylum Streptophyta; class Polypodiopsida; order Schizaeales; family Lygodiaceae; genus Lygodium; species Lygodium microphyllum. Next base: position 106,071,387 of record NC_141140.1, read on the forward strand.
CTCTCTCTCTCTCTCTCTCTCTCCCCTTGTTACCTCATAATGAGGCCTCAAACCATGGAAGCCCAACTAAATGAAACCCCGAGAGAGAAAGAGAGATGACCCAAAGTGACTATCGGTGGCAGCAAGTTAGCATCGTTGGGTCCTGCAATAGCAAGGTGGGTGGAGCAAGACGCTTTGAGTGTCGCTTTTGTGGCATCAAAAGAAATGGAGGTGCTGATCGAGTGATGGTGCATCTCCTTAATGTCCCCGGCCATGGTATCAAAGGTTGCGACAAGATACCACTAGAGGATCGTGCTCGCATGGCAAGGGATGTCAAGATGTATCCTAAAACTAGGCCCCAAAAGGACACTCACGCCATCCGAGCATTAATGCCTTCATCTACAACTCGAGCTCGTGAGAGCGGAGCAAATCGGTCTGCCACTTTTCTTGCGAATGCGAAAAGTAGCCGAACACAGGGTACATCATCCATCCCTCGTGGAAAACAAGGCAATTTGTTCACTACATGGCACTCACAAAGGAAGGCTCAAGTAGATGTAGCTGTCGCACGTTTTTTTTACTCGTGTGGAATTCCATTTAATGTGGCACGATCTCCTTTTTTTAAGGAGATGGTTTCTGAAATAACCCAGTTTGGCCCTTCCTACCAACCTCCCTCTTATGATGCACTACATGAGAAACTTCTACAAGAGGAAGTGATCAGCATAAAGGCTGCCATCACACCAATTAAACAACAATGGATACCTATGGGGTGAGTCTCATAGGTGATGGTTGGTCTGACATACACAGCCATTCCTTGGAAGGTGTCCTTGCTGCTTGTCGTGGCAAGCCTCTATATATAAAATCACGGAGTGCGGTACCTGGCAAAAGATAGCTCCTGTCTTATGTGAGATGTGGGCTGAGGCTGTTGAGTATGTTGGACCCAAGAATGTATTTCAATTTGTCTCTGATGGAGAGGCGACAAATAGGACTGCAGGTACCTTACTAGAGCAACAGTGTCCCCATATCACATGGAGTCCATGTATGGCCCATTGTCTTAATAATTTATTGAAAGACATTGGAGCATTAGCATGGATCAAGAGTACAATTGTTAGAGGCAAGGAAATCATTTCTTTTGTCACCTGCCATCATTTCTCTCTAGCCTTGTATAGGCAATTTGCCAAAAAGGAGCTACTAAAATATTCAAAGACTAGGTTTGCCTATAATTTCCTTATGCTTCGTCGGCTATATAACATGAGGCCAACTTTAAAACAAATGGTCGCTAGTCCATCTTGGGCATCATGGTCTACTTCAAAGTCAGCTGTGGGCCAGTTGTGCTACATAAAGGTAACCCAAGATGAGTGTTGGGAGGAAGCAAAGCAATTACTTCTATGCTTACCCATGGTAAATCTGTTGCAGCAAGTGGATGGTGATGTACCGTATATCGGTAAAGTATACGAAGCAATGGATCATCTCATTGAAAACATACGTGCTCTTAATCTTGCTCCACCCAATAAACAAGAAATTGAGGACCTTGTAGTCAGCAGATGGAACCAATACTACTCAACACTTCATTGTGCTGCTTACAATTTGGATCTAGAGTTCCAATACAAGGGAAAGCAACTCCAGTCGGATGCTAAAGTAACTCAAGGCTGGAATACCACACTTCAAAAATTGGTCGCAAGTCTTGAGGAACGTCGAGAAATCAAATTTCAACTCGCTAACTATTGCAACAAAGAAGGCATGTTTGGCTGGCCTGATGCGCAACATGATAGGTAATTCACAAAATTGCTTAGTTTTTCAATTTATATAAAGTTTTAATACAACTTTTCTAGCTATACATTATTTTGGACTATTGTAGATTCCATGTAGGTGCAGTTACATGGTGGGAGAACTATGGAGCTGATTCTCCAGAGTTGCAAAACTTGGCTATCAAAATCTTAAGCCAAGTTTGTGCATCTTCTGCACTTGAAAGACTTTCGAGCACATTTAGTCATATACACACCGAGAAGAGAAATAGGCTAGGCACTCGGAAGGTTGATGATTTAGTCTTTGTTAATGCAAACTTGCGTTTGCTAACAAAGATGAAATCCGAGTATACTCGTGATCTTTATATTGGATTTCATAAAGATGAAAACAATCCAGGTTCCATGCAAGAAGCTAAAGATGAAGAGGAGGAGGATGTTGATGAAGAGAATGAAGATAATGTAATTAATGAGGATGACGAAGAGGAAGAGATTCTAGATGAGATAGATGTTTGATGTATTTGTATTTCGCTTTTAGTTCTTGATGTTTAAACTCAGCCTTATATCTTTGATCTTTTGTAAGTTTGGCCTTCCCTTCGTTATAAATTTAGAAAGATGTTTTCATTCTATATATTCCAAGTTTCGACCTTCAACTTTTAAGTTCTTCAATACTTCAGTATTGATAAATTAATTTTTCTTGCAAGTCTTAGAATCTTTTTAAGTAGAATACTACGCAGTATGAGCCCCTCGTATCTCCTTGATGACGTGGCATTCCCGTTCCCATTCCGACATTTCCCGCAACTATGCCCTACATTCAACAATTGATTTGTCATGACTATAAGAACTAGGATATAAATCTGTAAGAAGCTTTTGTTAATCAAAAACCCGGTTATACCTTGCCTGTAGCACAACTGCAGGAGGGCTGATACAATTATGGCAGCACAAATGGACAAGGTGCAGGTTGGGGCAGCTCTCAGAGGAGGTGGAGGCAGACACGGCTGAAGGAGGAAGCTACTATCATGAGCTGCATGTACTGAGAGGGGGCTTCTACACTCTGAGAGTTGATTCCTAGGTAGCCTAGAAGCTAGAACTTGCAAGCTGAGGTTGAGTTTGTCTCCCCCTTACAAAACCTCTGTGCCTACTAAGCTTGATTGATGATTAATTGAGGCTGTGGTTATGCCTCCTTTGTGGTTCATCAGATCAGCAGTCGGAGGTTTTGTTCATTTTCTTATTCCTGCAATGATTTGCTTTAGCAGCTAGTCTGCTTCTTTCCTCCATAAATTACGCAAGCTCGTACTCTTTGAATTAGACAATTGTGCTTCATGCTTGAGATGAATAGCTCTCTCATATGTATCAGAAATTGGGACCTCTACATTGCTATCTCATGCTATAGTGTGCAGGCCATCTATACCTCTCTCATTAACTCAGTAGTCCCCCTAGTCAGTTGTAATTTTTTCCTTTTGCTTCAGCATTGGAATGATTTCTATGTCTCAATGTTGTATTTATATCTAAGATCGCATGATTCTCCTATACTTGATGGTGATAAGTATGATGTCTGTCAATCATAGAGATTCCATAATAGTTCACATAAATCACTTGTTGATGCATTTCAGAGATTCAGATTCCAGCACTTGTGCACACACAGGATTCAATAATTACAGGCAATGGCAGGAACCCACACTAGCATACCAGAAATTAGAAAATTGAAAAACTCTTATTTATGCTTCTTGCTCAGAAGAGTTTTCTTAGTGTTGGGGTAGTTCTATAGCAGGCCTGGACACTGGACCAAAATAAAGAATATTTATCTTTCTTTGTGATTTACTCTTTACAGGAGGTCTGAAATAACATTTGCAGCTGGAATGAGGCTTGAAAAGGATTTTTATTCATCTGCATCAAGGAAATTGCAGCAGATTTGAAGTGCCGGGGCTGAATCACCATAGCAAGAAATCAGAGCAATGCAGTCTGCATCAAAATACAACCGCAATGAACAATATTTTATTTTGAACTGGATGATCAGTAGACTACAGTTACAGAAGCTACAGCAGGTCTGCTGCCACCAGTACAGGTCTGTGGAACAATAACAGAAACAGTGATTTTTACTGAGAAGCAGGTCTGAAACAGTCTATACAGCAGCCTTAAAATAATATTTCATGTTAGGAACAAACAGAAGGTTGTAAGAATTCCAGTTAGCCACACCAGTCTCAGGAGTCACTGCAGATCACAGGAGAAATCACAGGAGTCTTCATAGAAGTGACAGTAGGTTGAAAGATCTGTAGTAGTGACCAACAGCAGGAAGCATCAGCAACTCCAAGATACTAGTTTGTTATATTCTTGCAGGTCATCATCTTAAGCAAAAGGGCAGGAGTTATCTCCATAGAAGAGACAGGCCTGCTTCTACTTTGAGCAATAAAGCTCTGGTCAGACTGATGGATGAATAAAATATCCTTAAGCTCTCTAAGCACATTGTTGGCACCTACATCCCACTGCTGTCCACACCCCTGCTGGCAGATATCTCAATTCATGGAATGTTGTCCAGCTTTCTCCTGCTAAGACGCCTTGTTTGCAGCTATCATCCCACTATCCTGGCTGTGGTTCAGACCTGCTGTTGTCCACAGACCTGTGTTTACATTATGCAGCTGCCACCCAGCCCCTGTCCGATATCCTGGCAGTCACCCAGCTTGCAAGTTGCCACACCTGCATTTTCACTACAGCCTGCATTTTCATGCTGTGGCCCAGCACTTTTGACTGCCAGCAGCAGATCTCTGGCCTTGTCAGAGGTCCATCATGCAGTCCAACATCAGAATGCAACACTTTCCAGCCTTTGGCAGATGACCAGCAAGCTGTTGAGCAGCAAAACATAGGTCTGCTGTCCGGACCTGAGCAGGAGCAAAAACTTGAACAGTGGGCAGGCAGCAGCCACAAACAAAGAGAACTGCAGAACAAAGGGTTAGGGAAAATGTTTGATGCCAAGAAAAGGTGAAGGCAGGGTGAAAACAGCAGGGCAAAGGGGTGGAAAGGATAAGCACACAGCTGGAGAAGGAGGGCAAAAGGGAGCAGGCTGTAAACACAGCTATGGCAAGGGAGGAAGAAGCTAGCAAAGATGTGCAGCCTGCCTACAGTGTATAGGCAATGATACGATGTGAGAGATGGCAGCAGAAGAAGGAAAAGGGTGCTCCAGTAAAATGAAAATAAATACAACAAGATGAACTCGGCTGTGTGATGAAAAAAGTTAATTGATACCAAGCTCAGGCACTGCACATGCTATAGTGTGTAGCTGCAGTTAGGCTGCTGGAAGTGATAGTGACCAACTAACATAGTGCCTATCAATTGGCAAGAAACCCTAAAATACTCTGGCATGGTGTAACCCTAAAGAAACCCTAAAAATATAGTGACTTTGTACTGCCCTCAAAAGAGAGTTCAGACTTGGGTTCCATGGAACATGAGATGATCTTGTAAGCACCCATCCTAAATGTAGTGAGCATCCTGGTGTGATAACGCATATGTGAGATAACGATGCCCTAAAGTAGCTAATATATCTCAAGACCAAGGAAGAAATGGAGAAAGCCAAGGCCTGTCTCATCTAAGAGAGTCTCCTAATGGTAGTAGGCTCCCTGTCATCCCATAATCCTAGTCGCGAGGGCATAGTTCACACACTGTGAACACCCGTAATCCCATTGAAGCTGCTTAAGGTGAGCTAATCTTCAAGGACCAAGGTCTATTAGTGGGGTCAGGAAATGAACTCCCAACTCTTGAAGGACTAATCATGATTCTATGAAGGAGACGGTGAAGCCTTGGGCACCTTTAGGACTTTTGTATCCAGCAAGGGCTTCTCAAATATAAAGCTAAAAGATCAGGCATGGATACTAACCAGCTATTACTGCCATAACTGTACAAAGCTCAAAATCTACAGCACTCCAATGAGAGCAGACAACTGATGGAAGAGGGTACAGAGGTCCACTTATGGCAAGAGGAGACATTTCAAAGTATCTCCAAATTTCTCAGATCCAAAGAGTCACCTAATGTAAAATTTGATAAATATATTTATCCTTCAAGATCCAAAAAGTTACCCAAACCATCTTATTATAATCATTTTATTTTACAAGTCTTCTCTTTTATGGCCTAAAGAAACATGTCACCCAAACAGATTACTATGGCAAAAAGCAGGCCAGAAATTGATCATTTCAAACACTGAACCTTACATTGATAAACATGTCACCCAAACAGATTACTATGGCAAAAAGCAGGCCAGAAATTGATCATTTCAAACACTGAACCTTACATTGATAGACTCCATAGAAACGTGCTCATCGAGTCAATATGTATACATTTACAAAGACTTTTTTTTGTGTTAAGCCTCCTAATATGAACTCTCAAACTCTACCTATGCAAACTACATGTACAAATAATTATCTGAAGACTCATAAACTGCAAAGTCATTTTCTTTAAGATCTTGTACATTTGTCAGTATCATTCCTA